>NW_026781423.1:0-322127 GCF_030144855.1 Hypanus sabinus | reverse complement strand
GGTCGTAACGGTTATATAATAATGGCTGTAAAATAAACCCCACAGTTCCTGAATGCTCTTGCCATTTTCAGTTTGAATAAAATATATTTAATTCTTTATGGCTGTTATGTTTTCATGTATGAAGTAAAATATGACATTATAATATGTGACTGTGTTGGTCTTTTCTCCAATGATGAGGTGTGTAAAACCTGAAAAAAATCAGTCCCTCATCTCTGCTACATTAATTAAGGATTAGTCAAACATTTCTTATTGTCAGATATGATATTTTCACATCGTCAATAACTGAGTGGCTCAAAATCTGGTATAGACACCTGTTATAGGCAGATTCTTGGGCTAGGGTCAACATTGATCCTTACCATACTGGGAAGGTATAATATCTGAACAGAATGTAAGGATTGATTTGTACTTTTTATACTGATCAAAAGAATATGAAAAGTCACTTTCGAATCACATTGAAAACAGATCTCTACAAGGTGATCTAAGTTCATTACAAATGTAAACATGCAAGATAACTGGTCACATAAATATACACCCACCCCCCCCCCCCCCCTTAACGTAACACACTAAATCATCGCTGGTGCATTTAATCGATTTCATAAGTCACATAATTAGTTAAATGGAAATCACCGTGTGTACTCAAGGCTTGAATGTAGTAAAAATGCAACCGTATTTGGAAGGTCCAGCTGCTGGCGAGTCAGTATCTTGACACACAAAATAAATTACAGCATGAAGATGAAAAAAAAACATAATGCAACTCCGCAAAAAATTACTGAAAAGCAACAGTCAGGAGATTCATCCAGGGTAATTTCCAAATCACCGAATATCCCTTTGAGTACAGTTAAGTAAGCCATCAAGAGATGGAAATAAGATGACAGAGTTGTCAATCTGGCTAGAGCAGACTGTCCTCAGTATGTGAGTGAGAGTGCAAGTAGGCAGCTAGTGAGGGGATCACCAAGAGATGTTTGACAACACTGGAGGAGTTGCAAGCTTCAGAGGCTGAGATGGAAGCGACTGTGCATACAACAGCTGTTGCCCGTCTGTTTCAGCAGTCGCGTCAGTGGCAAGGAGAAAACCACTTCTGTGCAAAACACTAACAGTAAATCTCCGCTGCAGTGTGCAAAAGGCACCTAGGAGACTCTGACATTAGCGGGAAGAAAGTTCTATGGTCTGATAAAAACAAAAATGAGATTATTTTACCCACAGACTAAAAGTTATATTTGGCTGCATCGTGCCGTGGGGATGCTTCCCTGCAGTGGGCCCTGGAAAGCTAGTAAATGTAGAGGATAAAATGTTTTCTAAGAAATACAGGGAGATCCTGCAGGAAAACCTGACGAGGTCTGCAAGAGAAATGCAATTTTGGAGAAGATATGTCTTCCAGCTAGACAATGACATATAACATATAACAATTACAGCACGGAAACAGCCCATCTCAGCCCTTCTAGTCCGTTCCGAATGCTTACTGTACCACCGACCTGCACTCAGCCCATAACCATCCATTCCCTCCCTGTCCATATACCTATCCGTTTTTTAAATGACAATATCGAACCTCCCTCTACCACTTCTACTGGAAGCTCGTTCCACACAGCTACCACTCTCTGAGTAAAGAAGATTCCTCTCGTTTTACTCCTAAACTTTTGCCCCCTAACTTTCAACTCATGTCCTCTTGTTTGAATCTTCCCTACTTTCAATGGAAAAGTCTTATCCACGTCAACTCTATCTATCCCCCTCATAATTTTAAATACCTCTATCAAGTCCCCCCTCAACCTTCTACGCTCCAAAGAATAAAGACCTAACTTGTTCAACCGTTCTCTGTAATTAGGTGCTGAAACCCAGGAAACATTTTACTAAATCTCCTCTGTACTCTCTCTATTTTGTTGATATATTTCCTATAATTCAGTGATCAGAACTGTACACAATAATCCAAATTTGGCTTCACCAATGCCTGTAAAATTTCAACATTACGTCAGAACTCCTATACTCAATACTCTGATTTATAAATGCCAGCATACTAAAAGCTTTCTCACCATCATATCCACAGGAGATTCCATCTTTAGGGAACTATGCACCATTATTCCTAGATAACTCTGTTCTACTGCATTCCTCAATGCCCTACCATTTACCATATATGTCCTATTTTGATTAGTCCTAACAAAATGTAGATGGATTAAACTCCATCTGCCAACTTACAGCCCACTCTTCTAACCGACCCAAATCTCTCTGCAAGCTTTGAAAACCTACTTCATTATCCACAACGCAACCTATATTATTTTCATCTGCATTCTTGCTATTCCAATTTACTACACCATCATCAAGCATAAAGCCAAAGCTCTGCAGGGATAGATTAAAATAACAGAATTAATGTCCTACAGTGGCCAAGTCTCAATCCAATCGAAAATTTCTGAATGGTCTTGCAAAGGCTTGTTCGCTCATGCGCCCCATGCAGTATCACAGAGCCTCAGTGGTTCTCCAAAAGAAGAATGGGGAAAGTTGCCCTGTCCATATGTGCAAAGCAGTTAGAGAACTATCCACGGAGAATTGAGGCTGCAATTGCTGCCAAATGTCCATCCACTAAATACGGACTTTAATGTGGTGAATACTTAAGCAATCAAAATCTATGAATTCCTGGACTATCTGTACTCCTTTTCTTGAATAAGAGAACATAAATTCGCAACACTCCAACCCTTGGTCTCGTCCGCTCCCGGTGTCGTATCCAACTTGAGGCTGTCCAAGATCCTTTTCTACAGTGAGGTGGGTTTCGTCAACAGTATATTTGTTTCAGAATTCTCATGAGTACATTTAGGATTTCATTCAATAATTATGTGACTACGGCAATTAACATTGCCCATTTGCACCAATAGAACAATATTCCAGGCCTTTGGACACTAGCCGTATAATTTAACTCTTGAAACAAAATGGCTGCAAATGACTTACAGTCCCAGATTTTATCTATTTCAGAATTGAATTGTTATGCCGCTCAGCTACAGTAGGCCAGCTCAGTAGGTTCTCCTCAATAATTATTCAGAAACTCAAACCAAACATTCGCACAGTGACGACTTGGATAAAGAGCCTTTATTTTGGCTTTGGTGCAGGGCCTCTGAGTGTTCTCTTTCTGTGAGAGACCTTGTGGGTCTCAAAGGGGGGATTATATTGAGAAATATACCTGAAATATAATCACTATGTACTAGCTATTTACTATACTATGTAATCACTTCCAGGTACTGAATATTACTATGTATTATTTTACTAGACACAATTTGCTATGTATTGTTTTACTGGATACCTTGTATTCTCTTGGCTACATACTGTGGCAGTTAAAGAGCACCTGTTTAGCTAGCAGCACTAAGTAGCTGAAATCTACTCCATCTATTATACTTAGCCTTTGTTTAGTAAGAGATAACGGTGGCGGACAGGATGGTACGAGCCGGAATCTAATGTGAGGGAGGTTGCCTGGATAGAATAACCTTGGCCAGGAATAGGGCCCCAATGCGAACGGGCGAAAAATAATGGTGGCGCACCGAGAGCTAGGCAAGAGCGATTGATTAGTTAATATATAGATGGTATGCAATTAAAAATTGATTGGGTATGCTGATGAAACCGAAATGTAACTGAGATAAGAAATTACTATAAAGAATGCTGTACACCGGAGCTCGGCGGGCTTTTGGTGACAAGTTCATTGATTGCCTCAGCCTTTGTTTGCAAATAAAGGTTTAAACTTCTCGAAGAATGGTCTGCGTCTCCTGGTCGTTTCAAGTAACCACGACATCTGTAGGGTCAGTACTTCGCTGTGGGTGTAAGATGTGGAAATCCCAGGAATCTTCTAGTCTCCCAGATGGCCACACCTGCGCCAGGTGCACCGAGTTGCAGCTTCTGAGAGAACGTGTTAGGTATCTGCAGCTGCGGTTTGATGACCGACAGCTTGTAATGGAACGTGAACAGGAGACAGATAAGAGATACAAGGAGTTAGTTACCCCGAAGCTGCAGGAGTTATATAAGTGGGTGATTGCCATGGAAAGATTTGGAATCCCCCTCAGTAATCGTTATCTCGTGTTGGATGATGCTGAGGGGGTGACCACAAGGGTGCTCTCTAGTGTCTCAGATCTTCCCAATATTTCCATGACAATCACCCACTCATCTAACTCCTGCAGCTCGTCCTGCAGTTCCAACTCCTGCAGGTCTCTGGCACTGAGCCCGGTTCCGAAAAGCAGAAGGGAGGGAGTAAGATAAGGAATACGGTAGTCATAGCGGATCGCATAATGAGGGGAACAGACAGGAGGTTCTGTCAGCCTGATAGAGATAGTGTTGCATCCCAGGTGCCAGGAATAGTATTGATTTCTCATAGTATAGTCTCTGATCGGGTGCAGAGTATTCTGAAGGGAGAAGAAACCAGAAGTCTTGGTACACGTCCGTACCAATAACATAGTTAGAAAAAAGAGAGGAGGTCCTGAGGAGTGAATTCAGGAGTTAAGTAGGAAGCTGAACAGCAGGACCTCCGGGGTAGTAATCTCAGGATTGCTGCCTGTGCCACGTGCCAAGCATATCATTGCATGACTGATAGACTGGTGTAGGGGACAGTGGATCCTTGGGACATCTTCGGGGAGGTGCGGCCAGTTCAGAAACGATGGATTACAGCTGGTCGCAAAGCGGTCCAAAATCCTAGCGGGGAGTTCTAATAGAGCTGTTAGGGAGAGTTTAAACTAATTTGAATTCAGTTTGGGATCCGGAGTGATAGGTCTGAGGAAGTGGGAAACAGAAATAAATCAGGGATAGCGTGCAACAGAGATGATAGAAACGAGAGGCAGGAAATGAGGCTTAATCAGAGCCAGTGGGGTGAGTTACAGGGTAATTGAGTCGTGGTGCAGTAAAAACAGTAAATAATGGACAGAAAGTGTTGCATTTTGAATACCGCAGCATGAGAAATAAAATGGACGATCTTGAAATCCAGATACACATTGGTAAGTATGACTTTGTGGCCATCTCCGAAACATGGCTAAAGGATGGCTGTCATTGGGAGCTGAATGCCCAAGGATATACGATGTATCGGAAAGATAGTTTAGTAGACAGGGGAGGGGTGTGCAACCCTGTGGAGAAGAAATGATATTAAATCATTAGAAAGGGATGACATAGGATCGGAAGCTGTAGAGACTCTATGGCTTGACTTAAGAAATGTCAAGGGTAAAAGTACCCTAATGGCAGCCGGGATGTGGAAAAGGCGTGTCAGAAGGGCAATGTCATGATAATCATTACAAATGTTAACATGATGGTAGATTTGGATAAAATAGCCACGACTGGACCTCAAAAGAGAGAATTTGTAGAATGTCTAAGGGACTAAATTCCAAAGCGTGGTTATTTATTTTATAAGAATTACTATGGTCATAATTAATACTATTATCATAGCTGCATGCAGAAGCATTCCCCGGAAGTCTCCAGAAATGTTAAAAGGCCAGGGCCAGGTTCCCTTACTATCGGTGAACCCATGCATCTTTTCTCTAATTCCCTTAATTTTCTGGATTTCCTGAGTGATATGCTGAGGTAGATCTGGAACATTAGACGCCTCATCTGGAATATTCCTTTCCTCTGACAGTAAATGTCACCCCTTTCTCCGCAGCAATAAATCCAATGACATCCTATTCTGTAAAACTGCCATCAGAGCTGCTATTTCAGTAGTTAGATCCTTAATCTGGGTCTGGATATCTGTTAAAACCTTCGCGGTACTATTCGCCAACTGTTCTAGTGCAGCTGTCAACTGCACTATTCTCACGAATTTCGGTCTATCTCATAGAAAGGAAAAAGATATCATCCAAAATCTCTCTCTTTCTGTAATTCCTCTCCTATTTTGTTCTAGCTGAGTATGATGAGAAATATTGGCTAATGAATATATAGAGGGTACTACATAAGCTAAGTAGCAACATCCAATCCAGTTTGTCACCGTGATAGTTCCCTTGTCATCATACGGCCCTGAGAGCCACGGATGTGCCTTCTTACAACATACACAATAAGTTCTGTTAACAACATACGGAGGGAGATCAGTCCAAATTTCTGTACAAGAGCTATTTCCCAAAAACTTTTCCTCTATTCTTCCAGTAAGACAATAACAGATCCCATTTACCATACTCAGAGTATGGGCAGGTTGTACAGAAGTTCTCTCAGGTCACTTCTGTAGGTATTCGTAAATGGCATCCCTCAAATCAGAGACACCCATAATTCTGGGTTGTTCTACATCCTGATATCCACCATCGATCCAATAATGGGTCTCAGAATTTACTAAAAGAATTCATAATTCTCACAGATAACACCTCACTACTACTCAAAGGTACTTCTTCCAATGGCAATCCTGGTTCCGCATGCTGGGATAACCTGGCACATTCCCAAAAGGCCGACTGCTTTCTTCGTTCTGCATATGTGTGGCATCGAGAAAGGAAAGTATTTGTTTGGAGACTTGGGACACATAGTACAAAAAGTAACATTAGTACAGACATCATTATATTATTCCCCCTTCATTTCACCTACTACCTTAACGACGGGTTTACAGTCGGTTCGATGAATCCACCTTGGTTGCCCCTCCATCTTCACGGCCGTGAGTGTGGTCAGCAGCACCTGATAGGGTCCTTTCCACAGAATGTCCAATGTCTTTCTATCCCAATTCTTTATCAAGACTAAGTCTCCAGGATTAATAGCGGGATAGTCCCCTTTAGCTTGATCCTTGTCCCCTTGGCGGACCTGGCGAAACTGCGAATGTGAACTTTGGATTTTTTTTTGGTTAGCTTACACATTTTTTCAAATTCCTCTCCTATAGTGTGCATCTCTATTTTATCAGGGAGGGAACGAGTTAACCCCGGTGTCCATCGGTATTCCCATAGATGATTTCTAATGAGGATAATCCAGTTTTAGTCGAGAGCGGGACTCTCATATGGAACAATGACAGAGGTAATACCTGAAGCCAGGTTAGTCCATTTTCTTGTATAATTTTAGTGAGCTTATTCTTTAAGGTTCCATTTGCTTGTTCGACTATGCCAGCTGCTCTTGGATGCTGAGCACAATGAAATTGCTGTTTTACTGCCAGTTCTTTACAGATTTTTTTTCATTTATCTTACCAATAAAACGAGGGCCATTATCTGAGCTTATTGATTCAGGTAATCCCAAACAGGGAAACACTTCTGTTAGTAATATTTTTACAACAGTAGATCAGTGGTGGTTATAGCGTCTATCATTCTGCTAAATACATCTACTATTACTAAGTAATGTTTACAACAATGTACTCTGGGTAGTTCTATAAAATCAAGTTGTAAAGAAGGAAAAGGTCCACCCGTTCCGGATACATAAGGCATTCCCTTTCCAGCATTCGTGTTTTTTTTACATGCTGTGGCTCGCTTTTCAGCTGCTTCCTGGAAATCAGGGCTCCACCAAGAGATTAACCATTCCCTCCCTGCCCAAGTGTGTACAATTATTTACTCAATCTATCAAGGTAGATAAGAACACAGAGGGATCACAAACCTGTCCTGCAGGGGTCACCCATAAATTGGTCTGAGATTGAAGGTGATAACACATTTGGGATCGTAGTTTATGCTCTCCTTCAGGGACAGCATATATTCCCCCTCTGTTAGTTACGTTTTCCCCCATGTCCGCCATACCTGTCCTTAGGTTTTGTCTAATAAGAGTTTGTTGGGCTCCCGAAGGGACTAAAAATGTGGGATACGGGAGTCGATGTAAAAGTTCGCACTTTAATCTGATGAGATTTCCATTCCACAGGCTTTTCATTTTAAAATTCTGAACGTTAATCACAGAGGGTTCCAGCTCCGGCTTGTGTTTTGGGCTCCTCTACTGAAGCTCTCATTCAGGCCCTGTTTACTTTGTTCCAAATATTTGTGAACTCCCTCTTCAATGTCATCTTTATTTATGACTTTGCGTTGTTTGTTTAAGGTCTTCTACCAAGAATTGGTTCTGTGGTGGATTCTTCAAAGTCAGAACTGAGTACGCGGTTAGACTGCACTTTAGTCTGTTGCTCGGATACAGGCACGAGTCAGAGCAAGTAGCTCAGCCTTCTGGGCGGAGACAGCTGCTGCAAAGGAGACTTGCTCAATTACTTCACTGTCGTCACGTTTCGCATAGCCAGAACATCGTTTCCCTGCTGGATCCACGAAAGAGCTTACAGCCTCAGGAACCATTGCCTCGGGCTGGAAGGGGTATTGCGGATGGGATGGGAGAGTCTCTCCTTCTCTCATGGTGATCCAGACGCGGGGGAGGTGTTGGTGCTGTCGACTTCATGGCCTGAAATTTCTCAGAGATATGGTACAACGTCTTGGGAGCGTTCAATATTAAAAGTGTGTCTTGCCTGATGTTCCGTCTTCAACTTTGACTCTTTCGAGTATCGGAGTTGGCCCGCAGCCAAGTCTTGCCAGTCTCCCTGGGTGCCCGAGGCTTGTTTCGCCAGGGTGTAGACGAGGAACCATAGACTCTTTAGCTTGAACCCAGGGCAGAGCCTACCGGTGATATGGGGAACCACCAGTCCTGTCGGTCGCCAAAGAAAATCCGAAACATCGGCCAGTAATGCACTGCCCTCTCTTCCTTATCCTCTCCCATCACTGTGACTGGGAACCTCTGTCCCTCGAGCGTTGCATAATGAGGAACTGTCTTTCCTCTGTTGAACACTCTGTAGGATCATAGCACAGAGGGTCTGCCTCTGGCAGAGGGGGTTCAAACGAAGTGGAATCCAATTTAAGTGCCATCCACTCGGGGGGGGGGGGGGTGGGGGTGGAGGTTTCGGTAACTGGGGAAGCTGTCGGTTGTACGCTAGTCCCAGGATGATATCCCTGACCGTGCATAAAATCTCGAATTCCAACGGACAGAGCAAGTCTCATTCTGGTAGATTACACCCCACGGGCTGAGGACGAGAATACGTGCATTCCTTGCCTTGGTTCCCGTTTCTAATCCCCCAGATTTAACCCACTCGCGACCCTCTTTCCGATGAAGATTTTCAACTTTAATTTTATTTCCCTCCATGGTTGATCGGGATTCGAAAACCGGATCTCAACAATATGTCAAAGGTCGTCGTATTCGATTTTGATCATTGTCAGGCCAATCCATATTGTTTGTTCTAAACTGGTTGGCTAGCTTAACTGGTGAGCATTGGAGCAGTAAGGCATTAAACTGGGGGGGGGGTGGTGGGGGAGAATGACGGATTCCCACTATTAGAGGCTTGGTCTCCGGCGAAAGTTCCGTCGCACGCCTCAAATCGCTCCCGATAGTCTGCAATCTGGTCTGTCTGTTCATTTTCATTATGGTTTCCCGCCTGTCACTCCCGATAGGTTCGGCATCTTGACTCTGCCTTATCATGCAGCAGAGACAGAATAAATCTTATGGAGTTGCATTATACTTTTGTATAGTACTGCGGACACACTGAGCAAACTCTGCTGGTTTTTCTTTTCTATCTGTGGCCTGGTTCATGATCATTGTCATTTCCTGAGGCTTCCAGGGTGCATACACAGGAATCACTGGGGGCTGCTCGTGGATTGGGCAGCATTCAAGTGGGCAATTGTCTTTGTGGAGTCACTAACTCTGGGGACTTATTTGATTCTTCCCTCTCCGTCTCGGAATAATCCTCGGTATTTCCTTTCCCGATCTCAGGGTATAGAGAGCCTTCCCTTCCCAGCCACTGCTGTTTTACCCGAACGGCCACTGTATCTGAGTACTGGGAAGATTGGGGTTCGAGAAAACCGGGCGCACTCGGCCCCTGATAAAGTAGAGATACTGTGCGTTTCCAAACCTAATCGCGGTCACTATCCTCAAACAGGGTCGGTATGCCGGACATGGGTTCGGGATCCTGTACTTGCCCCAGATCTCTCGCGCAGCACTACCGATCTAAACCTCCCTGTCCATATCAGCCTTTGCCTATTTACTTTGTTACTCTATCTGGCCGGTAAAGTGGTATTTCATTTGGTGTCAGCTTTAGCTTTCCATTCATTAATCAGGAATTTCCATTTCTTTCCACAGTTCTTTGTCGTTCACATGACTCTGTAACCCAAGTTCCTCCCAAAGATCAAATATCGTTACCCAATTTCTTACTTAAGCATACCAATTATCTATAATAGTCGTTTAATTGTTTCCTGGATCATCTTTACTTAATTAAAATGATGGTGTGTTGTTTCGCGATTTATCTAAAGACTGTCCATCGTTTCGTATGATTTTATATATTCGTCTCTACCACCGAAGGACTCTAACCTCCTTTATAGCTCCTTGAGGACTCTAAACTCCAAATTCCAGGGGGACATGAACCTCCCTTAAAATGCTCTCAAACACCAATTGGTCACTCTTCTCTCTCACCCACTTCAGGTTCCTGACCTTCGTGTGGGGAATTTCCCCTCTTAACAACCGGTCTAAGGCAGAGTGTAGATACTCAAGATGTGGCCTCAAACTGGGACTCGAACGCGACTCTTAGTTTTTGGGCAGAGGACTCGAACCCCGTTATCGGAGGACTCTCACCTCCTTCTCCTTATTCGGAGACTCGAATCCCACTATTATCCTCCTGGGCTTTCTCCTTGCTCTCGCAGAGAAAAAAAAAATATCAGCAACAAAAGAGATTGGAAGCTCATATACTCATCGCACCAGGCACAGGCATGTGTCTGTTCGGGTCGAACATACTGTTCGGGTCAACTTTGACACTTTTTAACCTTTGACCGCAGTGAAAACTCCAACAACGCCGTTTTTTTCCAGCCGAATTTTTTTGACTTTTTCCTAAAGTGACCCAATATGCGCAAAAATGGAAAAAAGAGATCAAAAGAAAATTAAACTTTTGTACTGGCGCTACAATTTTTGCAACTCTCGAGCTGTTCCGGGTCAAATTTTGCCCGTACCGATTGCAACGGCTACTGGTGGTCTACGCGGAACTCCTGACAAACTGACAGCAATCAGGTATGTCTGGGACAAGTGGGGAACATTTCCCTCTAATGTACAACCCTGTCCTGAGGTCACAGTGGATGAAAGACTGGTTCCCTTCAGAGGTAATAAATGCCGGCCCTGTTATTGTTAGTCTGGTCAATCACTGCTTCAATGAACAGATGCTCTTGGTAAACTTAGCTAATGATATTTTTCCCTTTCTGTGCTTTTGCAGATCGCCGTTGTTTCCGCCAGAACATGCCTAGCAAGCCAGGGAAATATGGGATAAAGGTATGGGCAGCCTGTGATGTGCATTCCAGCTACATTGGAATATGCAAGTGTATACTGGGAAGGCAGCTGTGGGAGGCCCGGAGAGAAAGCAAGGAATGCGCGTCATGTTGGACATGACAAAAGGGCTGAAAGGACACAACGTAACCTGTGACAACTTCTTCACGTCTCATTACCTTGGTCAGGCGCTCCTGAAGAAGAAAGTCACAATGGTGGGCACTGTGAGGCGGAAAGGCTGGAGCTGGCACCTGCTCTGACTGATACGGGGGGGGGGGGGGCGGGGGGGAAAGACGTCTTGTTTTTTAAGTCAGCGTTCACCCATGACACCACAGTTGTGTCGTATATGGCAAAGAACAAGAATGTGATCCTCATGGGCACTTTCCATTACGGTGCAGAGGTAAACGATCAGTGGGACAGAAAACCAGGCATCTTTCTGGACGACAATGCCAACAAATGGGGTGTTGAAAACCTTGACAAAGTCACTTGCACATACAGCTGCAAGAGGAGAACAACCCGCTGGCCTCTCACCATATTTCATAGCATCATTGACATTTCCGCATACAATGTCTTTGTCATCTGGTGTGACCCGAGACCTATCTGGAGGGAAAGCAAGAGGAACTGGAGTAGGGTCTTTTTGGAGGAGCTTGGAAAGGCCCTTGCGAATCCTTCTATGCAAAGGCGAGAACACCTTCCCCGCACAGCATTCTCAGCAGCAGTAGTAAGGGCAGTGCAGCAATCTGACCCTGGCCCTGCTCTGCAAGTCCCATAAGAGGCCAAACAGGGGGACAGAAGAGAGGGAGATGCAGATTCTGCCCTGCAAAAACGGACTGCAAACCATCGACTACTTGCAGCAAACATGGTAGGCTCATATGCAAGGGCCACACACGCATGATTTCCCACGACTGCTTTGAATGTTTAATACGTTGGTAAAAATGTTATTTACTGTTGAATTCATGCTTATAATTCGATAGTAGTTAGTAGTTTTTTTTATGATACAGCAGTGTTGACAGTGTTTGCTGATCTTAATGGTTACAAATGGTTATATAACACAGATTATAAAATAAACCCCAAAGTTCAAGAATGTTCTTGCCATTTTCAGTTTCAATAAAATATATTTAATCCTTTATGGTTGTTATGATTTCATGTCCTAAATAAAATAGGGCATTATATTGTGTGACAGTATTGGTGTTTTCTCTAATGATGAGAGGTGTAAAACCTAAAAAAATAACTGTCCCCCATCTCTGATACATTAATTAAGGATTAGTCACACTTTTATTTATGTCAGATAGGCTACTTTGACATCGTAAATAGATGAGTGGCTCACAATTTGGTAGAGACTCCTGTTATAGAGGGATTCTTGAGCCAGGGTCAAAATTGACTCTTACGATACTGGGAAGGTATAAAATCTGAACAGAATGTTTTATTTTTATATACTGATCAAAAGAATATGTAAAGTCACTTTCGCGTTAAAGTAAAAACAGATCTCTACAAGGTAATCTAAGTTCATTACAAATGTAAAATACAAGATAACTGGTTACAGAAGTATTCACCTCCCCCACTTTAATGTAACACACTAAATCAGCACTGGTGCCGTCAATCGGTTTCATAAGTCACATAATTAGTTACATGGAAATCACCGTGTGCAGTCAAGGTTGTTTCTCGCTTGAATGAAGTAAAAACACAAACATATTTGCAAGGTCCAGCTGCTGGTGAGTCAGTATCTTGATACATCAAAACAGTTACACCATGAAGACAAAAAAAAAGCATTTCATGCAGCTCGGCGAAAATGTTATTGAAAAGCAACAGTCAGGAGATGGATACAGGGTAATTTCCAAATCACCCAATATCCCTTTGAGTACAGTTGAGTAAGTCATCAAGAAATGGAAAGAAGATGACAGAGTTGTAAATCTGGCTACAGCAGACCGCCCTCAATATCTGAGTGAGTGTGCAAGTAGGGAGCTAGTGAGGGGATCACCAAGAGATGTTTGACAACACTGGAGGAGTTGCAAGCTTCAGTGGCTGAGATGGTAGCGACTGTGCATACAACAGCTGTGGCCCGAGGTTTTAAGCAGCCGCATCGGTGGCAAAGAGAAAACCACTTCTGAGCAAGTAAAACTAACATGAAATCTCCGCTTGAGCGTGCCAAAATGCACGTGGGAGACTCTGGCATTAGCAGGAAGATAGTTCTATGGCCTGATAAAAACAAAAATGAGATTATTTTGCTCACAGATTAAACGTTATATTTGGCTGCATCGTGCCGTTTGGAGGCTTCACTGCACTGGGCCCTGGAACGCGAGTGAGTGTAGAGGGTAAAATGATTGCTAACAAATACAGGGGAATCCTGCAGGAAAACCTGACGAGGTCTGCAAGAGAAATCTAACTTGGGAGAAGATATGTCTTCCAGCTGGGCAATGAAATATAACATATAACAATTACAGCACGGAAACAGGCCATTTCAGCCCTTCTAGTCCGTGCCGAACGCTTACCCTCTCCTAGAACCACCGACCTGCACTCAGCCCATACCCCTCCCTTCCTTTCCTGTCCATATGCCTATACAATTTTGAAAATCACAATATCGAAACTGCCTCTACCACGTCTATTGGAAGCTCGTTCCACACAGCTACCAATCTCTGAGTGTTCCCCTTCGTGTTATCCCTAAACTTTTGACCCCTAACTCTCAACTCATGTCCTCTTGTTCGAATCTCCCATACTCTCGATGGAAAAGCCTATCCACGTCAACTCTATCTATCCCTTACATTATTTTAAATACCTCTATCAAGTTCCCCTTCAAACTTCTACGCTCTAAAGAATAAAGAACTAACTTGTTCAAACTTTCTCTGTAACTTAGGTGCTGAAACGCAGGTAACATTGAAGTAAATCGACACTGTACTCTCTTTATTTTGTTGACATACTTCCTATAATTCGGTGACCAGAACTGTAAACAATACTACAAATTTGGCCTCACTAAAGCTTTGTAAAATTTTAACACTACATCCCAACTCCTTTACTCAATGCTCTGATCTATAAAGGCCAGCATACCAAAAACTTTCTTCATCATCCTATCCACATGAGATTCCACCTTCAGGGAACTATGCACCATTATTCATAGATCACTCTGTTCTATTGTATTCCTCAATGCCCTACCATTTACCATGTATGTCCTATTTGGATTATTCCTACCAAAATATAGCACTTCACACTTATCAGCATTAAACTCCATCTGCCATCTTTCAACCCACTCTTCTAACTGGCCTTAAACTCTCCTCAAGCTTTGAAAACCTACTTCATAATACACAACGCCACCTATCTTAGTATAATCTGCATACTTACTAATCCAATTTATCACCCCATCATTAAGCATAAAGCCAAAGCTGTACATAACTAGCTTAAAATACGAGAATTAACGTCCTAAAGTGGCCAAGTCTGAGTCCACAACAAATAGATGTTTTCCAAAAGTTCCAGCATATCCTTTTGCTTTATATCCCTAATATCCATATGCTCAGGCATTTCAGTCCGCATTAAGTCATTCCTACAATCGCCAAGATCTTTTTCTGTATTGTGTTTTTTTTCATCAACAGTATATTTGTATCAATATTCACATGAGTTTTCATTCAATAATTATGTGATTTTGTGGATTAACATTGCCTAGTTGCACCAATAGAACAATTTTCCAGGCCTTTGGACACATAGCCGTATAATTTAACTCTTGAAACAATATGGCTGCCAATGACTTTCATTCCAAGATTCTAATCATTTCAGAATTGAATTGTCCGTAATTGTCATGTTGCTGCTCGGGCAGATCCTCTATAACCATTCAGAAGCTCAAATTAAACTTTCACACAGTTACGACTTGGATAAAAAGACTGGAACAAAAATTAGGCCCATAAACATTTGACAGAATGTAATTGCAGAATAAATGTAGAAACCGCAGATCAGTGTTTCAGAGGAGAAGATGTATTAGAGAGATATGCAACAACAGGTGTTTCCTGTGAGCTCAACAGAAATGCACTTTTCAGAGACATTGCTGCAGAATGTGACAGGACAGTTCATATATACAGAGTAGGAATGAATATTAGGCACAATATTCAATTAGTACCGAGCAAATATTCTTTCTGGACGTGCAAGACACATTTTGAAATGTTATTTCAAAGTAGGAGTGACTACATTGCCTTAAAGTTGTGGAAAGATGCCACGAAAACTAAAAGAAAACACAGATGTTCTTCGTGTCAACAGTGTTAGGGAAAGGAGAGGAGAAATTGATTCCATTGGCTAATTTGGAATCAATGCAATCTCTGCTACCAGCCAGAGTAGAAAATAACTCGAGTGCAGGATCTGACAATAAATAACTAGCTCAACCTGAATGGACAAATGTAGTAGAATTTTCCAAATTGCTATTGTAAACAGTAAAACATTAAAGATATGATAGAAAACATAAACAGCTGCTGCATTAATTTATTTTTTTATAGCTTGTTGCTGTCTCAAAGCAGTCAAAAATGACTGGTGCGAGAAATACCAAGAGTATGATTAAGCATATAACACCAATAATATTTTGAAATGGGGCAAAAAGCATTTGGTGATCTGGGTTTGGAGTAGCAAAACAATATTCATTGGAATCAGTGGTGACCTGTTACAGATAGATAATATGTGCGGAAGTTTAGTTTTCCAAATGAGTCGAAGATGAGGCCATTGTCATATGTTGTGTGTCCTTATTTCTCAGGGTTATGTTATGATATAGTATCATCGTGGCTATCGGTATATCAATAGGCTTCATTGTATTAGCGCTGTTCTGTATATCGATGCATTGCATACAATCCAAAAATAAATAAGATCAAATCAATATCAAAGGAACTTTGGCATTGGGAAAACACAGCTCGAGGCAGCGTCTAATCGAGTTGGACATTCATCTTCCATTCTGCCCAAAATACTTCCAATTTTCCCGGACTTTCCTGAAGTCTTAGTTTCTCAGACCTTTTCCTTCACAATGAAGCCTTGTATCTGATAACAGATATCTGGTTTTCTGTTATCGCTGCAGATGATGCCTGATCAACTATGCCCAGCCGCAGCTGTTCAGAGGCATTATGATGTAATTGAAATGAAATCAGTTGCACCTTGATGTCATTAGTGATTCCTGGTATTTGGTCCCGCAGTTTAACCTTCCAGCCGCATATCTATCACAAATTCATCAAAATAGCTGCCACTATACCACGGACCTTCCTTTTTTTTATTACAAGTAAGTCCTTATTTACATTATAATTATATAATTTAATTATACCTGTTGCAATTGCTCAATTAGCCGTCATTTGCAATCACATTGGTGCCTCTTTGTCTCCTCGTTTTCTGATTTTTCTCCCTGAAAAAAAAATGCCTGTCATCAGCCTGTTTCCAAATTCTTCTATGCATCAGCTTTCCGCTCACAAAAAAAAAAAAAAAAAAAACAAGAACTATGGAGAAGGACTACGTCAGCGAACTGGGGCATATGAGAAACTTGAATCGGGTGAGTAACTGATTGAGCGAGAGCATCTCCATGGAATAAACTACCGGGAAATAAAGCATCTTGCAAAAAAAAAACAAGGAAAATGAGAACTCAATTTTATGGGACTTAAAATCATTTTAAGACGCGAAAAAAACATAATAAGTTCTGGAATGCGTTCTACTATTCCCAGAGATTTATGAATTTCTGCGGAACAATCTCCGTTTTGGAGAGATACGCTTCAGATAATTCGATGTGTCATCAGAGAATGGTATATAACACTGTTTTATCACTTCTTTGGTGATTTTGCATGGAGATAACATAAAATATTCCGCCTGAAATCTTGAGACACTGATGGACAAATTGACCACAGAATGCAGTATTTTTCTATTGCAACCCCCACCCCGATCTCCGCACCGGAAGTTGATCAGCAGGGAACATAAATTAAAGGAGCATTCAACAAGGTCGTATTGTCATGCAAATAACGATAGTGTGAGTCGGGACCGGATCGTTGAGCAAATTGTCAATGTGCCCAACAACATGGTGTTGGGAAAATGTGAGTTGGGCAATCTGGTCTCAGAGAAAGCTCACCAGTTCTCCAACAAAGTTACAGGATAGGATATGTTTCGATCCACACATCGGGTCGGTGATTCATGGCCTTTTCAGTTTTTCACAGCTTATTGGTTTCTCACAGCCAATGAAAGAAGATGGCCCCATCATGTCCATTAAAGGGCAAGATTTATCTCATTGGTGCGTTTCAGCAAATTGCAGTTCACAACTCACTGTGTGAAATTTGACAGTTCAGAGAGAAATACCGAGTACTCGGGGATGAAAAAGTTCAGATCAAGTGGAGCGTGAAAAGGTTTTGGAGAGATTCTTCGCTGTCTGCAGTACCGGCTCATTTAACATTCTGGAGATACCTTTCCAAATGGCCACCGCAGTAATGCTGCACACTGCTGTGGCACTGACGATGATGCATATCTGGAATAGTGAGTATATTAAGAATATGGATGTTATTGGGCAATGAAGTTTATTATTAATAAACCGTTCACATGCGCACGTTTATAGCAATCTTAATGAATATTGAGTGGAATGGAAAGGAAAACACAGAAATAACTGTATGATTACGCAATGTTGATACATTGAAACATATATTTCCCCAACGAATTTCCCGTGTAAAGGAAAGCTTAATTTGTTTGTATGATTAGAGTATAATGGCTGAATGGATCTGGAATCAGGCAGATTTGTCCGAATTCGTGACGATGAAAATAGAACAGTGAGATTTATTTACTTTCAGCTTCAATGAAAATGTTTTTTTTTTAAATTCCATTGTTTGAGCAAGTTCTCGTTGGAATCGCCTACGTTAGAGAACTGTTTTCATTAATTACATGGACTTACCTCCTAATGAGGTTTTTTTTTGAAACGGTCACTCTGAAACAGTGTAGTGTAGCACCTACACTAAGGGAGATGTATCGTCTCCGAAATTTCCCTCTGCAAACCAGCGGCTGTTTGGAAATGATATTCCAAACCGATTATAAATAGGAGTTGATTAGAACTGGAGATAAGTTGATGTTAGGAATCTACTCATCGGCGTCTGGAATGATTAACTCAGTGAATGTGCGTAGAACCCAAAGCTGCCGTTGTTCCTGGATGAAGGCTTGTGCACAACCGTGTTACTGTTACTTCTTAGTTAAGCCCTTTCTGCCACCACCTGTCATATTCAAGTAAAAGAATTTGAAAAATGTATATAGACTTAAATTTTCGAAATGTTTTACATCCTTGAAATCATTCTGCAATACAGTGAACATTTACGAATAATTTTGGTTTATTCTTCAATCATTCGAAGATTTGTAGTTTTAATCCACCATACAGTGATGGAATATGATTCGTTATCTATGATCTTATATTACATTATGTATCACATTTTATATTTAGCTTTCCCTTTTATCGCGTATCAGGAAAAATGCAACTAAACATTTTGTTTTGCAGTTCATATTCCTGTGATTAGTGCATGGGTGCGACGGTTCAGAGTTAGGGACAAGTTGAAATTTATATTCTTATTCCCTGATTTAGATTCTCGTGTAAAATGTGACTGTTTTTTTCTTACCTCGTTTCAAGTACTTTGTATAAAATGTTTAATACTTGACTGCCGTATCAAATGGAAACACCCAAGGAAACAGGGGCAACAAATAATTGGGAAATCCACATAGCATTCAGGCAGAATGCGCAACATCTATGAAAAAAAAATGAAGTACAAATAAACTCGTCCGCAGATGCATCTTAATCTGTCTTGTGTTTTTGACTTTATTTTTCTTCTGTTGAATATCCCGCCTAACATCCTGCGACCACACAACCTAATCCCACTACTTCACAAACAAATTTAATTCTGCATTTCTCATTTCAGGCCGCGTCGGGGATTGTCAGCCAGAACCGTCAGGTAACTTTGCTAACTTTTCACTGCGCGGAGGGCTGGGTGATTCAACTAATTTCTATTGAAACTCCAGTTGATAGGTGACTACACCATTAGACATAAGAGCAGAATTAGTTCATTCCACCCATCGAGTCTGCTCTGCCGTTCCATCATATCTGATTCTGGATCACACTCGAACCCATACACCTGCCTTCTCGCCATAACCATTGATGCCCTGACTAATCAGAAAACTATCAACTTCCGCTTTAAATATAACCAAGAACGTCCTCTGCCGAAGCATGTGGCAGAGCATGGACAGAGATTTACTACCGTCTGGCTAAAACGATCCCCTCTTACCTCTCTTTCAAAACATCACACCTCAATTTTGAGGCTTTACGCTATAGTACTAGATACATCGCTACAGTAACCATCCTCTCCTCGTTCACCTTAGTCCGTTAAACATATAGTTGGAGTCAAAGAGATTCTGCTCCTCCGCATTCCTCTCAATTTAAGTTAATACAGATTGAAACCAACCAAACACTCCTCACAGGTTTACCCCATTTTTCGCGAGGATTCACCTTCGTGAACCTCATATGAAATCTCCCTAATGGAAACACATATTTTCTGAGATATGCGGCCCAAAACTAGTGCGACCTCAGAACTAGTGCGACCTCACTAGTGTCTTGTACAAGCTCAGTATTACCTCATTGTTTTTATATTCTAATGCCCTTGAAATAAAGGCCTATTTTCATTCTGTACCACAGACTGAATCTGTAAATTAAGCTTCTGGGAACCTTGCACGAGTCTTGCAAAAAACACTGAGTTTTAAGTTATCACACCAGTTAGATAATAATTTGCACCATTGTTCATTTTACCAAAATGCATTCTCATACAATTCCTAACATAATGTCTCATCAGCCACTTCTTTGCCCGATTTTCCAATTTGTCTACGTTCTTCTGCAATCACATTGCTTTCTCGGCACTAACTGCTCCTCATACTATCCTCGTATCATCGTGAGACTTTGCCGCAAAGTCATAAGTTCTATTATCTAATTCATTGCCAAACAATGTAAAAAGTAGCGGCTCCAATACTGGTCCACGAGGATCACCACTGGCAGCCAAAATAAAAGTCACCCTTTATTCCAAGACGCTACCTGCTGCCTGTCAGTCATTCCTCAGCGCCTGCCAGTGTCTTTCCTGTCAGGAAATAGGATTTTATTTTACTTGGAACGATAATCAGTCATCTCCAGGCAGTGCAGATAACAGAGAAAGTACTTTCCCTGACCTTATTTTTCCCCAGGCTTAAATAAGCTTTCATTGTTAAAATCATCCTCTTACTGCTGATGCTGACGACACGCCAAGTCTCAGTTCTACTCTTTCCAACAAATTTTGGTTTCTATCACACAATAAATGTGGACTGTGTTCAGTAGGACAATGACAGAATAGCAGATCTGCCGCTCTCCGAAGGATGCATTTGACCTTGTCTTTTGGGGAGCGACCCGAATCTGCTCCTGTGACGACAGACTGCCTCCAGCTCTCAGTCGTCAACTAGTTTCTTTTCTTTCTGTCACGTTCAGGAGCTCAAAAGGGGTTTCCCTAACCTGACCTCCCGCTTGATCCCACGTTTTGCATGCAGAATTTGGAAATTAAAGGCGTCGTTTAGTAGCGAACGCGATGCGCTAAGCGCCAATTGCCCCCAGCTTCAACCTTTGTTTACCGTCGGTGGTTATTTTCTGATATTTTCCAGAAAGCGTGAAGCTGAGGTTGGTGAATGGCGGCACTCGATGTGATGGGAGATTGGAGATTCAGTACAAAGGAAACTGGGGGACGGTGGATGGTAACTCCTGGGATATGCCGGCCACGAATGTGGTGTGTCGGCAGCTGAGCTGCGGCGCTGTACTGAAAGCCTATGCTGGTAGTAGCTATGGGGAAGGATCCGGACCTGTTTTCACGCCGAACTTTCAGTGCAGTGGGAGCGAGGCCGCTCTTCAGGAGTGTAAATCAGATCGATGGGGTGACACTGGCTATTCACACAGTCGTGATGTTGCTGTTGTTTGTAAAGGTAAAAGTCATCTTTTTATATCAACGGTCCCGCGATTTTACTGTCCTCCGGCAAATCACTACTGTCAATACTCGAACAAAACGTACTCGGCGTATCCTGTACTGATGTTAAACAGCGTAAACATACTTGTCAGTCTGCACAACTACACGATCATATAACCAGGTCGAACAGCATCTGTGGTTGGAGAGAAATTCTCTGTAATACCATGAGACACAGGTGCAGAATTAGACTATTTGATCCAATGAGTCTGCTGCACATTCAGTCACCGCTGATCATTTCCCTTCCTCAGCTACACCCCACCCCCCAACTTCTCTCTGTAAATTCTCTTGCCGTGTCCATCAAGAGCTGATCAAGTTCTGTGTTAAATATCCCCAACGAACTGGCTTTCAGCGCTGTCTTTCGTAATAAATTCACAGATTTACCTGCCTCTCAACATCTCTGTTCTATATGGACGTCCCCCTTTCGTGAGGCTGTTCCCTCCTGTCCAAGAATCCTCCGACTTGAGAAACGTCCTTTTCACATGTTTTCCGACTAGGCTTTCAATATCCGAAATTTTCACTGAGATCCCCTCCCCATCGTTCCAAATCACAACGCGTACAGATCCGTGGGATTAAACCTTCTTCTGTGAGATTCCTTTCATTCGTGGACTCATCGTCGCAGCTTCTTCTGAATCTTTTTCAAAACCAGCGTATCTTTTTCACAGAATGCGAGCAGACAACTGTTAACCGTGCTCAAGGTTAAGCCTCACCAGCGTGTATAAAGCCTCAGCATCACATCCCTGCTCTTTTATTTTCTAGTCGTCTGGAAATGAAGATGCTAGAGCAAAATAATACATTTGCCTTAATCACCACCGACTCAGCCTGCAAGTTAACCTTTCCGGGTGCTTTGCACCAGGACCTCCAGGTCCCTTGACAGCTCAGATTTTGTTTTGAATTTCTCCCCGTTTACATAATAGTTCGCAACTTTATTTCTGTTACCAGAATCATGAACATACATTTTCCATCATTGTATTTCATTTCCCACTTTCTTCCATTCTCCAAATGTGTCGACGTCCTTCTGCGCCTGCACGTTTCCTCCACATTACCTGTCCTTCCACCAATCTTGATATCATCTGCAAACCTGACAACAAACCATCTATTTCACCATCTAAATCATTGACCTGCAGCGTAAACAGGAGCAATTCCAGAAACCCAACCCTGTGAAACACCACTGGACAATGGCAGCCAACTGAACCGGCTTTTCCCACTCGCTGCCTCCTAGCAGTCAGCCAATGATCTCACCGCGAGGATATCGGCACCCTTCGGGTTCAGGGGCAACCCAGCACTTTGGTACAGTCATATTTCCCCCAGCAGTGATCTCAGTTACCCAGTATCTAAAGAAAACATATATGGAAATCAACAAACATTCGATGCTTCGTGCTGACGCCATTCCTCAGCGTGAACAATCAATGGTCGTATTTTCTGTGCTTTATTCCTCTCGATGGATGCTGACTGATGTGCAAAGATCCGTCAGCATTTTGTGTCTGTTGCTCAATATTTCTAGCCTATTCAAAAACTATTGTGTTAACGTTTAATCTTTTGTTATTCCAGAAAGTAGGAAGGTGAGACTGGAAAAAGGTGGCAGTCCATGCACCGGGAGACTGGAAGTGAACCATGAGGGATACTGGAGACCTGTCTATGCTTCGGGCTGGGATCTGCTGGATGCTACTGTGGTGTGCAGAGAGTTGAGCTGCGGAGCCGCGCTGAAAGCCCCACACGAATATCATTTTGGAAAGGTTTTTGACTCCGTTATAACTTATAAGGTTAACTGCGACGGGACCGAGCCTGCTCTGCGGGAGTGTAAATCAGAAGAATGGAAATTCTACAACCATCCTCGACCCGACTATGCCGGAGTGATTTGCGCAGGTAAATTGAGCCCCTTTTCTCTGGGTACACCATGTAATTATTGATCCGGTGTGTCCGAGAATCTAAATAACACAAGCTTGTCGCTTGCTGCGAGAGATCGGGTACTAAATTTATCTGCTTAGAGATTATTCCTGTCATGTTGAGATAGCATTCTGATTTCAAACACACACATAAAAACGTAAATACGTGACAGTCGGCACAGCCACCAGAGCGATTGAACGGATCAAGCGACATCTGTGGGTAAGAAAATACAGAATGTTATCGTCAGGACTAACATAGACCAAACTCGACATTTCGGCAATTTCTCTTCACCACAGCTTTGGCTGGTCCCCCTACGTTCCGTCTTATTTCGAAGCTGTCAGTAAATTTCAGCTAATTGCGAAATATGAAAAAAATGTGATGAGTCCTGCAGGAAGTAAGGGATTAGGAAACTGCCCTCACATCTCTCAAGGATCTATGGTGTGGCGGGAAGATTGGATAGTGGACAGAGCAGGTGGTGTTGTCCTGTGTATATGAAATAACATTAGAACATTAGAAAGGGATGGTATAGGATCGAAAGGTGCATCGTCTCTCTGGATTGAGTTAAGAAATGAGAAGGGTAAAAGGAACCTGTAATGGTCCGTTTGTTGTTTCAGCGGTGCTTAAACAGGCACCTGATTCTCATATTGTGGCTGGAATGTAAGTGATCCTGGGTTTGAGTGTGGTCGCTGGTTCGGCTTGTCGGTATCCCTTTCTTGCCTCTGTGGGGAAAGTCAGGACATTCTTGACGTTACCCTATGGTGCGATGTGACCCTTCCTTAAATTAACTATAAAGCATGGAGCAGGTGATGTGTTACTGCTGCGAGATGTGGGAACCGGTAGACCCAATTGAGGGACATGGCGAATACATTTGCAGCAAGTGCTTGTTGCTCGAGAAACTCCAGCTTCATATTGATGAGCTGCAGTCCGAGCTTCAGACACTGCGACACTTCAGGGAGGGGGAGAGTTACCTGGACTCTGTGTACCAGGAGATAGCCACACCAAATAGATTAACTAATGCAGATTGCAGTCAAGCCCAGGATGGTGTGGCTATGAGTGAGGAAAGTAGGGGAATCCAGGAGGTATGGCTGGAGGAGATGCAGGCATTGCTCTTGTCCAACAGATTGGAGGCTTTAACTCCCTGTGAGGGCAGGAGCGGGGACTGCGGGGAGGATGAGCAACCTGCCCATAGCACCGTGGAGTTGGGGGCCATTCCAGAGGGGGGAGTCATTAGAAATGTTGTAGTAATAGGAGACAGTATCGTCAGGGGGGTAGATAGGGTTCTCTGCAACCGAGAGCGAGAGTCCCGAAGGCTATGTTGCCTGCCTGGTGCCAGGGTTAAGGACATCTCTTCTGGGCTGGAGAGAAACTTGCAGTGGGATGGGGATGATCCAGTTGTTTTAGTACACGTCGGTACTTATGACATAGATAGGACAAGCAAGAAGGTTCTGCTACAGAAATATGAGCAGCTAGGGGTCAAATTAAAAAAAAAAACAAAAAAACAGAACCTCAAGGGTAATAACCTCTGGATTATTACCTGAACCACGACCAAATTTGGCTAGGTTAAATAAAATTAGGGAGTTAAACGTGTGTCTCAAGGACTGGTGTGGGAGAAGCGGGTTTTGCTTCTTGGGACACTGGCACCAGTGCTGGGACAGGAGAGAACTGTTCCGGAGGGACGGGCTTCACCTGAACCGGGCTGGGGTTAGTGTCCTGGCGAATCATATAACCAGGGCTGCAGAGAGGTCTTTAAACTAACTAGTGTGGGGGGGGGAGGATTCTCGGGAGCAAATGATTAAAAAGACAATGGAGAAGGTAATGGATGAAGGTAAAAGTGGAGGAATAAAAAGACAGAGTATGTCTCGAGGCGAAAGAATGTACGGAGATAAGCGTAAAGTTGTACAAAAGGAAAAGGTAGGAAATAAGTGTCAAACATATTTGAAAGTCCTTTATCTGAATGCACGTAGTATTAGGAATAAAATTGATGAGTTCACGGTAAAAATAAGTACGTACGGATATGATATTGTGGCAATTACGGAAACATGGCTGCAGGGTGACAAGGAGTGGGAATTAAACATACAAGGGTATTCGACAATTAGGAAAGACAGGCAAGAAGGAAAAGGAGGTGGGGTGGCTATGTTAATAAAGCAAGAAATTCCTGCAATAAAGCGAAATGATATTGGCTCAAAGGATCAGGATAACGAAACAATTTGGGTAGAAATAAGAAATAGTAAAAGGAAAAAAAAACAGTGGTGGGAGTAGTCTATAGGCCTCCAAGCATCTGTAACTCAGTTGGTCGAAGCATAAATCAGGAAATAGTTGGGGCTTGTAATAAGGGTACAGCTATAATTATGGGGGATTTTAACTTTCATATTGACTTCACTAATCAGCCTTGAAGAAGGGTTTATTGAGTGTATTCGGGATGGTTCCTTGAACAATACGTTACTGAGCCAACAAGGGGGCAAGCAGTCATAACATGGTCGAATTCCATATTCAATTAGAGGATGAGAGGCTTGGATCTCAAACAAACGTACTGAGCTTAAATAAAGGAGACCAAGATGCTATGAGAGCGGAATTGATTAAGATGGATTGGTAAAATAGATTAAAGGCAAGACCGGTACTTGATCAGTGGTGTATATTTAAGGAGATATTTTGCAATTATCAAGAAAAATATATTCCACTGAAAAAAAGGGTCTAAAAGAAAAAAAATAGTTATCCGTGGCGAAGCAAAGAAATAAAGCAAAGTATACGACTAAAAAGAAAGTTATATAAGGTAGCTAAATCTAGTGGGAAGATTGAAGATCAAGAGGCTTTTAAAGATCAGCAGCAAATAACAAAAAAGATTGATTAAGAAGGGGAAGATAGATTATGAAAGTAAATTGGCGAAAAACATAAAAGCAGATAGTAAGAGTTTTTATAGTTACAAAGAAAGAAAAAGGGTGGCTAAAGTAAATGTTGGTCCCCTAGAAGATGAGACCGGGAAATTAATGGAAGGGCACATGAAGATGGCGGAAACGCTGATCAAATACTTCGTATCAGTTTTTACAGTAGAGGACACTCAAAATATCCCAACACTCGATAAACAGGGGGCTCTAGTGGGAGAGAAGCTAATGACGATTCAAATCACCAAGGAAATGGTACTTGATAAATTAATGGGACTGAAGACGGATAAATTCCCTGGACCAGATGGCTTGCATCCTAGGGTCTTAAGGGAAGTGGCGGTCGGGATTGTAGATACATTAGTGATAATTTTTCAAAACCCGCTGGATTCGTCAATGGTCTCGGCAGATTGGAAAAATGCTAATGTAACTCCTTTATTTAAAAAGGGCAATAGACAGTAGGCTGGGAATTATAGGCCAGTTAGCCTAACATCTGTGGTTGGCAAAATGTTGGAATCGATGATTAAGGAAACAGTAACAGGGCATTTGGATAAACATAAACATAGGACAAAGTCAGCATGGCTTTACAAAAGGGAAGTCATGTTTGACAAATTTGTTGGAGTTCTTTGAGGACATAACATATAGGGTAGATAAAGGGGAACCAGTGGATGTTGTGTATTTGGACTTCCAAAAGGCATTTGACAAGGTGCCACACCAAAGATTATTACTTAAAGAAAAAAAAATCATGGGATTGGGGATAATATTCTGGCATGGGTGGAGGATTGGCTTTCTAACAGAAAACAGAGAGTTGCGATAAATGGTTTATTCTCAGACTGGCAGTTGGTGACTAGTGGTGTTCCGCAGGGGTCGGTGTTGGGACCCCAACTCTTTACAATCTATATTATTGATTTGGAGAAAGGGACTAAGTGCAAAGTATCGAAGTTTGCTGATGACACAATGATGGGAGGGAGTGTAATGAGTTCGGAGGACATTGAAACCCTGCAGGGGGACATAGATAGGTTGAGTGATTGGGCAGACATTTGGCAGATGAAATTTAATACTGACAAGTGTGAGGTCATGCGCTTTAGCAGGAAAAATA
This sequence comes from Hypanus sabinus, assembly GCF_030144855.1. Taxonomy (NCBI): domain Eukaryota; kingdom Metazoa; phylum Chordata; class Chondrichthyes; order Myliobatiformes; family Dasyatidae; genus Hypanus; species Hypanus sabinus. The sequence goes on along the minus strand of NW_026781423.1, from coordinate 295,128 downwards.
ATAGAGCAAGATATTATCTAAATGGAGAGAAACTGAAAAGTGCTTCTGTGCAAAGGGATCTAGGGGTCCTGGTGCAGGAAACACAAAAAATTAGTATGCAAGTGGTCAAGAAGGCCAATGGAATGCTGGCTTTTATTGCTAGGGGGATGGAGTATTTGAACAGGGAGGTCTTACTGCAGTTGTACCGGGTATTGGTGAGACCACACCTGGAGTACTGCGTGCAGTTCTGGTGTCCATTTTCAAGAAAGGACATACTAGCTCTCGAGGAAATGCAAAGAAGGTTCACTAGGTTAATTCCGGGGTTTGGTGGGTTGATGGATGATGAGAGGTTGAGTAGATTGGGACTCTACACATTGGAGTTCCGAAGAATGAGAGGCGATCTTATTGAAACATATAAGATTGTGAAGGGGCTTGATCGGATGGATGCGGGGATAATGTTCCCAATGATGGGTGAAAGTAGGACCTGATGGCATAATCTTAAAATAAGTGGCTGCCGTTCCAGGACTGAGATGAGGAGAAATTTCTTCACTCAGAGGGCAGTGGGGCTGTGGAATTTACTGCCCCAAAGTGCAGTGGAAGCGACTACACTCAATAAATTCAAAACGGAGATAAACATTTTCCTGGATAAAAATGACATTAGGGGATACGGTGAGCCAGCATGTAAGTGGACATGAGGCTAGGTTTAGATCAGCCATGTGATCTCTTGGACCAGTTTTCGATAATCTGGAAGGGACGGAGAGGAATTTTCCAGATTTTTTTCTCCTCATTTGACAATTTTTTTTTCCCCCGGGTGATCACATAGTTTGAGCGGGATGAATACTAAAATAAAATGGGCGGCATGGTGCCCTGTTGGTTGGCACTGTTGCACTTGTTGGATTCGGTGAAAACTAGAGTTAAGATTGGATCATATTTTAATAAGATATTGTTACCTTATTACTAATTTAACTTCAAGTCTAGTGCACTTATAACCTATTTAATATTATGTTATGTTTTTTTTATATATGAAATGTAATAAAAAGATTGAAAAATAAAGAAAGAAAGAAAGATTGTATCAGCCACGATCTTGCTGAATGGCGGAGCAGGCTTGAGGGGCCGATTGGCCTACTCCTGCTCCTATCTCTTATGTTCTTATGTTCCTGTCCTTGCCTCCGTGGGGTAAGTCAGGCCGTCTTTGCCGTTAACTTGAGGCTGTAAAGTTCCCTTCCTTCCCTCCGAAGCCTTCACTGCAACCCTCGCCTGTAGCCCTGCCTGCAACCCTCGCCTGTAGCCCTGCCTGCAACCCTCGTCTGTAGCCCTGCCTGCAACCCTCGTCTGTAGCCCTGCCTGCAACCCTCGCCTGTAGCCCTGCTTGCAACCCTCGCCTGCACCCCTGCCTGCAACCCTCGTCTGTAGCCCTGCCTGCAACCCTCGCCTGTAGCTCTGCCGGCTCCCCTTGCCTGAAGACCTGCCTGCAACCCTCGCCTGTAGCCCTGCCTGCTACCCTCGCCTGAAGCACTGCCGGCTACCCTCGCCTGTTGCCCTGCCGGCTCCCCTTGCATGAAGACCTGCCGGCAAACTCGCCTACGTCCTCGCCTGTATCGCTGCCCAGTTCAGCCGTCGGAGTGAGACCGGAGCCTTGCCACGCCAACAGAAGGAACTATCTATCGTTGAGCTTTGAATTGTCTCTTTGTGTCCCTGTGTTTAATGTCCGTGTATGAGTCCCGTCCCTACGTCCTCTCTCCAAGAAGGGGTCCTGACTCTGTGTAAAGCCCAGGCCAAACGCCCTGTTTCTAATGAGGGGTATTGGCTCTGTATTCTGTGTTCCTGTGCTCCAGTTCAAGGCTCAGTGTTCCTGTGCTCCAGTTCAAGGCACAGTTTTCCTGTGCTCCGTGACCAAGGCTCCGTGGAGATTCCCATCCCGGGTTCAAGGCTCTGAGGAGTTTCCCGTCCGTGTCTAAGGCTCCGAGGAAGTTCCAGTCCGTGACCAAGTCCATGTCGTGGCCCAGGCCCTGAGTCCTGGCCTCGTCCAGCCGGTGTCTGTGTCCAGCTACGCCGCTCCCCGCTTCGGCATTGATCTAGACCGAGAGCAAATTGCTCTAGACCTAGACCTAGAATGCTTAGACCAAGAACTAGTCTGAGCTTCATGTAGTCGTCCAGCCCTGGAGTCCCGCGTCTCTGGCTCGGAGTCCTTGTCCAGCTTCCCAGTTCCTGGATCCTCGCCCAGGTCCCACTTTTCTCCTCTAGTTTTAGCCCGGGCCCTGCATCCTAGTCTCGTCCAGAGCCTGTGTCTTGTCCAGCGTCGTTTCTACTCCACTCCCCTTGCTTTCCTGATACACCGACTTCTCTCCCTAGTACCTCAGAGCCTGTGTCTTGTCCAGCATCGTTTCTACTCCACTTCCCTTGCTTTCCTGATACACCGACTTCTCTCCCTAGTACCTCAGTGTCTGTGTCTTAAATCTGGGTCCGTTCCCAACGCCTCCCGTATGACAGAACCGACTGGCAGTTTTACAAAGACTTCCAACCAACATCCAGAATGTGGATTACAATTTGCAGCAGGAGATTTCTGAAGGCAGTGTCAGAAGAGTAGTGCCGTGATATTGGTTGGGGGCTTTAAAATGAAAATGGATTGGGAAAACCAGGTCAGTACTGAACCTCAATAGGGGGAATTTGTTGAATGCCTAAAGGATAGCTTTTCAGAACAGCTTGTTGATGAGCGCACTGTGGGATCGGCTGTGCTGAATCGGGTGTTGCACAATAATCTGGCGGCGATAAGAGAGCTTATGGTTCAGGAACCCTTAGGGAAAGGATATCGGAATATGATGGAGTTCACTTTGCAATTTGATAAGGAGAACCTAAATCCCAATGTGTTGGCATTTGAGTGGAGTAAATAAAATTACAATGACTTGTGAAAGGAACAGAACAAGGTGACTGGAAATGGACACCAGCAGGAAGGACGGCAGAACAGCAACGTTTGGAGTTTCTGCGAAAAATGAGAGAAGGACAAGACAGATATATGGTAAAAAAGAAAAAAAAACGAATGGAAGAAGGACACTATGCTGGCTGCCAAGTGAATTGGGAGCCGAAGTAAAACCAAAAGAGACGGCGTACAAAGAAGTCAAAGCAATAGCGAAGATCAAGATTACAGAAGGAAACAATAAAAGGTAATTCGGAACGAAAGGATGAAGGATGGAAGGACGGTGGCGACTAATATAAAATTATATAAAACATTCTGCATGTTTCTGCATGCAGAATCCTGCATGATTAAAATATTGCAATTATTTGAGGAACTTAAAAACAGGGTCGACAAAGGAAATGTAGTAGAAATGTTGTACTTGGATTTTCAGAAGGTCTTTGATAAGGTGCCGCACATGAGAGTGCTTAGCAAGATAAGAGCCATAGAATTACAGGGGAGTTACTAGCATGGGTGGAGCATTGGCTGTTCGACGGAAAACAGATTTTCTGGTTGCCGATTAGCAGTGGAGTTCCACAACGGTCGGTGTTGGGACCGTTGCATTTTACGATGTATGTCAATGATTTGAGCTATGGAATTACTGGACTTGTGGCTAAATTTGCCGATGATACAAAGATAGCTGGAAGAGAGTGTAGTGCTTAGGGACTTAGGGCAAATACGTGACAAATGAAATACAATGTTGGATAGTGTATGGGAAAGAAATAAACGGGCAGACTATTATTTAGATGGGGAGAGAATTCAAAATGCATAAATGCAAAGGGACTTGGAAAGCCTTGTGCTGGATACCATAAGGGTAACTTTCAGGCTTAGTTGGTGCTGAAGACAGCAAATGCAATTTTGCCATTCGTTTCCAGAGGTACAGAATATAAGAGCTGGGATGTGATGTTGAGGATCTATAAGTTGGTTGCAGACCACACAGTATATTGCTTGCAGTTTCGGCCTCATTATTTTAGAAACGATATACTAGCATTGGAGAGTGTTTAGAGAAGATTCGCGAGAATGATTCCAGGAATTGAGGGGCAGCTCTTGGGCTGTGCTCCCTGGAGTTCCAGAGAATGAGGGAGGTTCTTGTAGACACACTCGGAGTGTTAAAAGTCCTGAAAAGATTGAAGGGCGATGTCAAACGGAGATACGGATACACTACTTTCGTCAGAGGATGGTAAATCTGTGGAATTTGTTGCTCCGAGCGGCTGTGGACACCACGTCATTGAGCGCATTAAAGGCAGAGGTAGGTAGGTTCCTGATTAGTCAGGACATCAGAGGGTTTGGGGGGACGGCAGCGGAGTGGGGATGACTGGAAACATTGGATCAGCCATGACTGATGGACCGAATGGCCTACTTCTGCTCCTATATCTTATGGTCTTAAGATCACACTCACGTCCCTCCGGATTAGATTCCACATTCATTCAGTGAGAAAATATGAACATGATTTCAGATAATCGCTATTGCTTGGTATCATAACAAAGAACCGTTTGCCTTTTTAGTTACAACAAAATACCTTCGACCTCAGAACGTGCGTGTACTCCCCTTTGCGTTGATGATGCCGTCTGTGTGCTTCTGTGTTCTTTTCTATTCGTTCAGATCTGCAGCGTTGCATTTTAAGTTTCAAATGCAAGCAAGTTTTGCCGTTGTGTAACTGCCATCGTCTCGCAGAACCAGTAATTGAAACTACAGTGTATGAAAACAATGTGAAAAAAATCAGGGTTAATGCAATTCCGAAATTACTTTTTCGTAGAAGATTAATCCCAGATATTGTCACACTTGTTATGATCAAAAGCTATCGGGACTGCAGGAAAATTGAACCAAATTAAACCACTGGATGAACTGAATTAATCACCTGTCCTGAATAGAGAAAAAATATGAACAACCTCGTTCCACTTCGGGACAATGCTGTAGATAGCCTGAGCAGGAAACAGAGAAGAAGGGATTCACAGGGAGTTCTCGACCTCATAAAACTGGAGATACGGCTGTAAGGGGTTTCTATGAACAGTAGAAAAGAAAATTGCTCCGTAGTACATGCTGCCGTTTCTAGAGAGCTACAGCTTCGACTATCGGGTTTCCAGAATCAGATTCGGAATTCATATTCCCGGCATTTGTCTTGAAATATGTTAACATTGTAGCAGCAGTAGAATGCAATACATAGAAATATAGAAGAAATGTGAATTGCACTAGGTATATAATATGCCATCCGGCACATTCAGCTAACTCCGCCACGTCATCATATCTGATCCAGTTGTTCCATAAATGTCATGTCATGTGTGTATGTATGTGTGAGTATATATATATATAACATGGTGTGTGTGTGTGTGTGTGTGTGTGTGTGTGTGTGTGTGTGCGTGTGCGTGTGTGTGTGTGTGCGTGTGTGTGTGTGTGTGTGTGTGTGTGTGTATGAAATAGTTAATTTCAATAAAGAGTGCAAAAACAGAAAAAAGAATAGTGAAGTCGTGATCATGGGCTCATTGACCATTCAGATGGAAAGAAGCTGCTCTTGAATCGCTGAGTGAGAGCCTTCAGTCTGCTGTACCCGCTTCTTGATGTTACCAATGGGAATTGTCATGTCGTTGGTGGAAGGACTCACTTTAATGATTGACACCGCCTCTTTGAGGAACCGCTCCTTGACGATGTCTTGGATATTACAGAGACCAGTTCTCATGATGGGACTGACAAAATTTAAAACTTTTTCAGCTTACAAGATCCTTGCAGTTGTCTCGCTGTAGCAGACGGTGAGAAATACTTAATGGTTTGACAGTTATTTAAATCAATTCTTCATGACAGCCGTCAAGCAATTATCTCTCCATCAAATCCCATGAAGCAAACACGGTTTACACGGTAGCAAATTGTGCAACTGAGCCCTACTATGGTTTACATACTCAGTGATTTCTCCGCCTTTGACAAGGGAATCTGTTCTCAAAACATCCGGACAGCATACCTAATATATATTTTATATGCCACCTAGAGATAATTTTTTCAATATGATTCTTCGATTTTACTAACCTCTATTCAGTTAATTTTAACAGCCCTTAATTTTTAAGTAACTTTTTCTAAAACTGGTAATTGCATTGGCTTTCTGGGCTTCCATCGTCTGGAACCATTTCTGCCTTCTCTTAACGTCGTCAACTGCCAGATACTTCGCAGGACGATATTGGTATTCACTAGGGAAAAAAGGTTGTTGGAAAGGCAGGGTCTGATTCTGCGTATTCTGTATAACGTTGTGATGGGGTAACCCCGTGTTTCCAATATACCTAATTAATTGTTCAATTAATAGGGAATATTGTTCATGACACAGCAGTTCACATTAAAGATATTTTGCACAGGGATTTGCATAACAGGCTTTCGTAAAAGTGAGGCACAAGGGTTGCAAGGCAAGCTGAATCATTTTGATATTGCACTGTGCTGCAGGAGACAGAATCCAATGATAGAACAATGTTTGTCTTATTGTTAATCTGCGAGCAATGTTGCATCCAAAGGGTTGTGATTGAACTTCTGTTGTGTCCGATGTGTATCAATAACTAGGAAATCAATGTTTGTCGTAAGATTATCAACTGTACAGAGGAAGCAAAATTGATAGATATCTCATATATAATACAACAGGATATGGATACAAAGAGAATATTGTCGCTAATCAGAACTTCATACAGCTGTGGTTAATCCACACTTGTGATACAGAAATATTGCTAGGAAATGAGCACTTCAGTGAAGGAGACAGATTGGATAACCTGGGGAAAAGTTATATTCAAGAAATTAGGTAAAACAAAAATAGAATACAGAGTTTCTCTGGTGTTCATCTGTACATTCAATCATAGAAACATTCAGTGAAACGCGACTTATAAGTCGAAGATGAACATCGGCCCTGATGCAAAGCAGCATGTTCACCAGTCACCAACCCTGAATAACTTGAACATATTTTGAATGCGAGTAAGCCGGAAAAACAGATGAAGCCTGAGCGATCTTTGGCAGGACGGGGTAACACCTTACAGACCGGGAGGGAATGGGATCTTGATCACTGACACTGTACAGTGTTACAGTACATGCCCCGCCAACGTGTGAACCAAGATGAAACGTGCTTTGATTAATGCATATATATTATAAGAGGGCAAGCTGGTCGGACTTAACAATGCTATAGAATACACAGCGACAGATATTTAATCTTATGGTGACATAGTTGGCCTGGAAGACTCTGAATGACATCTTGAATGTACTGCCAAAGAGAAAATGTCAACATGTGAATGCTTCTTCCAGATAACCTCTATTCGCTGCAAAATTAAAAAAAAACAACTACAAAAACAACAACAACAACAACAAAATCTACCTCTTCTGATCTGGTTATATCTTGCAAACTTTTTTTTTTGTCAATTTCGGAATGCTATCCCTAAAGGTCGTGGTAAACAAATGCAGAAACTTTAAACCCTGGCCTAGATAAATGCATTTTCGTTAGCTAGAGGAGATGCAGATGAAGATCCATGGAGTTTATTTATGGTGACTGCAATGACAACCGAGTATTGAAAACAGTAAACTCTATGAAAGGTGTTTAACAGTCGCTTCGCCGAGCGGCTTGATTTCGGGGGTGATAACACCCCTCCCACACAGTCCATTCAAACTTAGGAAATTTCGTTTGGGTGCATGCTACGTGATGTGTCCCCTGTTACTAATCAGTACTCCGATTGACAAAGAGTACACAATATGCGATTAAATGATACGTTTATAACTCTTATTTTGACTCTGTGGTTAGTACAAGGGCAATATATAGAAGAAAAAGGGTTGCAATCTTATTAAACACTCTGTGCACAATCGTTGGAGCTCAGTCAGTAGTCCTCCTTCCAACATCCGATCCTACGGATGCCCGCTCGGAGTCCACATTGCATTAGCATTAGTAGTGAAGCCGTACAGCGTGTTACATGTGGAATATTGGAAGTGGATTTTATGTGAGAGTTTGGATGAATTTGTAGTATTCGTATTTCCTCGAGGTGTCATCTGTCATGAAACTGAGGTTTTCGAAAAGTTAAACAAGAGAATCGACGAATGCTTCGTCTATTAAATTTATGGAAGTTTATTCCATAAAGTTAACTCATGTAGTATCGCTGCTGGGGTAGCTATTACAACACTAAACTTTTTTGTTGATAGGACACAGAGAGTCATACTGAGGTATTGCTTTTGTCTTTCAGTTTTGCGACCGAGGAAAATCATTTTCCATGCGTCTGTCGTATCGCTGAATGAACTGCTTTACAATCCAAATTTCATGATTAATAGCTCTGTTGATGACATCCAAATACTGATACTTTGGTTTGTTAAGAATATTGCCTGCAGTTACAGCTGGAATTAGATCAAATGGTAATGTGCGGAAATGAATGCCTTTAAGAATTTAATTCAGATGCATAGTGTTATATTTTACGAAATAAGAAGACATCCGAACATATCGGATTATTATATAGGTCTTGAGGTCTTTTGCTGAACATAGAGAACCCGGGTGAGTACTTTGCTTACCGGCAATGACATGCCAATTAGAAATTGGTAAAGTATATTTGCATCATTGGCCGAGGATTCGAGCGTGATTCTGTTGAGTACGCTATCTTCATGCCAATGTACTTCTAAAAATCTATTTCAATTGTAATTGACGTGATATGTGAATGCTACTATTAATCTTGACAGGATGCAGAAAAACATCAGAATGATATTGCACGGACAGCCTGAGATCTTTTAACAATAGATAACGCTATTTTTCACTAAAGCAGACTGAGATGTTACCTTATCGCACATATATAAAGAAAATACTCGTTGCATAGACAACAAGTACGGCAGCGGGTTAACTACCGTGGATTGTCTGGCCGGAAAGCAGCGCCTTTCTGCTGCCGACTCACTGGCCGCAGTGCTCGGGAAAAGCGACGCAACAAAGTTCTAAAATCTTAAGTCAGCGAGTTGTTTGTTATGTCACCCCCTCACTGTGAAACGGGGACACCTCTTGTTCCCTAATTAGGGAGAGAGCGAGCCTGTGATATGACACATTATCGGCTGCACGTCGTTTTGGGAAACTGCATGTCTGGGTCTTTATTGATAGTTTGCTGCCCGCTTGAGTGGTCGATAGAGGTTGCTGATGTTTTTCGTTGGTGGGTGGGGTTCTCGCTGCGATGCAGCTGCTTGTGCGGGGGAGGGGGAGCTGGATGTGTTTCGGGGTTCCAACGTTTTAACTGTTATTCAGACTTTAGGACACTCCTCTGTTTTCGTCGATGTTTGCGAAAAAAATATAATTTCAAGATGTATATTGTCGACCTTTCTGTGGCATTAAATGTAACTATTAAGACACCGGAAATCTGCAGTAGCCAACAAAAACGCTGCTGGAACACAGCACAGGGTCTCAGCAACCATGCAAATGAGTAAACGATTCGGAGAACACTTCTTAGGACAGTTTGGAAAGGGGCAGTCGCCTGAATGAAAAGATGGGAGGTGGTGAGGAAATATAACTAGATGTGGATAGGTGAAAGCAAGTGTGTGGGAAAACTATAGAGACGCGTAGAAGCAATCTGCCACAATTTGTCAGTTCAGAGAAATGGAAAGAGGAGGGATAGCAAGGGGAGTGCTGTGTAGGTGAATCGCCATAAGAGGCTAGAGTCGGGAATTGAAGACGAGGGGAGGAGAAGCGACATTTTTAACTCCAAGGATGAAACCATATTTATGCCATCGGCATAAAATCTACAAGAACGGTAAACGAGGTTTTGTTACGTCAACCCGAGTGTGTCCACATCGTGGAACAAGTGGAGCTACGGACCGTCATGTTGCAAGAGGAGTGGAAATTAAATTGTTGGCCTATGGGGAAGTTCCGCTTGTGACAGAGAAAAATGAGCTGCAGATTGATGAGGTCTCACTGTTGTAGTGGGGGCAGCACAGAAACAATAGTTACATTAGACGATCTTAGCATTTCGTACGGGTAATTTTACCTTATCTGGAAGGACTCGGTGCTGCCTGTTATGGAGGGGAGGAAGTGCAGAACAAGTGCAGAACTTTGACTGCTTGCAGGGATAAATGCCCGGTGAGTGATTGGAGGAGAGGCATAATTGGAGACAGGAACTGCGGAGGGAGCGATGTCTGTGGAAAGCGTCGTGTGCATACTTAGGACGGGAGGCATAAAAATTAATTTTGCGTAGCGTCCCTTTTGAGATGGAAGAAGTTACGAAAGTCATATGTTGGATGTGAAGCCTCAGCGCTACCTAATTTCAACGGTAGGGTACAGCAGCACTGCATTGTTTTCCAATGTAGGCGCCGCCGTAGGTATGAACCCAACATATAAGATGACAGAGGGACTAGTAAAAATATACAGATGCAAGAAGTTCAAGAATCTTTTGGAATGGCGCTTTTGTAGAAAAAATAGAAACATAGACTAGTACAGCACATTACAGGCCCTTCGTCCCTCCGATCCTCAAACCCTGCCTCCAATATAACCCCCCAACTTAAATGCCTCCATATACTTGTCCAGTAGTCTCTTAAATTTCACCAGTGTATCGTGCTCCACCACTGACTTAGGCAGTGCATTCCACGCTCCAAACACTCTCTGTATGAAAAACCTTCCTCTAATAACCCCCTTGAACTTCCCTCCCTTTACCTTAAAGCCATGTCCTCTTGTACTGAGCAGTGGTGCCCTGGGGAAGAGGAGCTGACTGCTACTTTGTCTATTCCTCTTAATACCTTGTGCATTTCTATCATGTCTCATCTCATCCTCCTTCTCTCCAAAGAGTAAAGCCCTAGCTTCCTTAATCTTTGATCTAAACCAGACAGCATCCTGGTAAATCTCCTCTATACCCTTTCCAATGCTTCCACATCCTTCCTATCACTATATCACTATAGGCGACCAGAGCGGGACGCAGCCCTGAAAGTGTGGACGAACCAGAGTTTTGTAAAGCTGCAACATGACCTCGTATCTCTTAAACTCTATCCCTCGACTTATGAGAGCTATCACCCCATAAGCTTTCTTAACTACCCTATCTACCTGTGAGGGAAAGGTTGATGAAGGTGGATTAAATATAACCATATTGATAAAATTCGCCAACCATTATTTATTTGAATGTCAGTGCAGTCGGTTAAACAGGCGATTCTTCTTCCCATCAAGTCCAGAACAATATGCAGTGATCTTGACTGAACTTAATTCCCATGTTTGCATTCCTCGCCATTATAAAATTCTGAATGAGAAATAATGAATGTGGACTTATCATTTAACCATGATCCCTTCGTCGAAAATAGAAACTTAGTTTCATCAGATTTATTTCATGTTTGAAATATTTATCTCCTATATATAACGCTTACTTCATTTTTTTGTATACACGTAATTCAGTGAATACTTAATTCCACCATAGGGCGACGATGGGGTAAGTTACAGTATATATTTTTTACCATTCCATTTCCGCGTATTCTCTTTGAGAAAAATGAATGATGCCTTTGGAATTCCGATACAGACGTCACCGTATCTGGAAATAATAATTATGATGATGATGATGATGATAATGATAATGATAATAATAATAATGTTCTTACTTTTTTCCTTAATTATAATGATATTTTCATGCCTTTGGTATCATACCATAAGAAATATAATATAATTTCTTATAGTAAAAGATATAAAAAAGAAATAAACGTGTTAAGAATCTATAATCTAGCCTTAATTAACGACAAAGAGAGAAGGTAATTATGATACAGTTCCGATATCCCATTATGAAATTTGGACGTGGGAAAAACATGCCATCTGCTTTAGAACCACTTGGGACTTTATATACAATGAACACAATAGGAATTCCCTGCATATTGTTTAAATGTTCTTTTTCCTCAGACCACCGAGCTCCAAGATTGGTGTCCGGAAATGATGAATGCACGGGAAGATTGGAAGTACAATTTGGAGAAACCTGGAAAACTGTGTGTGATCTACACTGGGATATGAATGATGCCAGCGTGGTGTGCAGTCAACTTCAATGCGGAGTCGTTGTTGCTGTGCGGGGAGGAGCTTATTTTGGAGAAGGAACAGGACTTGTTTCGACTCATGCCTTTGAATGTCAGGGTAATGAGTCGAGTCTATGGGACTGTCCATTTTCCTCAGGACCTCATCGTTGCACCCATGAGAATGATGTTGGTGTGATCTGTTCTGGTGAGTACCAAGGATCCAGAAATCTGTTATCGACAATTCTCCCATTAGCGATTTGCAAATTGCATCAGCGGAGCACTGTTCGATATGATTTTCATCTGACATTGACTGACAGATTAAGAGGATGAAAGTGCCGAAAGAATAAAATAATGATTGACTTCAATTTGGTTTCGACGAAAAAAATTTGGATATTTGAAGACTTCAATAAGCTGTAACAAAAATCACCAACAAAAGCGTAACAATTACGCTGTTAAAATCACATAGCCTGGAAGTTTGTAGTTTTGCACATTTACTTCTGCATCAAGACACTGAGTGTCCTTAAAGACGTGAAATTTGTTTCATCGGGGAACTTAATGGCCAGCGTTATGCACGATGACACACGCTCACAAAAACGTGCATGTTAAGTTGCGTTAAGTTCACAAAACATGCAGAGACATTCGCATTTCTATGTTCGTAGGAAAATAGTTGGTCACGCAGCGTTATTATAAATTAAGCAATACATTATTGCAGTGGAAAATATATAAAAAATGCGAACTGGTATATTCCTTCAGAAATTGTGTGAAATACATCTCGCAAATTTACTCAGCACGCCTTCCAAATTATACCGTACACCTTAACGTGAAAATTAATAATTCGAATAAATTTAATGATACTGGATTTTGTCACATGTCTGAATACAGGCATAAAACTGATTAAACATTAAAATGCAAAGCAGGTTTTGTAGCTCTATAAGGGCTATCTCTAAAACACAAGTGAATTAAATATGATTTATTTCAGTAGTGATACGTTGATGGATTATTGAATATTGCCCGAAACAATTCTCCTTTCTTCTGAACGGAACCACACAGATAAATTTGTGTGGTACTGTAGATAAATAGAAACCATTGTTTTTGCCGCACAACTTTGAATCATGCATCTGCACTAGTATTGAAAATAAATGATTATAGCGAGGTAACTTGTTGCAATAGCGTTTGGATTTTACTGCTAGAAATTTAGAAATAATGACTGTAAAATGATAAAAAAACAGCAGAAAGATAAATAAAATATCAGCTATATAGCTGTTAGTTGAACGACAGATAGTTTGATAATTCACATAGTTTATAATCATCAGCGGACATTTGTTGGGACCTAATGTGATTAACAGCTTGAAAGTTGCTTATGAACCTAATAAATGAGTCGTCAGTGAAATTAGCAAACATGGATACAGATAATGGAAAAGTGCAAAGAAAATATACATCACAAGCAAAGACAAACGTCAATTTAATCGTCAATAACGAAAAAGGAATTCGAAAATGTCCCGTGAGAGTGCTTAATATTTGAATGCTTGATGCATCCTCAAATATTACATATAAATACGAAAATCAATAAATATAATACATATTCATATCGGCCATTGAGTGGGCAAGAACTGCATGGGTCGAATATGGTGCTGAATAATGGTATTTTCAACTTCGACAGAATATAACATTTAGAGTGATGGGCATCAAACTGAACGATCAACAGAATCAGCAGTATAGTATAGAAATCAGGCAAGGAAACCCTTCTTCACCTGCATGGCCCAATGTTTGAAACAATGGTATCCATTCTGTTAAAAAACAAACCTTCAAAAACGCGAGATTCCTGTCATGGTATAAGCAGATTATTCACAACACTTAAAAATGCCTTTGAAAAATGTTTGCGGGTCAATAAGATTTTTTAAAAAAACATGTCTGCATTGTGCTATACTCTGTTATTTTCGCAAGGCTCTGCCGAGCAGGCGCACTGGATGGCGGTACTATCCTGTGCAAGTTTTTTTTATTATTAGTTTATGTCGCGATTAATTAACTGACTTCCTTTATTAATAAAACAGGGAATGATGTCGCGCGGCTCGTTGATGGGGGCAACAGATGTTCCGGCCGGGTGGAAGTTCAGCACGGGGACCAGTGGGGAACACTTTGCGATGAGTATTTCAGTTTGGAAGATGCTGCCGTGGTCTGTGAACAGCTACAGTGTGGTGCAGTAAATGCAACTCCCAGAGATGCATACTTTGGCACAGGAAACGGGCCAATGTGGAAGGATAACTACATTTGTTTAGGCAATGAGTCCCGATTAGCTGATTGTCAAGTCTCAGCGTGGAGTCAGATCAGCTGTTCGCATGGAGATGACGCCAGCTTGATCTGCACCGGTGAGTGGTTGAAGCATTTGTCTGAATGAAACCCTTCTTTGGTCGTAGAGATATCCCTCACAGAGACAGAAATAAATAAATAAATTTTCATTCAGGTGTATCCAAAAATTTCCTGCAAAACCATGTCACGAAACTAATATTTTTGTGGTAATAATCACCGTTTGCAATTTGGACTGTCTTACTGTGGATATCCAGACCTTGAGTACACAGTGAATAAAACCAAAATGTGAGGAGAAAATATTTGAAAGTGCAGAGAATTATGTCAATTACTGTTTCAAGATAGTAATTTTTAGTACCAGTTTAAAATCTGTAAAAATAAAGATGTAATATTTGCAGGTGAGTTAACTCATTATAAACCGTTGACAAAAAACGATGACTGATAATAAAAAAGTAAATGGCTTCCTTTATGTTAGGCGAGTAAGACTAACACCTGAGACAGCTCTGTGCCTGTCTTTTTTATCCATCGGATTGGGAAGAGAGGTTAAATGGCTTCTGGGGTGATTGTCTTGTAGGAAATCAGTGTATAAGCTAATCTTTGCCGCTAATAGCTGAAAATATCTGGGATACATTGGCTGATTATTAACTGTTCTACACAATCCCATCCATATTGTAGATGACATTTGGTCTCTGCGGCTGACCGAAGGGGGAAGCCGCTGCGACGGCCAGGTGGAGGTTTATGATAACGGCAGATGGAGCAGAATCCAGGATAACTTCTGGAATATCGATGAAGCCAACGTTGTCTGTAATCAACTGCGTTGCGGTGTGGCCACATCCTCCTACATCGCCTCGGGGCACAGAGGGAAAGGTGGGCCCGTGTGGGTGACCGACCTTCAGTGTGAAGGAAGCGAATCACATCTCCAAAATTGCAGGAGATCCATATTGAATCGGACTTCCTCCGACATCATCGGCGTCGGCGTCCTGTGTTCAGGTGAATAGCTTGGAAAACTCGAAATTTTAATTTGTAATATTGTCTGGCTATTAATTATATATAGATAAATTTAGACACACTGAGACCTGCAAAGATATTTATATCTCCATTTGTTTAATCAAATCGATGTGGATAATCATATCCACTCTTGCAGGATTTCCAATTTATATACCCACCACAGCTCCTCCAACATCCCCGCTCCTAAAACATACGAGCGAATTTATTGCACTCAATTAACTTAGTAGCTAGTACAAGTTGGGAAGGCGCATAGAAAACTGAGCACGAATGAATAAAAACGTAATTATCTGGACTAAATGTACAAACTTCGCAGAGAAGTTCAGCATTAATTCTGCTTCGCTTGAACTACGAAATTGCTGCAATGTTTTCAACAATTTATCCATAATTTAGGATATGCACTGAACGGAATCGTCCTGGCAGATAGACCATTTTCCAATTGATTACAATAAAGTACCAATGGTTCTACCTGCTCTCTCTCTCTCTCTCTCTCTCTCTCTCTCTCTCTCTCTCTCTCTCTCTCTCTCTCTCTCTCTCTCTCTCTCTCTCTCTCTCTCTCTCTCTCTCTCTCTCTCTCTCTCTCTCTCCCTCTCTCTCTCTCTCTCTCTCTTGCCCCAACCCCACCCACACCCCTCACTTATTCCCTCTATGTTATTGCTAGTTTCATTGTTAGTCCTTTCCAAAATCAGACTTGCATTCAGATCTCAATATATGATGCTTTAGGTTAAAGCAATGGCACAATCGGGAACCTTCAGGTAATGTTACAGCTTGGTCAGACCCCACTTGGAGTACTCTGTTATATTCTGGTCAGCTTACTACAGAGTAAATGCGGATGCTGTAGATGGTGTGCAAAGGAGATTGACGAGGATTTTGCCTAGATTGGAGAGTGCGCGTTATGAGAGTGGGTTGAGTGAACTCGTCTGTTTCTTCCTGGAACGACGGAGGGAGATAGGTGACCTGATAGAGGTGCATACAAAGATAATAAAAATTATATTTTGGGTCATTTCTTAGGAGTGAAATGGTAGTACAACGGGGCATTGTTTTAAGGTTATTGGAAGTGGATACAGAGGGGATGTACGGGATAAGATTTTTACAAAGAGAGGTGGGTGCATGGAATGCACTGTCAGTGTTGGATGCGGATACAATTGGGTCTCTTAAGAGACACTTAAATGGATACTTTGAGCTTAGAAAAATTGAGTGCTATGTGTTGGGGAATTTGTATGCAGTGTAAAGAGTGGGTTACATGCTGGGCACATCTATGTTCTTTGTTGTATGCTGTGAAAAAAAGGAAATTGGTTGCTCAAGGAAGGGATTCTGGAGGGGGAATTTGAAACAAGAAATTTGCAAGTAAGTGAAAAAATGAAGCGATGGTACTGAAGCCTGGCATTATTTCTGATCGGAACCATTAGGGATACGGACTCAAATAAACGTTCAAATACGACGGAAATAATTGTCTTTTACTTCAAATATTTTTTCGCTACATCTTTTAATGAAATAATTTGGCGATATTTTTGTTCGTGCACTAATACCTTTTTTCATGGAATTTTTATTTTTGTGCATCAGTATGTCTAGTTACCAGGAGTGTCTGACAGAGATCAATTTTGTGATATTAATTCTGAAACAGCATTAATCGTTTGTTATAATCCGTAGATTTTCTCTGAAACTCTAGTCTTGATTTTTCAATGTATGGGATGTTATTGGTTGTCTATATACTGGTGCATTCAGTTATATTCTTTTGTATAAAGTGACACATGCTCGTGGGCATAAATGTGATGCATTTCAATTTACTGTTGATCTGAACTGCTGATTCGAAAAAAGAAAACGGTGGAAGTGTATGTTTCAGAATACCTCTTGGTGGCGGTCCCAGGTTGCATTATTGTCAAAATCCTGTTCCCGGTACTTAAACAACTAACAGTCAAATGCCGTGCATTCCATTTACCAAGGGAGTTCCATTCTGCCACAATCCTGACTGGATAATGCCAGCGGCTGATTATAGTCTAGCGCTCGAATCAGTGCATTATTCAGTATACCTTCCATTCCACGAGCATCTTCAAATTGCCGACTTTAAATACGATTATTTAAAGAAAACACGAACTAATTACCATCAACATTTAAACTGCAGCGACAGAGATTTCAGCACAACAGATCACTGTAACAGTGAGATATAGGATGCTTGGATGTTCAGTTGATCACAGAGCTTGGCAAACTTTTCTGCTCAGTGCGACTAGGCAGAAAAATGGTTCGGCACAGCCAAGAAGGGCCAAAAGGCCTGATTCTGTGCTGTAATGTTTTATGGTTCTATATGGTTTGCAGACATTTCGGCTCCAACAGGGAAGCCATAATCAGTGCGAACTTGGGAGTGTTGTATCTTCAGAATACCGGCTTATATATATTCCTTCGGGGTCCGAATGGATATTGACTACACATCGTAATCTGATTATCTAGTTCAAAACTATGAGCATTTAACAACAGAAGATTCTAATTGGCTATCTTACGGGGGGGGGGGGGGGTCCGCTAAAAATATTGGTCTCGAGGTCACTAGCGATACGTTGATTGTTGACGTCATGGGTTATCATTTTTTCCTAAGCTTTCATATATCAGATCCATGGCGATGTGTCTGTTGATGGATCCGTCTGTAGAAAACCACGCTTCGAAAAAATCTCACTGTGTTTTTTCTTCTTGCTTGAATCCGGTCTCAGGCTGCCGTCCAGTTAAAATGGTGTCGCTTTACGTCTTCATGAGATGAATCTAGCGAAAGTGAGTCAGACCTTCTAGCTGGTTTTCATGTAGAGTGATCGACCGATTTTTTCCTGTTTGACTGACTTAGTACTTTTCGCCGTCACTACGATGACTTTTGAATGTAATATTTGTTCCATCAATGATATTTTGCTGCACTTTGTGTTTTGATAGCTTCGTCCAGAAAGTTGCAGCAGGTTGTGGGT
This sequence comes from Hypanus sabinus, assembly GCF_030144855.1. Lineage (NCBI taxonomy): Eukaryota > Metazoa > Chordata > Chondrichthyes > Myliobatiformes > Dasyatidae > Hypanus > Hypanus sabinus. The sequence continues at coordinate 277,011 of NW_026781423.1, read as the reverse complement.
AAATTTGATGCTATCGCATAAAAAATAAGACATAGCAACAGAATTAGGCCTTTCAGGACACTGTACATCCAGGGCAAATGTACAAAATTAAGGGAGGAAGTTTAGTGGAGACATCAGGGTTAGATTTTTTACACAGGGGGTTGGAGTGCATGGAATGAGTTGCTAGGGATGGTGGTGGAGGCTAAAACATTAGGGGTATTTAAGAGCCTCTTCGACAGGCACATGGATGAAAGAAGAAATGGAGGGTTATGGGGTAGGGTGGGTTTAGTATTTTTTTAAGTATTATATTGCCGGCACAACATGGAGCACAGAAGAGTCTGTACTGTTCTGTAGTGTTCTGTGGTTCTATGGAATCTACTACGCATCTATCAAGGTTGATCTCGGATTCCAGTCTACAGCAAACACCTGCCTTCTGGCCATATCTTTTGATACTCTGTCTGACCAAGTAACGATGAGCTTCCGCCCCAACTCTCCATACCGACTCGGCCTCCGCCGCCGACTGTGGCATATCATTACAAATATTTACTACTAGATGGCTGAACATATTCCTCTGTACCCTTCTTTTAAACGGGCGCCCCTCAAAACTGAGGCTGCGTCATCTACCTCTGGATACCCACACCATAGGAAACATCCTCTCCACACCCACCCTATCTTGTCCCGTCAACACTCATGTGACACCTGTTAGTATAGATCCACCTGCCGGACACACCTCTTATGTTAACACCTTCCTTCCCGAAATCATCATCGTCAATCTTCTCTGCACTCTCTGCAATAAGCGCACACGCTTTCAGAGAGATAGGGCTAAAATTGCTGAGAATCCTTCAAGTGCGGTCTGTCTAGTGTCTTATAAAGGTACAATATTATCTCCTTGCTTTTATATTCTATTCCACTTCAGAGAAATGTCAACATTACATTCGTCTTTTGCTCCCACAGACTGAACCTCTAAATTAACCTCTGGTAATCTTTCACGTGTACTCTTAAGTCCCTCTGCACCTCTGATGATTGAAACTTCTCCCCAATTAGATAATAGTCAGCATATTGCTCATTTTTTTCGAAATGCGTTATCATACATTTGGACTCTCAGCACTACCTACCACGACACACTTCTTTCTTAATATCAGCAAGCTTTGACCATCAAATCCATTAACTGAATCACTAAACGCAATGTGAAAAGCAGCGGTCCCAATACTGACCCTTGAGGAACAGCGTGCGTCACTGGCAACTAATCAGAAAGGGCAGCTTTCATTCTCACTCGATGCTTCGTACCTATCATCCATTCCGTTATCCGTCTCCGTTCCTTTCCTAAACGCCATGGGATTTAATCCTGTTAAGTAACCTTATTTGTGGCACCTTATTAAATGACATCGAAAGACCAAGTAAATATCCACTGCCTCACCTTTTTCCACTTTACTTATTGCTTCCTCGAAGAACTAACTCTAACATATATATCAGACAAGATTTCCCTCAGCAGAAAACATGCTGACATTGACTTACGTTATCATTGTTTTCCAAGTACCTCGGAGGATCATCATTTATAATAGAATCCAACAGTTTCCAAACCACTGTGGATCGATGAACTGGACTATAATTCTCTCTCTCCTTTCCCTTCCTCCTTTCTTAGAGTGATATTTACCATCATGCCAGAATCAAGTGATTCTTGTAAGGTCACGACCAATGCATCTGTTATCTCTTCTGAAATGCCGAACCTGTCCTTATCCTAGAAATTACCTAGGGTAAACTGGGTAGCTGTCTATTTTTCTGAGCTCCATGCACCTGTCAAGGAGTCTGTTGTAAGATGCTAATGTATCCTCTTTCACCATCGTCGCCGGCAGCCCATTCCACACACTCGCCACTCCCTACATTAAAAAAAAACATGTCATCTCTGTACCTACCTCCAAGCACCATAAAACCCTGGATAAAAAGAAAATATCTCATAATCTTATACACCTCAATCATGTCACCACTCATCCTCTGGCGCACCAAGGGTAAAAGGACGAGATCACTCAACCTATTCGCATAAGGGATGCTCCCTGGTCCAGGCAACATCTTTGTAAATCTTTTCTCAACACATTCCAAAGCTTTCACATCCTTCCTGTGGTAAGGCGACCATAACTGAGGAAAATACTCCAAGTGGGGTATGAACAGCTTCCAATGTAACTGGAACATTACCTGTCGGTTCCGAAATTCAGTCCCGCGATTTATGAACGCCAATGCTCCGCAAACTTACTTAACCACAGAGTCAAACTGTCCAGCATCTTTATTGTCGAATGGTCCCGGACCCCAAGATCCCTGTGATCCTCCACCCTGTCAAGAGTCAAGAGTCTTCCCATTAAAACTATATTCAGCTGTGATATCTGATCTACGTACCAAAATGAACCATCTCACATTTATCTAGGTTGAACCCTATCCGCAAACACTCAGCCCAGTTTTGCATCCTATCGGTGTCCCGCTGTGCCCTCTGACAGCCCTCCACACTATCCACAACACGGACAACCTTTGATTCATCAGCAAATTACTAACCCATCTCTCCACTTCCTCCTCCAGAGCATTTATAAAAATCAAGAAGGGTATTGGTGCAAGAACAGGTCCCTGAGCCACACCACTGGTCACCGACTTACACGCAGAATAGGACTCGTCCACAACCAGTCTTTGGCTTCTGTGGGCAAGCCAGTTCTGATTCTACAAAGCAATGTCCCCTTGGATCTCCTGTCTCCTTATTTTCTCATTAAGCCTTGCTTATTGTACCTTTCTAAATGCCTTGCTGAAACCCACGAAGGAAGCTTGACAATTCTGGCAGGGTTTGCACAAGGTAAAGTCAAGCGATGTAGTGGGCAAAAAGCTTCCAGATGGGCTCAATCCTTTTATGCCCGCTTTGAGTGTCAAAACGTGACGAGACATCAAGAATTCCCGAAGCCACCGATAATTCTGTGATTTAAGTCTGTGAGGCTGACATGCAATTAGCGTTCATGAGGGCAAAGTCACCAAAAGCATCCGGCCGAGAAGGGATATCCGGCCATGTAGTTCAGATCTGAGCTGATCAACTGCCTGGCGTGCTCAGGGAGATCGTCAGCATCTTGCTTCGGCAGTCTGATAGAGCCACAAGTAAACTTCACATACCGATTTCTTATGAGAGTCTGGTGATCTGCCTGAAGAACTATCGGTCAGTTAAAATGGCAGCAACAATGAGGAAGTGTTTTGAGAATTTGTTGATGGAACATATCAACCTCTGCCTCAGAGGAGACATGTCCGTGTTACACAAGCCTGTCGGTGGGCGAAACCAATTGCAGAACACGGGCGCGGTGGCAGATTTGGGAGGCGTTATTGACGTATCGAGGAGAGTCGGTATCGTTATCCAAGATAGTCCTTACCCGGAGACCTGGGTTTGGAGAGAATCCAGGACCGATGTTAGACATAGGACTGACAGTCCTTAGAACAATGAAACGAGGTTACTCACACCGGAGTCGACCAAGAAACTGGCAGCTCTTTGTTGTCTTTATCCTGCATTTTCTGATGGAAAACAGGAGTGTGTAGTTAGTGGAATCTGGGAATGATGGGAAGTTAAACGAGGGGACTGAGGCCCAATTCCGGAGGTAAATAGCAAGGTACGGTTTGACAGAAAGTACCATGTCATCCCATATTTGCCTATTAGAGCAATAGGTTCACTAAAGATGCCATCTTATTGGCTCTTCATTCTGTCCAGGAACATCTGGACAGTAAAGATACACACATTACAGGGTTGTTTCTTCACCGCAGCTCAGCATAAAATGCCACCATCTCCTTACAATTGATCAAAAAAATGAAGTCGGTATCCCAATAACTACTTGTACAATTGTATCCTCCACTGCAGACCCAGACAATATGTTCCGAATGACAACAACGTCTAGTCTAAAATCTCCATCAGCACTGGTGATCCAAAAGTTTGTGAGCATAGCTTCGTGTTTCATTCGCTTTAAACTACACCTCCGCCATTCTCAAATTTGCTGACGACCATACTGACGTACACCGGATCAAAGTTGATGACACAACAGCATTTTGAATGGATATTAAAAAGCAGGAGTTGTGGTGCCACAGCACCAATCTCCTCCTCAAAGTCAGCATGATAAATTGGAGGTATTCGGTTCAGGAGGAGGAAACCAGCAGACCATGCGTCAGGCCTCAACGGAACATCAGATGCGGAGATGGTCAGAAATTTCAATTAACCCCTGTTATTATTTCGGAGGACCTGTCCGTGACGCAACACATAACTGCAATTGCAACGATAGCACACAGAGCCCCGAGTTTGTTGGAAGATTTCGAAGACTCGGCATGGTATTTAAAAAAAAAACTTCGGAAGGTTTGTAGTAGAAAGTATATTAACAAGCTATATCACAGCTAGGTATGGAAGCATCAATTCTACTGAAGGGAAATACTACAAAAGGAAGTGGAAATCAATTTACTGAATATGCGAATTTCGACATCGTTTTTGGTGACATATACGAACCTTGATAATAGATTTATTTTGTAATAAAAACCCAAAACTAATAAACAAGATCAATAACCTGGGTCTCTGTTCCTCCCTCTGCAACTGGATTATCGACTTCCTCATCAGGGACCGCAGTTAGGATCGAAAACAAAATCAACAATGACACAACTATATTGCCCTATATTCTCAGGCAGTGTCCTTTGGTCTCAGACAGGAACAACATTGGAAACATGCTCTGCATATCCACTCTGTCAAAGCCTTTCATCATCCGATAGGTTTCAATGAGGTCAACCCTCATTCTTCTGAATTCTGGTGAACACAACCCAGAGCCATCAAACGCTCTTCTTATGAAAAGACATTCTGGTGAACCTCCTTTGGCCCACTCCATTTTCCACAGATCCATTCTGAGATAAGTGGCCCAAAACGGCACAGAATATTACTAGTGAGGTCTAACCAGAGCTTCAAATAATCTCAAAATTACATCCATTGCACTTGTCGTAATATCCACAAGCTCACTATCGTTTGGAGAATCCTGCACAAGGGCTCCTAAGGCACTTGGCGCTTCGTTTTTTTTTGTAATTTCTCTCCGGTTCGGAAACAGTAAAACCTTTCCTTTTTTTGGCATGACCATACAGTACCCGAAACCGTACTGTATCTGTAATTTTTGTCCACTCTCTTAAGAAAAAATTGTAATTCTGCGGCCTATCACCTCCTCAAATCTAACTGACCCTCCAGCTACCTTCGTATTGTCTGAAAACCTCTCAACGAAGTCACCAACAGAATCATCCGAATCATTGACACAGAACGTAAAATGAATTGGTCCAAAATCACTAAAATCACCACGTGTCGCCGGCGGCCACCGAGAAAAGAGTCCCTTCATTCCCGATCTTTGCCTACTGCCAATTAGCGACAGCTCTATCCATCCTAGAATATTTCCTTTAATACAATGGGCTTCAACTCATTAAGCAGTCACATGTGTGGCAAGTTGACGTTGGCCGTTTGAAGATCCAAGTACCACAAAATCAACCCATTCTCCTCTGACTATCCTGCTTATTATTTCTTCACAATAATTACTCCAGATTTGTCAGACATTTGTTTATCTTCTGCATTCTCATTGATAATAGACTTCAATATATTTCCAAACACTGAGATCAGGCTTACTGGCTTATAGTTTCCTCGTTTGTGCAAAAGGCAGGGAAATGGAAAGGCAGCAGATGTGATAAAACGTCCAAATACCAGCCGCTGAGTTCCGTCCTTAATGCGAGAAGCAATTCTCGCTTCTCGATATGTTCTATTCTTCCATACTTACATTTTATGTTTAGATTTTAAACGTTTTTAAATTCCAGAATAATTGTTACATCACGGCACAATACTTTTTAAGAGTAATAATAATTCCAGAATCATCTTTCGAAACGACAACCTGGTGATGTTTATAATTTCTAATATACTGATATATTTTCCATGTTTCTGTTCGATAGGCCACTTGCAGTTACGTCTCTCCGGAAGTGAAGATTCATGTGCTGGTCAGCTAGAGGTTTATTACCGTGGATCTTGGGGCGTGGTTTGTGATGACTCCTGGGATCTGGTTGACGCTAACGTGGTCTGCAGACAACTGGGTTGTGGACATTCTTTGGAGGATAAAACTCACGATTACTGCGGAAGACGCTCTCTCCCAGTTTTGTTAGATGAAGTGAGATGCTCGGGTAACGAAACATTTCTCTGGGAATGTCCATCAGCACCATGGCGCGAACATGACTGCAGTCAAAAAGAAGCTCTGACATTAACATGCTCTGGTAAAGAAAATTTCAATTTGTTAAAATTTATTTTTATTGTTTTTGCAGCACGCAGCGACTACGGAGATGTAATAAATAAATAAAGCAGGAAAGGACGCCATTGGGCCAGGATGAACTGTCAAAATGTTGACAATGCGTGAGAGCACACCTACGCAGAAACAATCAACTTATTCCCTACGTATCTGGAATGGTCATATTTCCCATGGCTAATGTCAGAACGTTAATCACCCTGAGTTCAGTATTGATTCTGCCTAATAACTCTTCTGCCCTCGCTCCAGTGTTTACCCGTTTTCTTTACACAAACTAGGCAAGTAAAGAATCACCAGTCTATGCATAGATGCAGTTTGATGGTCGACAGATTATTCACCAACTCTTTACACTACTCAAGGAGCTGTGTAAAAAAAAAGCACCGTGAGTCGTTCTTACAAAGGATAGATTCAAATGTTGAATCCAGATGTTGATTCAAATTCCTTCGACCCATAGAAAAGTGCGCCTGACTAAAATATGCAAGCGATTCTTAAATTTCCGATCTCCTGAGGAAATTCAATTACTTAGACATGCAGTAGTAAGTGGCTGTGAACATACAAGTAAGCAGAGCCAGCTGGTGACGAGAAGTAACATAGCAATCCAAACCAGGAGAGACGGAATAATACAATTTATCAAACTGGAAGATGCAAATTCCACGTAATAAAATAAAAAAAAACAACTAATTGAATTCAAAAACATGCCGTTGTTGTTTTTTTTTTCAATTTCCACTGCTTCTTTCCCCCCATGTTTCTTTACCTCTGCTTCTCACTTATTAAAGCAATTGGTAAAGAAAATCTGAAGTAAAAGTACCTCACGAAACAAAATCAACTAGAGGAGCCAACGTGAGAAATTTGATACTGAGACTGGAAGGTTGTAATGTGTCCAGAGAAGACAAATTTTCTATTGAGTTTTAATGTAGCAGAGAAGAATAAACGGAAGATAACAGGATCTGTGTAGTTGTGGCATAATGAAGTAAAGTGCCAAAAAGCCAGAAGCTCATGTGAGGTCAGCTTTTCTGAACTCAAAACACTATTTTCTTTTCAAAATAGTGTAGGTGATCACATTAGAATCTCCAAAGATAATGCCTGGAATACATATAAAATGTTTTTTTTTAATCAATCCTAAAATCTGTTTCAAATTCTGTTATTGAATCGGAGGATAGAATAAATGAAAATAATATTGTAATTTCGCCTTTATTTCATCACAGTCTGCTATTAGTCTGGGTTTAGTTGGTGCGGTCTTAAGAATAAGGTACTGAGGTACAGTCAACACATTTAACCACGTCCCGCTTTTGCCCCGAAGAGCAAGTGACGGTTTGTCTCGGTCCACTTATTTCCAACGACTCAATTCACACTTTTCGTTAAGGACAGAGGATGGACAGTTTCTCCTCGCTCTTCAACTTCTTCCCTAAAGGATTTGAAATATTTACCTTTCTCAATTGTTGGTGAATCCGATGAGATTCCAGTATCAGTCCGCTATTCCTCAATTTTCCGTCACTAACCCCTTCTCTCTTTTAAGTAATTCAGCACAATATATCACTCCGTGCTTCCTGGCTTCGCTTAATTTTGCTAATCCATCACTTCCTACTGAATATGCACATTTTATTTGATTGTCCTAGCTCTACACAGCACGTATACACACACACACACACACACACACACACACACACACACACACACACACGGATAATTTCTTTTGCAGAAGAACTACAAACTCGAATACCATTGTATTCTAATTTTGCGAATACCCTTGTTTCAAATGCATCCTTATCAGAGCACAAAAAGCTGCGCCTACAGGACCAGGACGGAGGAAGTCGATGCAGAGGAAGAATTGAAGTGTGGTACAACGGGACGTGGGGAACGGTGTGCTCCACGGATCTTGATGCCAAATCTGGAGAAGTGATTTGCAAACAAATGAAATGTGGACCAATAAAATATATTTATCCTGGCTCATATCAATTTGGAAAAGGACTTGGACCTATATGGTTGGATGAGATTGAATGTACAGCACACGAATCGACCCTTTGGCAGTGTGAGTCACAACCGTGGGGAAAACACCAGTGTGACCATTCGCATGACGGAGGAGTTGTATGTGAGGGTAAATAAAGAGAGTCTTATATCTATTTACGTTTTACATATTTTTGTATAAAATCGTCAAAATATTTATTTTGCCAACAGAATCCAACATGACGGAAGGATTCACTGAAAAAGCCTGCTTGCAAGAAAACACATTCTCCTCTTTCCCTTCAGAAGGTAACGAATTCGAAACGCCTTTGTTGAAATCAGAAAACCTTGTATAAACGTCGCTATTAGAAAAAAATAATTTCGTTCCTTTTTCCTCTCAAAGAAATTGTACCCCCATTGACTAAAATCCTGGTTTCCCGTGACCCTGTTGAGCACTGCCAAATGGGAGTGTCTTGGGAAAAATTCCATGCCCAGACGGAAGATAACTGGAGTTAACTGGAAATAATTGGGAGAATTTGTTATCTGGCAAGATTATAAATGATATGCAGGAATTGTCTTATGACCAGCTGGACGGACTTGGGAATCGGTATTACCTGGGAAGGAGGGAAGTGAACGATGGAAGTAATGGGGATATTCAAAGGCGAGAGACATTGCTGGTTTGATCAAAATAAATGAAGCAAATATATGTAAACAGAGGCATACATAAATGCTGTCGGGCTACTGGGCAATATAGAGAGCTGAATAAAGGCTGCGATCAATAGATAAAGATACCTATTGGGTTGGAAATATGAGAAAAGGAAACTTCAAGCCATCCTGTGTTACATTACCAAAATAACACAAGTGGTTAACTAGACAGAACATAGGACGACGTATGTTCAAAGCCCGCAATTTATGGTTGGATTGAAAGATATGCATGAGCTGTATTCGACTATTTTCTTCGCTGGTATGAACTAAAGACAGAAAAACGGTGGCTGATAGTGTCTTCGTCATGTGTTTGAGTATTTCGTGATGAGGTATGAGTTGAAGAGGAAGGTCTGTGACTTGCCTTCATTAATCGGACACTGATGGTAGGAATAAGATATGTTGCGTGGTCATTCAACGATGAATTGACTGCATAAAGTGTTTCTGGTTATGTAAGGCAATGGTTTCACATTATTTATATTGCCATTAGTCGCATTTCAAGAACCGTGTGGGGACTATAAAAGAGACGTACTCAGAGTCTGCCTGGATAAGAAAGGACGGAAACACTTCAGACTCATTCTGCGGACCTAAAATTAGTCCTAACAGATGCATAACATTAGGTGAGACAGGTCAATTGGAGAGTCTGAATCATTGTAATAAAAATACCAAATATTAACGGAGGCATTTAAGGTGACAGACGATTGCTTAAATGAAGTGTTAGAGGAAAACCTTTATTCGTAAATTAACCATGATTGTGCTTGGAACGGGCTTGGAGGAGTGATATAGAAATGTTTACAATTATCATCTTTGATAGACTTTCCGCTGGAATAGGCAAGGGTAAATATTTGAGCGATATCGATTATATGAGGCATAACTTTCAGAGTTTTGGATTAAGAACTGGTGGGCCGAGGTGCCTGTCCTTGCGTTCTATAATTAGTTCTATTTTTCCTCTGACAAACATCAGATTCCCAGGCTAATTATTAAATAAATTTTCATTTTATTCTTTCATACCTAGATGTTCCATTGCAACTTGTTGGCGGCAGTCACAGCTGCTCCGGAAGGCTTGAGGTACAAGTTAATAAAAGTTGGGGCACGGTGTGTGACGACTCTTGGGATCTGGCCGATGCCAATGTAGTCTGCAGACAACTAGGATGTGGCCTTGCTCTCTGGCCTCCCGAAGATGTTAAAATGACCCAGGTAGCCGCTGCTGTCTGGCTTGATGAAGTAAAATGCACCGGAAGTGAATCGTTTCTGTCCAGCTGTCGTTCCTCACCATTTGGTCAACACGACTGTGATCACAAAGAAGATGTCATCGTTCTTTGTTCTGGTATGCTTTGGGCTTTGTCTGACATTTCAATTTCTCTCCAACTGATTTGTGATTTTCGTAGTTAGAAATATCAAATATAAACGCCAACAGAGATGCGTTTGTTGAAACTTCTTTTCAATCTGTACACAGGTTCCAGAGTGTCTCCTATTGAACGCGACAATTCAGGTATGGATTTTGACGCTTAAATATCGCATTTATGCTGCAGATATCAGGAATTGATTATTCGTATTGCCTCACTGCTAAGTTCACAATGGATGATTTGGAAACTGTATGGGACTGTATTGTCTCGCCCATTATTTTAAGCAGGAATATGCAGAATTCTTAATAACATGAACTCCACTCCCGTTCAAACATTTTTTGTGACTCAACTTGTAGCACATTCGATCGTCTTGAGAAAGTTTTGATGTTTGCAGATAGTAAAAATTAAAGTTAAAAGGAAATTTGTTATCAGATATCCATATATCGTCATTCACTGCCTTGAGATTCATTTTCTTACGGCATTCAGTGTACATACAAAGAAACATAAAAGATAATCTAAAGAAATTCTCAAAAACAAGTGCGGAAAAATAACAAACACCAAAGGGCAACGAAGTACGCAAATGGAAAACCAGAAACAATGTCAGCAAATGGATCAGTAAAAATTAATACTGAGAACAAGAGTTGTGTAACCCTTGAAAGAAAATATAGGTTGTGGAATCTGTTCACCACTAGAATAATTGAAGTTACGCACCCTAGCAGGATCATGGCTGTTGATAGATAATGACTATTCCTGAGCCCAGTTGTGTGAACCCAAGGCTCCGGTATATCCTTCCTGATGACATTAGCGCTAAGAATGCATGGCCTGAATAGTATTTAGTCATCCCGCGACAGCACAGCATGAAATGTGTGCTCAAAGGCAGTATAATTGAATATTTTGGACCCGAAATAATATTCGAGATTTGGTGACGTTATGTAAGAGTGCAAGTGCTCAGGCTTATTTTTGAACCCTTAATGCACGCGTTGAGGAATAAGTATCAAGGCTATGAGGTCCCATTTCCTCTGTATTGCTCTGACTTCATAAAGACCAACATCGCTATGTGGACCTGGCCTATAAATGCATATTTGGAATGAAATCAATTGCACTACTCCTAGTTACATAAAGACCGCCAGCAGTAATAATCAGCAGCTTCCCAACATTTTCTGGATCCATTGCATGTCGTATGGGTTGACTTAATCGAGTTAGCTCACTCCACTCCCACAGCATTCTCTCCTCAGCACTCCCTCAATGTCCTACCTCACTCCCCTTCCACAGTTCCCTCCTAACCCTTGTGGCCTTACCTCCTCGCCACAGCTGAGGGGAATGTGGAAGGTGGTGGAAGAAAGGAGAGGTATGGAGGTCCAAGAGTAACACTATCTTTATAATTATTAGCTAAATCTCTGTTTGCTGATTAGAGGCGGATAAGAGAAAAAAACACATGGATAAGTATGTTGAAATAATTTCTTCCTGGAACTGTTTTCATAAAATTAAACTCACTTCCCTTCTTGCTGTTCCAATCCAGCAATGCGCAGGAAAATGGAATTTTTACACAACGTTGCTTGGGGTGTTTATCCTGATTTGATACCAGGTGGCTGGAGAGAACGTTTATTGCTCTGGGAAATACTTCCGACATATCAGGCTTTATTGTGAAATAGTCCTTGTGTCTCCGCTCCGCTCTTTCTCTCATTAAATGTATGGGGACATAACTTTCAAAAATCGTGATAACTGAATATATGATTAAATTTCTTAAACATCGCTCAAAATTTCGTGGCATTGGATCTATAGTGTTTGTTTTCTGTTTATTGAAATATATGTTTTTGCGTTTCGTTTAAAGCTTTAGGAAACTGGACCCCATCTATCATGGTTACTGTCTGCATAACTCTTGGAATTATATTCATCATTGAGTTTTTAATACTGTTCACGATAACGTGGAGACGATCAGCAATCAGTGGTGAGGGCCAATTTTTACATCGATCTTTTATTGTGACGCTTTCAGTTTGTTGGTGTATTCACAAATTTTTTTTTTGTGCAGAAAAGACTAAATTAAATATGTTTTTTACCGCTTTAGTTCAAAATTAATTTGACTTTTGTGAGACATTTATAATAGTGGCTTTCACTGTCCCTTACTGTTCATGGATTTATGATAAATTTTCAGTATGCAGTAATGGAAATTGAAGGTTAAATCTGATTTGGTAAGCGGCTGCTTCACTGTTTATTTCACTGTAATACTTCCATGCGCTGAACATCTGGAAGTATAAGTTTTAAGAATCTGCTGTGTATCCTCGAATATTCTGATTCGGTTCTCCCAATCGAAGTAAGAGAATGCATTTACCCCATTCTTTTTCTTCTTATCATTTTATCATTGAATATTCACGATGCTTTTAAATTTCTTTGACACAGCCAAACTTTCTCTGTTAGGTGCTGGAGTGACGTGTGAATTTCCAACCTGTCTTCATCCGCTGCCATACTGATGGCATCTACATCTATCTAATAATAATATTAAACTCGTCATCGATTCAAATGTGATGTGTATTCATTATGAAACAATGATCGGAAATATACTCGTTCTTCTGTACCTTTCCCTTTGTCTTTCTGATGTCAAATTTATTCGGTTAATTGGTCAGGGACATGATGCACACATCTGTCCGATTCAACGATCACGTTCCCTGACTCTTCATCTTGACTAAGATCATTTTAATTTATTTTAGTTTAATCATAATATTCGTGTACAAGTTCGTTGATGCCGATGTTCATCTCAACTCCCTCTTCATTAGGTACACTAATGAGTGGCCAAGGATTACCTGTTGACTTTTACCAAGCAATTTATGAGGAAATTGAGAATATTCCACCACTCAAGAATTTTTCTGAGATGCAAGATTCAGGTCTGTATTATGACACAGAATCCGCGATGTACAAATTGATACCGTCTCAATTCATCCCATATTGTTATCAAAATCAAGAAACAACAAAAACTCACGGCTCTGCAGGTACTTCAGAAATGAAATTGTAACAAAAATAATAACGGGGTATCATACAATAAACAAAAGAGATTCTGCGGATGCTGAAAATCTTGAGCAAAGCACACTGTATTCTACTGGAACTCAGCAGATCCAGGTGCACCTATGGTAGAGAATGAACCGTCAACGTTTAGAACCAAATCATTTTATTGGCTCTGTAAAGGAGTTACAGAAGCCAAAATAAGTGGCTGGAGCATGGGAAAGGAGAGCAGGTTGGTTGGTGATAGGCAAGATCCGATGAGAGGTAAGGAACCCTATTAGAAAGTAGGAAATTAAGTCAGAACCTTCGAGGGCATAAATACATGTGGTAAATAGACGACGAAAATGCATATCTATTGTTCCCTAGCACAATAGATATGAATTGTGAGGGATGCTGAGAACACGGTTTCAACTATCTCAGTCTGGAGTCTGGAGTGGTATGATATCAATCATGATCATTGTACGGAACCTCAATGAATAATACAAATCTGAAGCATTCACTGCCTGCATCTGCTGATATAGTCCCCAGAGTATTAGAGGCATTTCCTTTCCTCTTTCCTGAAACAACTAGGATTTTTTTCAGCAATTTCGAAGAGCCTTCGTTCGAAACTTTTCGCTGTTGAACAATAGAATGTAGAACAGAGAACACTGAACACGGAGCAACATGGCACAGTGCGGTTCATTACGCTCACGATGTTGTGCCGACCTGTTAACTTACACGAGAACAATTTTGCTCTCCCATCCTACACATTCCTTAGTTGTTTTCACAGAAAGCAATTGACCACATGTGGCCACGTAAAAAGTTTACTAAATGGCCCTAATATATCTATCTCCAATACCAGCCTCGAAAGGGCGTTCCACGCTTTCACCCCTAACAAAATTACCACTGACAACACTGCATTATTTCTTCGAATCAGCTCGAAGGTAACTCCCTCATATTAGCCATTTCAGATCTTGGAAAAGGCTCTGAGGAGGAGCAGTCTACATCGAGCGATCTATAATTAAAAATTGCGCCCCCTACTTCGGGCATCATTCTGTTAAATCTCTTCTGCACGGAGTATTCATGCCGTTCAAAAATGAGCTGAGCAGAAGTGAGCGTGATATTCTCAGCGTGATTTAAGCTGGTAAATTATTTCACAGACTATCCACTCGAATAATTTCCCCACCACGAACTATGGCTCACTCTTCCAAACTTTCCAGGGACATAGCTACTCACATTCCAGTTCGAAGACATTAACTAGAAACGTGAACTCATTCTCCCTCGGAACATGTTCTGCTAAAAGCATGACGACTTCAGTCACATTAGCTTATTTTACTTCTACTTAATATATCGACTGAACTGTTACCGAACAGAAACTGTCCCCACTTAAAGAAAAGCCTTGATAAGTACCCTTTCATCGTATTACTTTATCAGTCTATCTATCTTTCTTTCTATATATTGTTATCCTTCACCTCCTGCAGGATTGCCGTAGTTATCTTCATTCGTCAATGACAGCGTTTCCAAAAGCAATACGCACACGATTTAGCAATAAAATCGATTCCATGTACACATTTAGATTATTTTATTATCAATTCAAGGTGGAACACACATCTTCCTTTTATCTTCAATTGAATAGTATTCAAGGATTATGCAATGCATGGTAAAGATTATCCTGTCATTGAAGTAATGATTGAATGATGTGTTCATTACAAAAACAAGAAAAATACAAAATAAATATCTTGAATATCTATTTCTTTGAATTTTAGTTACTGGATCCACTCATTCCATCAATGAAGTCGAATATTACACCAACGACTATATATATAGTACATGTCATGCTCCACAAGACCCTGGAGGTTTGTTTTCCAATATTCACGATCGGTACACTTATTTCCATTTTGCTGTACTTTAGTTCAATCTGTCTGTGATCATAAACCGGAAAGGAAAATTGTCGTAACATGTGCGTATTTATGTGATTGAACAATCTCGTGGTTTTGTGAGGGTCTTGCGTTACAAGAAGCGTGTTGTTAAAGCCTGTGGTCAGCATTCAATTTAATAACGGACTGATTTACCCCTTTTAAATCAGTTTGAATTATAGTCCTTTAAATACGAAGTAAACGAGCATGTTTGGAGTATAACAAAATAGATCATCTTCACAAGTAATCTGCTGCACAGCGGCAATCGTCAGAAATAATGTCTTATATATAATCGCTCCCTGATCTGGTTCCTGACGATAGCAATAATGTTGTGAGTGCCATAATTTATTCCTTAAACTGTTTGAACATGACGGACAGTGGTTGTCCTGATATTCAGCTAGGCGGGGAAAAACTAAATATGTCAGGGATGGGGTAAGAAGAGGAGCAGGGGCATTAACGGAAGCTAGAGAAGGCAATGTTCACGCCATTAGGTTGGAGTATACCAGGCCGGTATATAAGGTGTTGTTCTTCCAAGCTGAGTGTGGCTTCATTTTGACAGTAGACGAGGCCATGGATCGACATATCAGAATGGGAATCGACAGTAGAGGAGGCCATGGATAGAAACAACAAATTGAGATTTGACTATCTGATATCTGATATATCTATCCATGGCCTCCTCTACTGTCCTCTACTGACGCACACTCAGGTAAGAGAAACAACTCCTTATATACCGCTGGGTAGCTTTCAAACTGATGGCATGAACATTGACTTCTCTAACTTCAGTTAATGCCCCTCCTCCCCTTCGTACCCCATTCCTGATATATTTAGATTTCCCCACCCGCTTTTTTTCTCTCATTCTGCCCATCACTCTTCCTGTTCTCCATCTCCCTCTGGTGTACCTCCCGTCCCATGATCCTTTCCCTTTTCCAGCTCTGTATACCTTTTGCAAATTACCTTTCCGGCTCTCAGCTTCACCCCACCCGCTCGGGACTTCTTCTATCATTTCTCATTTCCTCCTTCCCCTCCTACATTCGAATCACTTACTATCATTCCTTTTAGTTAGTCCTGACGAAGGGTCTTGGCCCGAAACGTCGACAGTGCTTCTCCCTATAGATGCTGCCTGGCCTGCTGTGTTCCACCAGCAGTTTGTCTGTTTTGTTTGTTTGGTGATACTGTGTTTTGTGCTCAGTTTGACGCCAGTCATTTTCTCTCGAACAGAGCCCAAGTCCTAGATTCGCTTGCATCTGGCTTTCCGTGGTTTCTCTTCGACTGACAGTAACGATGAAATGAGCGACAGCAGTTCAGGATTTCCAAGCCACTTGCAGCTCGAATGGTCAACGGTTAATTCCCATCCTTCACATCAGTCCGATGAAGACCGAAAAACAAACTGTGCCCCCTTTTGCTTGCACTTTCTATATGTTATTGTCTGTGAAGTACGCTGTTGTAGAATTGTTCAATATAGGCACAATAAAAGTTGCCGTAATGAAATGTTAGTGACAGGCTATGGAACTAACATAATAAATGAGGGAAGAATTCTATATGATGGTTTTGAATTAAGTTGCACATTTCTATTGAGGTAGCATACTTTAGCGATGCTTGTAATCCATTTTAAAGTGAATGTCACTGTCAGTGCGACTACACTGCACACTGAAAAGCTAGGCACTATAATATTTTCACGAAATCAATATTCTTATCTGGAAACTGTCGAGAATTTCCCTACCGCATGGCTCTCTATTTCCCGAGCTTCATCTACTTATCTTTCTTAAAGGAACCTACTTAATCAGCATCTCCCACCTTTGCTGGCAGTGCTTTCTACTCACCCGCCACTCTCTCTGTGAAAAATATACCTCTGCAATTTCCTGTCTACCATCTTCTAAGCACCTGAAAACTATGCCAACTCATGGTAGCCATTTCAGCTCAGGGAGAGAAAAAGCCTCTGGCTATCCACACGATCAATTCCTCTCACCTTCTTTTAAACCTCCTCAGGTCACCTCTCCTCGTCCCTCGCTTCAAGGAGAGAAGTCCAAGTTAACTCAACCTGTTCCCATAAGGAATTCACTCCACTCCCGCAACTTCCTTGTTAACTTCCTCTACACTCTCCCACATCTTTCCTGCAGTGAGGTAATAAGAACTGAACGTAGTACTCCAAGCGGGGTCTAACCATGGTCTTCCCTTGCTGTAACATTACAGCAAGGCTCTTGGATTCACTCAGTCCCACGGTTGATGAAGACCATCACTCTATGCGTCTTCTTTACAACACTGTCAACATGCGCAGCAGCTTTGCCTGTCCTGTGGGGAAGGAGCCCAAGCTCTCATTGATCCGCAACGCTGCCAAGCCTCTTATTATTAAAAAAACGTTTTCTTAAAATCTGACCTACCATTATGAACTGCTTCACACATCTGAGCTGAACTCCACCTTCCACTTCCCATCCCAATTCTGCATCCTATCAATGCCCCGCTGTAACTTCTGACAAACCCCCAGACTATCCAGTACAACACCAACTTTTATATCACCAGTAAACTTGCTACCCACTTCGACTTGCTCATCCAGGTCATTTATAATAATTATAAAGAGGAGAGGTTCCTGAACAGTACACTGTGGAACCCTACTCGTCACCGTCCTCCATGCAGAATATGAACCATGGACAGCCGTCCCTTCCCTTTTTTGGCAAGCTAATTCTGGATCCACAAAGCAATGTCTCCTTGACACTACGCCTCATTACATTCTGAATGAGCCTTGCATGGGTGACCATACCAAGTGCGTTACTGAAATCGTTATAATCCTTAGAGTATCCACTGCTCTACCTTTATCAATGTGCTTTGTTACATCATCAAAATAATTCAGACAGTTTCATTAGGCACCTGCCCTTGAAAAGGCCATGCTGACTATGCTAAAGCAGATTATGTCTCTCCAAATGCTCATAAATCCTGCCTTTCTGTATCCTCTTTAATAACTTGCCCACCACTGAAGCAAGACTCATTGGTCTATAATTTATGATCTCTTCTCTCTTTCTTGTACACAAGAACAACGTTTACAAGCATTCAATCCTATGGCTCCTATCCCGTTCCTGCTGACGATAAATCATCGCCAGTGTCTCAGTAATCCCTTCCCTCGCTTCCCACAGTAGCCTGTTGTATAACTCATCCGGTCCCGGCGAATTATCTAACTTAATAGCTTCAAAATCTCTAGTGCATCCTCTTTCCTAATGTTTATACACTCAAGCGTTTCAGTCCGCTGTAAGTCCTCCCCACAATTGCCAAGGTCGTTTTCACTGGTAACTACTGAAGCAAAGTATTTTTAAAGGGCCTTTGCTAGTTCCTCCAGTTCCATGCGCATGTTTCCACTTTCACACCTGCTTGGTCCTACACTCACAGGGCTCATCGACTTGCTCCTCACATGCTTGTAGAATGCCTTGGGGATTTCCTTAATCCTGCTCGCCAAGGCCTTCTCGTGGCTCCTTCTAGCTTTCCTAATTTCATTTTTGTGCTGCTTCCTGGCACCCTTATAATTTTCTAGAGTTCAAACAGTACCTAGCTTCTTGAAACTTTCACATGCATTTCTTCTCTTCTTAACTAGATTTTCTACAACTTTTCGCAAATTGTCTGCTTCTATTTCGCTCATGCACCATGGTAAAGGAGATAGATTTGCGATCAATACCTCCAAAATGCTCTTCCACCGAGACGACGTTAATTTTCCAATACCAGATCAGATACAGCCCCTCCTGTAATTGGTTTCCCTACATATCTTGTCAGGAAACCTTTCGGAATACTCCTAGCAAACTCCATTATATCAAAACTGTTTGCTCTGGGGAGATGACTGTCAATATTATGGAAGTTAAGATCACCCATCACAACAACCCTATTATTATTGCAGCGTATCAGAATCTGCCTCCCCATCCGTTCCTCAATGCTTCTGTTACGATTGCAGGGTTAGGGTGTTAACTACAAAACAACTAGTAGAGTTATTATCCCATTCCAGTTTCTGACTTCCATTCACAATGACTCCGAGGACAGTGCCTTCATGACTTCCACCTTTTCCGTAGCCGTGATAATAGCCTTGATTAGTAGTACCACTGTCTCACCTCTTCTCCTCCCTCCCTGTTCCTTTTGAAACATCTGACTCCCGGAACAATCAGCAGTCATTCCTGCCCCGAGAGATCCAACATTAGGTAATGGCAAAAATATCATAGTCTAACGTATTGATCCCAATTCATACGCCCTTCCCTGTTTATGTTTCGACCTGCATTAACATAGTCATATTTCCAACCATCGGGCTCAGTGCGTCATTGTCTGACATTCCTTGTGCGGCAACCGCCCATCCTCTGCCTCTTCACTTCAGCGTTAGCAAACTTCCCTTCCAGGATATTGATTCCCTTCCAGTTCACATGCCTCGCGTCACACTTGTAAATGCCACTCTCTTCCCAGAAATGATTCCAATGATCTGAGAATATGAAACCCTGCACCACCTCCTCAGTCACGTATTCATCTGCCTATATTCCTGTTGTGACCTTCTCTAGCTCCTGGCACCGGGTGTAATCCGGAGAGGTCCTGTTCTTCAGCCTCCCTCCTAACTGTCTAAACATACTGTCCGGGCCTCTACCTCTCTCCTGCCTCTGTCATTGGTACCAACATGTCCCGCGACCTCTGGCTGCTCACGCTCATTTTCCAGAATATTCTGCAAACTTCCGGAGACATCCTGGAGGCAACACATTACTCCGGCTTCCCTTTTGCTGCCGCAGAATCTCTATCAGACCCCTAATTATCTAATCCCCGATGTCTATTGCTCCGCTTGAATTCACCTGACAGTTCTGAGGATCAGAGCCGACCACAGTGTCCGGATATGTCATCGCCCTCAGCAGTATCCGAAGGTCTACAGAAAGACCCTGCACTTACTTCCTTTACCTTTCTCGGTGTTCATACATCGATTACCCGAATTCTGCTCTGGTTCTAACCACCTGCCCAATAGTTCCATCTATTAAATGCTCTGTCTCCCCTAAGCTCACCCAACACAAGCTCCAGCTTATTAATGTGGTACTTCATGAGCTGGAGTTAGTTGCACTTCTCGCGTATGTAGTCATCGGGGGGATCCTGAGGTTCCACGATTTTCCTCATCCTGCAGGAGGAGCATTCCTCCACCATCCTGCCTGCTTTGTACAATGGGCAACCTCGACCAAGTTCTCTAAAGTGTTTCTTTGGATTCTGTTTCGTTTCGTCCACGCCACATGAGACAAAGCATGAAGCCCCTAGTCTCACCGGGAGCCGACACAAGACAATGCCGTCCCGCTCGCCCCTTCCATACTTTTATTTAATTCAAAGAGCTCTGCTCCAACACTGACTGGGTCTCCGGATTGTACACAAAGCTCTCTTTTTATACTAGATTCGCCGCTTATCCGTAGCACTCTATTTTTCTAAGCAGGAAGCATTTCATACCTTCTCACAACCTCTTAGGGCCCAATTTGACCCAAATCCCCATACTGCCTTGCTTGGTATTATTGCAAATGAATTACTTTAATCTACAGGTTTTAGTTTTTAACTCTGTTTTAGCAAGGAGAGCAATCGTGCTTCAATGGAAGGAGTCTACCCCTCCTACACATCTTCAATGGCTGAATGCTATTATGTTTTATTTAAATTTAGAGACGATCCACTGCTCAGCCTTAAATTCGAAACAATCTTTTTATGATATCTGGGGACCTTTCCTAAATTATTTTTTTTCAATTTATAAAGCTTAACAGTGCACAGAATTTTATGTATATTTTCTTCTTAAGCAAGTATGTTTTTTATCTAATTATTCATTATTATCCATCAGTTTTTTTCCTTCGGTAGTTGGCAGGGGGTTGATTTTTTTGTACATAAAAATTTCTTTTATGATGTATGATTTATCTTTAAATTTATGATTACGGAGTGGTATACCTTTATGTGATGTGCTATAGTATTTTGATTAGTTTTATTACAATATATGAATGTACACAGTTTCTGTTGAGATGTATCTATGTGTTGCACTCTGTATGCCTTGATTTTTCTTCTTCTGAATAAAAATACAGTAAAAAGAAAGACAGAAAAATCGAGGGAAACTTCTTCACCCACAGAGTGGTGACGGTTTGGAACCTATCACAACAGGGAGAGCGAAATGGAACAACAGGGGAGGATTTAAACGGACTGTCAGGTAACAGAATCACAGCACAGCACAGATACACTCTCTTTAGCCCACGAATATTCGTCCAAACTAATTCACCTTGTAATTAAATATCTACATAATGTCCTTATCAGTCCGTTCTCTGAAATTCACGTCTATCTAAGATCCTCTCAGATGCTTGTACCACATTTGCCTACTCTACCAAACTGGCAGTGTACTTCACGTATTTAAAACCCTGCCTCACACTTCTTCTGTTGCCTGAGTTAACTCTCTACTATACACTAGGTGTGTTATAAATTAATCAAATACCTGAGACAGAGTTTAAAATAAACTGATTTTTTTCAGGTCCAGAATATTAAACTCCAGTCACATTAAATTGGAATATACAGCAGAAGAAACTCGACCCATGCCCAGTGACCAGGGGGTAGAACTGGATGTGGTGAGCAACAGCAATACTTGCAGAGTTCAGCACCGACAGTCACTCGCAAAATTGCATTCAACAGCAGTGATGGACAAATACCCAGCACGAAGCTTATTGAAACTTTCTTCCCAGTGTGAACATGGTAGTGTGTCACAAGTGTAACATACTGTAAGGTTTCACTGCTAATGTATTGGGCACTCGGTAATGTTTCACTGCTGAGGTAATGGTTTCTCAGTAGCAGCAATGTTTAGGTTACGACTGGAGATAACAGTGTTTTGGAGTGTGAGGCTATCCAATGACAGAAATGTTGTTCTTTTTTGTGAGTCTGGAAGAGAGATTTTTGTGGTCTTTTGCCAGGGAGAGATAAGAAGATGTGAATGGAGAGAGTGGGCCCTTTTTCTTTTATTTTCATTTTCTTTACTAACCCTATAGTCAAAATAAGATTTAAAAGCCCAACCATTTGATCACATATTGTGAACTGTTTGTTGTTTCGGGGTACTGATTTGTAGCAGGGGACACATCACGCAGAATCCACCCAAATGAGATTTCTTAAGTTTGGCCAGGCTCGGAGTGGGTGGGGGCAATCACCCCCCATTATTAAGCTGCTAGCTGAAGCGAGAGTTACATAACAGTCTGAGCAGGTGAACGACCCCTCGCTAATGTGACCTTCCTGATGTACCTTTAGTTTAGATGATTGAGTATATCCCTTCACACAAACTGAGCAGGTGAATAGCCTCTACCCAGTGTGAACTGACTGGTGTCTCAGTAGGGTGGATGAATAAGTGAATCTCTTCCCACAGTCTAAGCAGGTAAACGGCTTCTCCCGAGTGTGAACTCGCTGATGTACCTTCAGTTGGGATGACTGAGTGAATCCCTTCCCACAGTCTGAGCAGTTGTACGGCCTCTCCCCAGTGTGAACTCGCTGATGTACCTTCAGTTCAGATGAGCAAGTGTATCCCTTCCCGCAGTCTGAGCAGGTGAATGGCCGCTCCGCAGTGTGAACTCGCTAGTGAAACGTTAGGTCAGATGACTGAGTGAATCGCTTCCCACAGTCTGAGCAGGTGAACTGCCTCTCCCCAGTATGAACTGACTGGTGTCTCAGTAGGGTGTATGAGCAAGTGAATCCCTTCCCACAGTCTGAGCAGGTGAATGGCTGCGCCGCGGTGTGATGTCGCTGATGTACCTTTAGTTGGGATGACTGAGTGAATCCCTTCCCACATTCTGAGCAGCTGAACGGCTTCTCCCCAGTGTGAACTCGCTGATGTACCTTCAGTTCAGATGAGCAAGTGAATCCCTTCCCCCAGACTGAGCAGGTGAATGGCCTCTCTCCAGTGTGAACTCGCTGATGTACCCTCAGATGAGATGACTGAGTGAATCCCTTCCCACAGACTGAGCAAGTGAATGGCCTCTCCCCAGTGTGTACTCGCTGGTGTATCTGGAGATCAGATGATTGAGTGAATTCCTTCCCACAGTCTGAGCAGGTGAATGCCCCCTCTCCAGTGTGAACTGACTGGTGTCTCAATGACTGAGTTGACAAAGTGAATTCTTTCCCACATTTTGAGCAGGTGAATGGCCTGTCCCCAGTGTGAACTCGCTGAAGTATCTTCAGGTGAGATGAGAAAGTGAATCCTTTCCCACAGTCTGAGCAGGTGACCAGCCATTCCCCACTGTGAACTGACTGGTGTGCTAATAGATGGGATGACTGTGTGAAACCCTTCCCGCAGTCTGAGCAGGTGAACAGCCTCTCCCCAGTGTGAACTCGCTGATGTACCTTCAGGTTAGATGATCGAGTGAATCCCTTCACACAGTCTGAACAGGTGAAAAGCCTGTCTCCAGTGTGAACTTGCAGATGTATCTTCAGTTGGGGTGACTGAGTGAATCCCTTCCCACAGACTGAGCAGGAGAATGGCCTCTCTCCAGTGTGAACTCGCTGATGTACCCTCAGATGAGATGACTGAGTGAATCCCTTCCCACAGACTGAGCAAATGAATGGCCTCTCCCCAGTGTGTACTCGCTGGTGTATCTGGAGATCAGATGATTGAGTGAATTCCTTCCCACAGTCTGAGCAGGTGAATGCCCTCTCTCCAGTGTGAACTGACTGGTGTCTCAATAACTGAGTTGACAAAGTGAATCCCTTCTCACATTCTGAGCAGCTGAACGGCTTCTCCCCAGTGTGAACTCGCTGATGTACCTTCAGTTCAGATGAGCAAGTGAATCCCTTCCCCCAGACTGAGCAGGTAAATGGCCTCTCTCCAGTGTGAACTCGCTGATGTACCCTCAGATGAGATGACTGAGTGAATCCCTTCCCACAGACTGAGCAAGTGAATGGCCTCTCCCCAGTGTGTACTCGCTGGTGTATCTGGAGATCAGATGATTGAGTGAATTCCTTCCCACAGTCTGAGCAGGTGAATGCCCCCTCTCCAGTGTGAACTGACTGGTGTCTCAATGACTGAGTTGACAAAGTGAATTCTTTCCCACATTCTGAGCAGGTGAATGGCCTGTCCCCAGTGTGAACTCGCTGAAGTATCTTCAGGTGAGATGAGAAAGTGAATCCTTTCCCACAGTCTGAGCAGGTGACCAGCCATTCCCCACTGTGAACTGACTGGTGTGCTAATAGATGGGATGACTGTGTGAAACCCTTCCCGCAGTCTGAGCAGGTGAACAGCCTCTCCCCAGTGTGAACTCGCTGATGTACCTTCAGGTTAGATGATCGAGTGAATCCCTTCACACAGTCTGAACAGGTGAAAAGCCTGTCTCCAGTGTGAACTTGCAGATGTATCTTCAGTTGGGGTGACTGAGTGAATCCCTTCCCACAGACTGAGCAGGAGAATGGCCTCTCTCCAGTGTGAACTCGCTGATGTACCCTCAGATGAGATGACTGAGTGAATCCCTTCCCACAGACTGAGCAAATGAATGGCCTCTCCCCAGTGTGTACTCGCTGGTGTATCTGGAGATCAGATGATTGAGTGAATTCCTTCCCACAGTCTGAGCAGGTGAATGCCCTCTCTCCAGTGTGAACTGACTGGTGTCTCAATAACTGAGTTGACAAAGTGAATCCCTTCCCACATTCTGAGCAGCTGAACGGCTTCTCCCCAGTGTGAACTCGCTGATGTACCTTCAGTTCAGATGAGCAAGTGAATCCCTTCCCCCAGACTAGCAGGTGAATGGCCTCTCTCCAGTGTGAACTCGCTGATGTACCCTCAGATGAGATGACTGAGTGAATCCCTTCCCACAGACTGAGCAAGTGAATGGCCTCTCCCCAGTGTGTACTCGCTGGTGTATCTGGAGATCAGATGATTGAGTGAATTCCTTCCCACAGTCTGAGCAGGTGAATGCCCCCTCTCCAGTGTGAACTGACTGGTGTCTCAATGACTGAGTTGACAAAGTGAATTCTTTCCCACATTCTGAGCAGGTGAATGGCCTGTCCCCAGTGTGAACTCGCTGAAGTATCTTCAGGTGAGATGAGAAAGTGAATCCTTTCCCACAGTCTGAGCAGGTGACCAGCCATTCCCCACTGTGAACTGACTGGTGTGCTAATAGATGGGATGACTGTGTGAAACCCTTCCCGCAGTCTGAGCAGGTGAACAGCCTCTCCCCAGTGTGAACTCGCTGATGTACCTTCAGGTTAGATGATCGAGTGAATCCCTTCACACAGTCTGAACAGGTGAAAAGCCTGTCTCCAGTGTGAACTTGCAGATGTATCTTCAGTTGGGGTGACTGAGTGAATCCCTTCCCACAGACTGAGCAGGAGAATGGCCTCTCTCCAGTGTGAACTCGCTGATGTACCCTCAGATGAGATGACTGAGTGAATCCCTTCCCACAGACTGAGCAAATGAATGGCCTCTCCCCAGTGTGTACTCGCTGGTGTATCTGGAGATCAGATGATTGAGTGAATTCCTTCCCACAGTCTGAGCAGGTGAATGCCCTCTCTCCAGTGTGAACTGACTGGTGTCTCAATAACTGAGTTGACAAAGTGAATCCTTTCCCACATTCTGAGCAGGTGAATGGCCTGTCCCCAGTGTGAACTCGCGGATGTATCTTCAGTTTGGGTGACTGAGTGAATCCCTTCCCACAGACTGAGCAGGAGAATGGCCTCTCTCCAGTGTGAACTCGCTGATGTACCCTCAGATGAGATGACTGAGTGAATCCCTTCCCACAGACTGAGCAAATGAATGGCCTCTCCCCAGTGTGTACTCGCTGGTGTATCTGGAGATCAGATGATTGAGTGAATTCCTTCCCACAGTCTGAGCAGGTGAATGCCCTCTCTCCAGTGTGAACTGACTGGTGTCTCAATAACTGAGTTGACAAAGTGAATCCTTTCCCACATTCTGAGCAGGTGAATGGCCTGTCCCCAGTGTGAACTCGCTGATGTATCTTCAGGTTAGATGATCGAGTGAATCCCTTCACACAGTCTGAACAGGTGAAAAGCCTGTCTCCAGTGTGAACTCGCTGATGTACCCTCAGATGAGATGACTGAGTGAATCCCTTCCCACAGACTGAGCAAGTGAATGGCCTCTCCCCAGTGTGTACTCGCTGCTGTATCTGGAGATCAGATGATTGAGTGAATTCCTTCCCACAGACTGAGCAGGTGAATGCCCTCTCTCCAGTGTGAACTGACTGGTGTCTCAATAACTGAGTTGACAAAGTGAATCCTTTCTCACATTCTGAGCAGGTGAATGGCCTGTCCCCAGTGTGAACTCGCTGATGTATCTTCAGGTGAGATGAGAAAGTGAAACCCTTCCCGCAGTCTAAGCAGGTGAACAGCCTCTCCCCAGTGTGAACTCGCTGATGTACCTTCAGTTGGGATGAGCAAGTGAATCCCTTCCCACAGTCCGAGCAGGTGAATGGCCTCTCCCCAGTGTGAACTCGCGGATGTATCTTCAATTGGGATGACTGAGTGAATCCCTTCCCACAGACTGAGCAAGTGAATGGCCTCTCCCCAGTGTGTACTCGCTGGTGTATCTGGAGATCAGATGATTGAGTGAATTCCTTCCCACAGTCTGAGCAGGTAAATGCCCTCTCTCCAGTGTGAACTGACTGGTGTCTCAATAACTGAGTTGACAAAGTGAATCCTTTCCCACATTCTGAGCAGGTGAATGGCCTGTCCCCAGTGTGAACTCGCGGATGTATCTTCAGTTTGGGTGACTGAGTGAATCCCTTCCCACAGACTGAGCAGGAGAATGGCCTCTCTCCAGTGTGAACTCGCTGATGTACCCTCAGATGAGATGACTGAGTGAATCCCTTCCCACAGACTGAGCAAATGAATGGCCTCTCCCCAGTGTGTACTCGCTGGTGTATCTGGAGATCAGATGATTGAGTGAATTCCTTCCCACAGTCTGAGCAGGTGAATGCCCTCTCTCCAGTGTGAACTGACTGGTGTCTCAATAACTGAGTTGACAAAGTGAATCCTTTCCCACATTCTGAGCAGGTGAATGGCCTGTCCCCAGTGTGAACTCGCTGATGTATCTTCAGGTTAGATGATCGAGTGAATCCCTTCACACAGTCTGAACAGGTGAAAAGCCTGTCTCCAGTGTGAACTCGCTGATGTACCCTCAGATGAGATGACTGAGTGAATCCCTTCCCACAGACTGAGCAAGTGAATGGCCTCTCCCCAGTGTGTACTCGCTGCTGTATCTGGAGATCAGATGATTGAGTGAATTCCTTCCCACAGACTGAGCAGGTGAATGCCCTCTCTCCAGTGTGAACTGACTGGTGTCTCAATAACTGAGTTGACAAAGTGAATCCTTTCTCACATTCTGAGCAGGTGAATGGCCTGTCCCCAGTGTGAACTCGCTGATGTATCTTCAGGTGAGATGAGAAAGTGAAACCCTTCCCGCAGTCTAAGCAGGTGAACAGCCTCTCCCCAGTGTGAACTCGCTGATGTACCTTCAGTTGGGATGAGCAAGTGAATCCCTTCCCACAGTCCGAGCAGGTGAATGGCCTCTCCCCAGTGTGAACTCGCGGATGTATCTTCAATTGGGATGACTGAGTGAATCCCTTCCCACAGACTGAGCAAGTGAACGGCCTCTCCCCAGTGTGAACTCGCTGATGTACCTTCAGTTGGGATGAGCAAGTGAATCCCTTCCCGCAGTCCGAGCAGGTGAATGGCCTCTCCCCAGTGCGAACTCGCTGGTGAGCCATTAGGTCAGATGGCTGAGTGAATCCTTCCCCATAAATTCAGCAGCTGACCAGCCTCTGCCCAATGTGAACTGACTGGTGTGTCCACAGGTAGGAAGACCAGCTGAATCCCTTCTCACACACAGAATAGGTCAATGGCCTTGCCCAGTGTGAACGTGCTGATGTACTTTCAGTTGAGATGACCGAGTGAATCCATTCCCACTGTCTGAGTAGGTGAATGGCCTTTCCCCTCTGTAAAATGACGGGTGTGCCAGTCGGTCAGGTGACTGAGTGAATCCTTCCTCACAGTCTGAGCAGGAAGGATGATCGAATGAATCCCCTGCTCCACTTTTTAAATATCTGGATAGAGACAGCAAAACTGGCGTGTTGTCTTCGAGATTCCCAGAGACAACGTCCTTGTCATTTTAACCTGTAAAAAGATTTACAAAATCCATCAATGGGTGTCGGGCAACATTTTAGATGACATCATTTCTGCCATCTCCAATCAGTGACCAGCCTCAGTTTGACTCTATCCATTGTTATTTTTCCCTGTTCCCACTGAGCTGCATAGATGCCTGGTCCCACAGGAACTGAAATACTCTCGACGCACCAACTACTCTCTGTCTAAAAAATCTTAACCCTGACATCCCCTCGGTATGTCTTTCCAAGCACCTTAAAGCTATGCCCCTTCGTGTTAGCCATTTCAGCCCTGGGGGGAAAAATCTCTGGCTACCCACACTATCAATGTCCCTCATCATCTCATACACCACACAAAGGCTCCAAACATAAACAAGGAAATTATACATCACTTTGAGGATTTGTTAGAAGTGTACAAAATTATGAGGGTATGGATAGGTACATGCAAGCAGTTTTTTTCCACTGAGGTTGTGCGGGATGCCAACCAGAGGACATTTGTAAGTGGGGAAAGTGAAAACTTAAAGGGAACATCTGGAAAAGATCTTCACTGAAATGGTTGTGAATGTGCAGAATGAGATGCCAGCACCAGTGCTGAATATGAGCTCGATTTCACCTGTTACGTACCCGTGACACGGGTAATGGTCTTGTGATGGTGGAGTGACGTCATTTTCCCATCAGAAGAGGTCATGTGACAGTTTTTTTATTACAGGCTATATAAGGAGGATCCCTCCCTGTGAGGAGGGGCAGTTCGTGGCTAAATTTGCCATGCTGACTTCATGCCACTGCGTGATTTAATGTTATGATGCAGTTTAGTTGAAAGGTGGACTTTATTTAATGCCTAAAGTTTAAAAGGTCATTGCTAGCAGTTTCTTTATAATACTGCTAGTTGAGAATCAGTGGAGAGTGAAGATCGGAGCGCAGGAGTTAAGAGATCGAGGAAAGTCGATTTCAACAGTGAAACAGATTCGAACTTGTTTGATCCTCATTCGGAAGGAATTCGTTGACTCTGCTCGTGTTAATCCCTGTGAAATAGCAGAAAGGATTGGGAACAGTCTTGTAAAGGAACGGTCGGTGCCTTTAAGCTGTTTCATTTTTCATCTTCGTAAATTCTCCGTGGGAAAAGTATAGTTCGACTGGGAATCGCAGCAACACAACGTGAAGGAGAATTTAAATCGTCTTACTCAGTCTCTCCTTAAATGGACCGTAAGCATTTTGAACTTTTGCAATACTACTTTGAAGAACTGTTTTTGCAACATCACTTTAAGAACTGTTTAAGCTTCATTGCTTTAAGAACTGTTTAAGCTGCCTCACAGCAGCTGACTTCCGGTTACATTAGTTGTTTGTTTACTTTTCGGTGTTTGTTTTTCAGTGTTTTAATAAACATTTTGTTTGTTATAAAAACCCTGCCTCACTCATATATTTATTGTTGCTGAATCCGTAACACACCATTTGAAAGAAGTTTGGATGGGAGCCTGGATGGCAGGGGTATGGAGGGCGATGGTCCCAGTTCAGGTAGTTGCATTAGATAGCTTAAGTGTTTTTTCAGCATTGACCAGATGCGCCAAATAGCTTGTTTCCGAACTGAACTTCTCCATGATTCTATGACAAAGAAGCTGGCCAAGCTTGTTTGGAAGGGAAAAGGTAGGAGTGACAATGGAGCAGCAATGGCTGGAGTTTCTGGGATCAATTCAGGAGCTGGGTGATCGATACATCCCAAAGAAGTGAAAGCATTGGAAAGGCAGGACACAACCATGGCTGAAATGAGAAGCCAAAGCCAACATAAAAGCAAAAGAGAGGGCAAACAAAAGAGCAAAAACTATTGGGAAGCTTTTAGAAACCAATAGAAGACGACTGAAAAAAAAGTCAGATGAGCACATGGCATGGAATTCTGATATTGTACTCATTAATGAGTCTTGTTAGCACCCAGCAGTCTGAGGCATTTAGAGGAACAAAATAGCTGGGGCGTCAATATCTCTTGAAAATGAAGGTACCCAGCAACAGTTACCTTTCAACTTTTATTGTGCCAGGCACATACAAACTCTGCACCCTCAAAATTTCACTTCTGAAAGCCTTCAACTTACCAAGTACTCCTTTGCCAGAAAACAGCCAGTCCCAAACCACACTTATCAGATCTTTTCTGATACCATCACAATGGCATGGTCCCTCCTGGCACCCGGCTGTCTTACTCAGGAATTGGGCCTTTAAAAACTCGTTTAGTTTCCAATCTATTCCCAGGTTCCAATAATTACAAACACCTACATTCGATCAACCAGAGTAGTATAAGAACCCTGTGACCACTACCAGAAGGTGCCAGTTCGTTGGTCGACTTGTGTACGAGTAACCTCACTCCATGGTGTTTAGGACTATCTGTGCAAAATCTAACCTTGTTCCTGAATTGTCTACCAAGACCAAGACTCCGGGTAAAACCCCCCTTGGAACCCTTCCCACGCTCGCTATGAGGGCAGTGGCTCCCTCCTCGGCCTCGGCGCCCTTGTTCAGCACTTGGGTTGAATTACCACCAGGTCCTTGCAACAGAACGAGCTGGCCACGATGAACGCAGCAGACATGGATCCCGTACAAGAGGCCCTGACCAGCCAGGGCTACCTGTTGGGTGCTCACGACCAGCTACTTTGGGAGATCACAGACAACCTTCGGACACTAACCATGAATGTGCAGAAGGTGACTGAACGAACGGACTGTGTCTCCGCTTTTGCCTCCAGGACCCTCCAAGAACCCCAGCTGCCCAAACCGCACCACTCGGGATGGCTTTGCCCCCGGAGTCCGCAAACCCATCCCCTCGAGAACCATCTGTGCCCGAGCCTGAACCCTACGCCGGGGACCTAGGCAGGTGCCGGGCCTTCCTGCTACAATGCTCCCTGGTTTTCGAGCTGCAGCCATGTACCTACGCTTCCGACTAATCGAAGATTGTGTACATCATGGGGCTGCTACGAGGGGTTGGGCAACAACAGTGTGCGATAACCGGCCGGAAGTTTGTTCCTCTTACTCTTCCTCTATCGCAGAAATGAGGAAGGTTTTCCAACAGACCATTCGCGGCAAGGATGCCGCAAGATGGCTGCTTACTCTTCGCCAGGCTTCCCGAAGAGCGGCCAAGTATTCCGTTGACATTGGCCGCAGACTCCGGGTGGAATGACGAGGCCCTACGAGAGGTGTTTCGACAGGGCCTCTCAGATCAGATAAAGGATGAGTTGGTCGCGAGGGATGTCATGGACGGTCTGGACTCTCTGATCTTGCTAGCCATCAGATTAGATTATCGAACGTTTGAGAGAGAAGACCGGTTACCCCGTTCCTCGGACAACCCCACCATCCACCTTAACTTCTCCAACCTGCCCTAATCTCTTTCCCCCTGCCATTCCTCGTAGAGCTCCCATTCCTACGGTTCTGGCGGGTCCGAAGACACTCCCCCCAGCCTCCCAGATTCGGATGCAGTTTCCAGCAACCATGGACAACCATGGACCTATCAACAGTCCCTATCCCTATCCGCTCTGGTGGATTCCGGTGCTGAGGGCAACCTGCTGGACGAAGAGATAGCCACCAATGCCGGATTACCCCGCGAGCCGTTAACCACCCCCTGGAGGCCTGGGCCCTGGACGGAAAGCTGCTGGCTTGGGTGACCCACAGTACGCCACCACTGCCCTTAATTCTATCCGGCCACCATCGGGAGGAAGTACCGATTCAGCCTCATTCAATCACCTCAAGCCCCGGTACTCCTAGGATACCCGTGGCTGAACCAACACAATCCGCATATTGAAAGGCCTACCGGGAGGATAGCCGAATGGAGCCCATCCTGCCATACCAACTGTCTGCGGTCGGCCCTGTCTCCCAGAGAAGCTGCCGTGACACCACCTGTTTTGGAACCCCTTGACTTGTCCCGCATCCCCAAGGAGTACCATGACTTAGGACAGGTGTTCAGTCAACAGCGGGCCCTTTCCCTGCCCCAGCACCAACCATACGATTGTGCAATTGACCTTCTCCCCGGGGCCCCGCTACCCACCAGTCGCCTGTTTAACTTGCCCCGGCCAGAGAAGCAATCAGTGTAAGGTTACATAGTGAATCTATCATGGCGGGCATTATTTGATCCTCATCCTCCCCGGGGGGGCGCAGCGTTCTTCTTTGTGGGAAAGAAAGATGGCTCTCTCCAACCCTGAATCGACTACCGAGGCCTAAATCATATAACCATTAAGAGCAAGTACCTATCGCCTCTTGTAAGTTTTGCATTCAAGCCACTTCATGGAGCCACCATCTTCTCGAAGTTGGACCTCTGAAACACCTACCATTTGGTTCGGATTAGGGAGGGAGATGAGTGGAAGACGGCTTTCAATACCCCATTAGGCCACTTTGAGTACTTAGTTATGCCTTTCGGCCTCACCAATCCCCCTCCCCCCCCCCCACCGTTTTTCATGCCCTGATTAACGATGTACGAAGAGACCTCATTAACTACTTGGTGTTTGTCTACCTGGAAGACATCCTGATCTTTTCCAGCAGGCCCCAGCAACACGTGCGCCTGGTCCGTCAAGTCCTGAAGAGGCTGGGGGAATAAATTATTCGTAAAGGTGGAGAAATGCGAATTCCACGTCCCCTCAGTCAGCTTCCTAGGTTATATCATCGAGAGGGGACAGGCGAGAGCTGCCTCCTGTGGTTTGCGAACTTCTATCGCCAGTTCATTAGAAACTACAGTCAGGTGGCGGCCCCCCCCTTACCCGGCTTACCTCGCCTACCACACTGTTTTGCTGGGGCTCCGAAGTGGACTCAGCATTCACCAACCTGAAGGGGCGTTTCACTACTGCCCCCATCGTGGTTCATCCGGACTCATTCCGTCAATTCATCGTGGAGGTGGACGCCTCCGACTCTGGGTAGGAGCGGTCCTATCCCAAGTTCAGATGAAAAGCTTCACCCCTGCGCATTCTACTCTCGCTAACCTTGCCCAGCCGAGCGGAATTACGAGGTGGGGAATCGGGAACTACTGAGTCAAATTAGCACTGCAAGAATGGAGGCACTGGCTGGAGGGGGCAGAACTCGTTTGTGGTATGGACGGACCATAAGAACATGGAGTATATTAAGACCGCCAAGCAATTGAACTCCCATCAGGCCCGTTGGTCATTGTTTTCTGGACGATTCCAGTTTATCCTCACGTACCGTCCAGGATCCAAGAACGGGAAGCCAGACGCGTTATCCCGCCAGCATGACTCCAAGGAGAACACTTCCAGTCCCGAGATTATCCTCCCTCCAACCTGCCTGGTGGCCACCCTCTCTTGGGAGATTGAGGTGAAAGTAAGAGAAGCCCAGCGGGACGACCCCAGTCCTGGAAGTGAACATGGCTATCGCCTGTACATGTCCGCCTCTGTCAAGCCCCAGGTCCTCCAATGGGGGCACACATCCTGGTTTGCCTGCCACCCCGGGAGTGATCGGACCCTGGCTCTCTTGAGGAGGTACTTTTCGGGGCAGTCCATGGAGAGGTACACCCACACTTATGTCTCGGCACGTCCCATCTGTGCCCGGGGTACGGCCTCTCATCGACCACCGGCGGGTCTACTTCGTCCTCTACCTGTCCCTGGTCGTCCCTGGTCACACATCGCCCTAGACATTGTCACCGGTCTACCCCTCCCCACGGAAACACAACTGTCCTCAGCGTGGTAGACCGATTCTCCAAGGCGGTGCACTTTGTGGCCCTCCCAAAACTCCCTTCCCCTCAAAAAACCGCAGATCTTCTCGTCCGCCACGTCTTCTGCCTCCACGGAATCCCCGCGGACATCATCTCCGATCGAGGACCCCAGTTCATCTCACAGGTATGGACGGCCTTCTGTCACGCCTTAGGTGCAACGGTCAGCCTTTCATCCGGCTTCCAGCCCCAGACGAACGGGCAGACGGAATGGGTCAACCAAAACCTGGAGGCGACGTTACGCGGTGTAACGGCAAACCACCCGTCAACCCGGAGCGACTAGTACGCCCACAACTCCCTGGTGAGCTCTGTCATTGGGAGGCCCCCGTTCGAGTGCTACCTTGGGTACCAACCCCCGCTGTTCCCCGCTCAGGAAGAAGAGATCGCGGTACCGTCAGTTCGGGACCATGTTGTTCAGTGCCAGAAGGTTTGGGAGGAGACTTGCTCGGCCCTACTCAGATCGACAAACCAAAATAAGGAAATGGCCGACCAAGACCGGACTCCAGCAACAGAGTACCAAGCGGCGCAGATGGTGTGGCTTTCCTCCAGGGACATCCCGCTCAAATATGAACATAGGAAACTTGCCCCCCCCCCCAACCCCGCTTCCTGAGAACATTCAAGGTCGAAAGGATTATCCACCTCAGGCTGCCAAAGTCCATGCGTATTCACCCAACCTTTCAAGTGTCCCAGTTTAAATCAGTCTCCGTCAGCCCTTTGTGTCCCCCAGCTGAGATTCCTCCTTCTGCCAGGCTCATCGACGACCATCTGGCATACACCGTCCGATGACTACTAGATGTGTGCCGTTGGGGCAGGGGCCTCCAAAACCTGGTGCGGCAACAACCCGTTTAGAAATTGACAAGCAAGGATGCTTCCTACCATGAGTATCACCCCTCAGGAAGAGCCCAATGTAATATTGCAAGTTGCTGGAATTCCATTTCTGTTTCTGATTGATAGGGGGGAAACCACAAATACTCTCGATTAGGAAATAGTATCAGAAACGGGATTCCAGCCATCAGACACCACAATCACTCTGTCTGGGTTCAAAGGCAAGGAAAGTCCGTTTTCACATAGCCAGCCACTGCAGGTGGAATTCCGATGGAACCAGTCACCACCAGTCGGGGGTGTAATCTACCAGGAAAAAACATGCTCTGTCCTTTGGAACTCGAAATTCTGCGCATGGACAAGTATATCACCCTGGAACTAGTGAACAGACGACATCTTCCCCAGTTTCTGACCACCCAATGGTGGTACTTAATCTGGATTCCACTGTGTGTGAAACACTTCTGGCAGTGGCCAACTATCACGTGACTCTATGTCACGACCCTATGGGGTGCACAACTGCGGTATGCCAATACTATGCACCCCTTGAGGACCGTTAGTTCCCAGTCACGGTGATTGGAGAGGCTAAAGGAGGAGAGGGCAGTGCATTTCTGGCCAAAGTACCGGATTTCCTTTGGCGACAGAGAGGACTTGTGGTTCCCCATACTCCCATTTGGGTTTGTCCTGGGTTCAAGCCAAAGAGCACAGCGTTCCTCGCTTACACCTTGACAAAACAGGGGTTCCATTCAAGCAACCTTCCGTGACTTAAGCAGAACGAGTTTGCCTGAAATGTGGGAGGTATGTACTTTTCAGGGGGACGCCTCTGAGTTCAAACTGTGGTCCCCGATGGGGTGCCAGAAAGAGCCTGACCTAGGCTTTCGGATCCCTCCAGCGGGACAGGTTTGCGTTCCTAAACAGTTTTAACCAATATTGGTTGATAACATACATAACTATATGCATCTGGGAAAGGAGGGAATTGTTGGTAAACTGTACCCTGCACACCTTGTCCGACTCCCTCGACAGGTGGACCTTTTTCGTGTCTGCAAGTTGATTTTACTGAATTGCCTAGAGGAAATTGCTATAGATACTGCTTAGTTATTATAGATGTGTTCAGCAGATGAAGCTATTCCAACCACCAATAATACTGCTATGACTGTTGATAAGGTATCATTACGGGAAATAACTCCTAGGTACAGCCTGCCACAGATGCTGAGCTCTGACAATGGCCCACGCTTTGTGGCAGAAGTAGATACAGAGATATGTAACAAACTAGCTATCAAGCAACAATTCCACTGTGTACACCACCCATGGGCCACTGGCATAGTGGAAAGAGCCAATGTCACTCTGAGGAGTAAATTAGTCAAACCAACAGCGGAGACTGGACTCACTTGGTTAAAAGTCGTATTGCTAGCCTATTCTACATGAGGGTTACCCCATAGGGAAAAAGAGGGCTGTCACCAGCTGAAATCATGTATGGATGGCTCATGAGAACACCCTGGTGACTTGTGTACCTTGCTCACAGAAAGTCTGCCAGCAAAATTGGATTTGCATACGCTAGGGGAAGCGATGGGGAAATATATATGCCAACCAACCAAAATTCTCCAAGCATTACATTCACAGGTACAACAGGCTTACAAGGAAGAGAACTACCCCGCACAGAGGAGTGACTATCCCACCAGAGATCCTGGGAATATTGTTCTGATAAAGAACTGGGATTGTGGGAAACTCGGACCTCGGTAGAGACAACCATATCAGGTGTTACTGACCACTCCACAAAGAGCAATCACAGTGGATACATCGAACAGACTACAAATGTGTTACTGAAGGAACTGAGTAGAAGGACTCTCTTGGACTAAAGGAAAATGTATTGGTTGACAGTGGTGTTTGTGTTTATGTCATTGAGAGGGCTCCCCCCAGCTTCCGGGGGCCCCCATGTTAACATTTTTCTGTCACTCTACCACACCTCTGCCAAAAATGTAGAACTAGTGGCCTGCTGGGTTTGTGTCAAAATTCTACAGCATGGTAAAACTATGATTCCAATGACAGTAATCCCGCTCAAACAGAGTGAGGAACTCTCAGCCTGGGCTTTCTCAAATAACACCCGGGGAAGTGAGATTAGGAATTGTGGTTCAGTCAGCGAAGACTGTGGTTGTCAGTGTTCTGAGGGATGGTATCCCCATCAAACGGTACTTCCTAGACTGGGAAACATGCATCTTGACCATACTTGCAGGTGCCCAATAGCGGAGCGGAATAACTGAGACTGAGTGATTTTGGATGATCACTTTTCTCTCCTGTGGAGTAGCCAGGAATTCACCAGAGATAATCAATTTGGCAACAGCATTTGAGGAGCTGGCCACAATACTGCAGAGGCTCTGACAGAAAAACAGACCCAAGTAACAGAAAATTCCACTGAAATGAGTGCAATCCAGCAAACAGTCCTACAGAATCATTTGGCTTTAGATTTTATCCTCACTGTGAAAGGGGGAACCTGTGCTATTAGTGACATAGAATGCTGCACCTATATCCCTGATGAGTCTACCAACATTACATCCCTTTCCGAGCACACTGCCAGGGAGATTGACAGCATCAAGAAAGTAGGGCAGGATTTACATGTGTTCACCGAAGGGTTGAAGACCTGTTAGGTAATATGTCGGGCATGATATTGCATTATGGCCCAATAGATGTACATAATGATAAAAAGGAAGGAATGATAATGATAAGGGTTAACACTTTGCTAAACAAGAGCAGCCTGTTTTTCTGAAAGAAACTGCTGATGATCAACGGATATGCTAAGCCATGCTGAGCCGTATTTCTTCTTGAGGGAAGCTCAACAGGGCTTCAAGATGCTTATCTCCTTGTGTACTCATGCATAGAGATAGGACAGCTGCAGTCTGGTCTGTGTGTGTAAGTCATGTAGTAAATAACATTGGCTCCAGCCTGTCTTGCGTGGGGAGTATCCGGATGGATATATCTGTGGTGTAAGGGGAATTGTTAGTCAGTTAGTGGATTGAGCGGTAACAGTCATAGATTCTTCCTGTTTGAGCGACTAACTGAGTAAGGCCTGGATGCATGGAGTAAAGAGTTTGTACTGTTACGCCTGTGCCCGAACTCTGAGGGGCCGAAGGGTACAAAATAGTCCCCTTCCTTTTGAGAATCGCAAGATCGCTATTGTCATGTCAGAAGACCCAGGAAATGAGAGAGAGAGACGCAGAATCTACAGGGGGTTTGGAATGTTCTGGCCCCTCAAAGCCACGGGTTACGGCCATTGTCGGTTGGAGACGGAATTGTGTATTGAGCACTGTGGTATTCATCGACGTCCTCAAGGGATGAGCAACGTGGGCTGGTTGGGGGGGGAGGGGGTGGGATGACATTCTCCCAACCTGATTGACATCTGAGACCCCGTGAGTAAGGATAAAAAAGGGTCTGGGGAACAACACCTTTGAGACGCACCAGGAGAAACGCTAGAAATCCCGTGACAGCGTTTACTAGCGACAGCCGGTGGAGGGCCCACATGTGTCCTTTCCCGTTGCCCCCGGGATTGAGGACCACGGAAGATGGCTTAGCTAAGGAAGAGATCACCACCGACGACATTTTCGAAGGATTGACATCATAAAAAGGAAAACGGGCAAGTTCTAAACCTCCGTCTCTCTCTCCAACCAAAAGCTGCAGCTTGAATGAACTTGAGTGACTTTTATACTTCCATCGGACAATACATTATCCCCTAGACAACGATAGAGCTACTTCTTCTTATTATTATACCCACACTTTTAGATTTAGTATTGGACGACGTATATTATCTGTATGTTTGCATTGATATTATTTTTGTGTATTTTTATCAACAAATACTGTTAAAAATAGTACCATCAGACTTCAATGGACCTCTCCATCTTTGCTGGTAAGTGACCCAGTAAAGGGGTATGTAACAGTACTTATACGGTTTCTGAGTGACTTTATCCGGATTCGACTTCCACACAATAGGAGTGGTTTCAAAGGGCTGGGCTGTCAGAATCACATTACCAGACCTGGAGTGATTGCAACTGGATCTGACAGGAATAACTGGTTCATTTGGGCACATTCAGTCTCACTCCAACTATTGCCTTCCTTCCCTTTTACAGGTATGTAATGTCTAAAGGACCAGTGTTTGAGTAAATGAGACTCACCAAACTTCTCCTGACAGAATCACTGGAATCTCCGAGTCAGATCGGTTCTCTGCAGTTGATGCTCTCAATCCTTGGGCTGCTTCACTTGTTGCTGTTCCCTCGTCTACAGTCATGGTTTCCTTCCATTTGGGGTTTTTCTTCCAATAAATCTCTCACCCCAGGTCTAACTTTAGTATGAAAGATAATGAAGCACATTAACAATAAAAAGGAGAACCAAACATTTCTGCTTAATGTTACTACGCGCAAATCTCACTGAAATGTAAACATTGAAGGCAGATATAATGATCTCAGTGAACAATCTTTTATTGTCCCTCACACGTCACAAAACGATATCGGATAAGAAGGAGCTATCATTCAGTCATGGTAAGACATAAGACACAAGAACAGAATTAGGTGATTCGATTCATCTGGTCTACCCAACCACTCAAACATGGCTGATTTTTATTCCAATACCATATTCCTACCTTCCCATTGTGACCCTGAAGTGACTTAGCAATGATCAATATATTAATCTCTCTCATAAACATACCCAAATGGCAGCCTCAACCATCCTCTGCGGCAACAAATTCCACAGATCAGACATCCTTTGGCCAAATATTTTTCACATCTCAGTTTTAGAGAGAAACATCTTTATTCCGAGACGGTGCTGTCAGATCACAGACTCTCCATCTTATGGAAACATCCTCTCCATGTCCACTGTATCCAGGCTTTTCAGCATTCGGTAGGTTTACTTAACCATACATCCCTCCACAACTCCCACCGTCCCTCTGAACTCCATTGAGCAAAGGTCCACAACCATCAAATGCTCCTCATACATAAAGCCAATCATTGCTGAGATTAATCTTGCAAACCTTGTTAGCAACAACTGTACTGCACACATTTCCAGGAATAAGAGACAAATTGATACCAGGGTAACTTACAGGCAAAGCTGTGCATTCTTCACTCTTCTACCATCACAGAACTAGCCATTTCCATTTCCAGGTTCAAAGAGGACCATTTCAGGAAATATAAACCGTTCCAGGGTGAATGTAATAAAAAGCTAGAATTACCAGAAACACTCAGCAGGTAAGGAACAGCTGAGGGGAGAGGAACAATCCTTACAATTCATGTTAATAATGTTCCATCAGAATGGCTTCAAACATTTTCAGTTTTTAGTACAGATGTCCAGTATCTTGAGTTTCTGTTTGATTACAACTGCCTGACAGGTTGATCCCCAAGGGCATTTTACTTGGATCTAAAACTGTGATATCCAACCTCACAGAGTCACAGAGCTGCACCTGCCACTTACCCACCCTGAGAGTCTCAAACATCATCCCCACGTCTCAGACTGGGTAGTGCAATCCGGGATTTCCCCACAACCAATGTCCAGCTGCTCGAGATATCTTCTTCATCAAAGCCAAAACACCATCAGTTCCATATGCCTGGAATGCCGATCGCAGGATTAGAGCCCAGGCACCAACTCTCCCAATACTCCTTGCTGCCAGTAAAATGCTATAGTGTGTCAGCCAGTCACTGTTCATAAATTAGCACCTCCACACCAATGCACAACACAACTGGTAGCGGATGACCCTCTGGCATTCCAGCTAACAAAAACCGATTCTGGAAATAACTCAGCAAGGCCAAAGGTGCAAAAGAACACTTCACAATGAAGACAAAGGTTAAAAGGAAGATTGCTGATATATAACATTGCAGAGGTGGGATACAGGGTGGACTGAGGTTGACCCAGATGGTTGATGTATATCACTGAAGTGGAAGTGAGGAGACTGGACAGAGGTTGAGCAAGATGGGCAGGGAATGAGCAGATGAACCGGGTGGGAGAAGGGATCAAGTATAATCACTGACGATACTCCAGCAATACACAGATACTGAATTAACAGCATACACGACCGTATAGAAGATTCTAAAATGTCTAAGTTAGAACAAACAACAAGAACTTTGCCGTATATACTTTGACCCTCACCACATTTTTATCAACAAACCATAGAAACTTTCCCACCTGGACAGTTCAAGTTTTGCATGGTATCTGCTCTGCTCGTGACTGCGAAGAACTGCAGAGACTTTGGATACAGATCAGCACATCACAGAAAACATTCTTCCCCCCCCCCCCCCAGGCCTCCCAGTCCCTCGGTAAA
Organism: Hypanus sabinus; assembly: GCF_030144855.1. Lineage (NCBI taxonomy): Eukaryota > Metazoa > Chordata > Chondrichthyes > Myliobatiformes > Dasyatidae > Hypanus > Hypanus sabinus. The sequence continues at coordinate 235,973 of NW_026781423.1, read as the reverse complement.
GCAGGCAGTGAAATCAAAGATCCCCCCAAATTGGGACGTTCTTCCTTCTCACCCACCACAGTTGGGGAGAAACAACAGCCATAAAGCTGAAGGAAGCGAGATGAGTTGAGGGAAGTTAACGGGACTCAGTGGCCAACATCAGATGTCCCAACACAACACAGAGGAAGCATCACCACTCATCCGGGGACAGTACGAACACACCACGTGATCATGCATCACAAAGCAGAGGGCGCGCCAGATCTGCAGTAAAAAGCCTCAAGTGACCTGCTGGCAGGACTTCCTTTTTAACTCTGCAGAAATAGACAGCCTGGACCCCTGGTTTGGATCATTCAATGCAGATGAAGAGAAGTCTACACATTTTTGAGGAGCCTGGGTAACTGGGTACTAAATGAGTAATTGGCCCTCAGTTCGGGGCTCACAGCCAACACCAGATCTCCCCGCTCCGGATCGGTCTCAATACTCACCGATGGGAAATTGATATCTTCGGCCCGCAGACAGTGATCACGACCCAGGAGGCGAGGACACTTTGCCGATCCCGTAAAATAATCTACTTCAGCACTGACCAGAAAGGAAAGCACCACCCATCCAGAGACAGTGAGCATGTGCAAAGAGATTGTTACATCTGCGATTAAATGGGAGGGGAAATGGGATCACGTTTACCATCACCCCTGACGGAGCACTCCAGCTACCCACAACTCTGTGGAAAGAAACAAAGTTGCCCCTCACATCTCCTCTCACCTTAAATGTATCAGACATTTCAACCCCCAAGAAAAATATAACATCTGTCTATCTATTCCTCTCATAATCTTATAAATGTCCATCCAGTCTCACCCAAGCCTGCGCCGCTCTGGAGAAAACAACACAAGTTTGTCCAACCTCTCATTTTAGCTCATGTACTCTAATCGAGACATTATCCTGAAAACCTCTTTTACACCCTCTACTATTATTATTACATTTCACATTCTTAAAATAGTGATCCTAACTGACCTAAGACAGGGAATGTTTTCTCGGATTAAATGTCAGAAATTGTGAACAACTGAGTTTAAATGTAATTGGCTACAGTGCGTATAAACGTCTGAATTCAACTGTAGCCATGAACATGAAAAAGAAAATTTGCCAGAATATCAAGCAGATAATTGGCAACTTTTCTGTTCTCATGGATGAATCAACAAGCATTAAGTCCGCCCTAATAGATTATATGTAATGTGAAAGAGATAAGGCAGGTGATCCCCATTTTATGTTTTTAGATCTAATTGAATTGCCTGATCATAAATCTGCAAGTATTGCTAAGCATCGACTGAACTGACTCAATAACCATGGGTTTGATGACTGATACCTGAAACAGAACCTTGTAGCTTTTGCTAGTGATGGGGTGAGCATAATGCATAGTGTCAAATCCGGTGCTGCTACAACTCTCAAGGGACATTACCGTGATGTGATGATTTGGCACTGTCTTAATCACAGATTAGAACTTGCAGTAGGTGATTCGGTGAGAGAAGTTCACAGAAAAAAAAAATCATTTTCAAACATTTACGGGCAAATTGTACTCTGTTTACAGTAGATTACCTCTGAACTGTCTGAATGTGCCTCTCAGAATCAGAATCAGGTTTATTATCACCGGCATGTGTCATGAAATGTGTTAACTTTGCAGCAGCAGTTCAATGCAAAGCATAATACAGAAGAGAAGAAAACACAAAATGAAACAATAAAAATAAATAACTAAATCAGTTACAGTATATGTATATCTGGGACACTTGCTCATCGTGATTTTTATAAATGACCTAGATGAGGAAGTGAGGAATGGTTAGTAAACCTGCTGACGACACAAAGGTTGGGGGTGTTGTGGACAGTGTTGAGGGCTGTCAGAGGTTACAGCTGGGCTGAGAACTGGCAAATGGAGTTCAAACCAGTTAAGTGTAAAGTGATTCATTTTGTTAAGTCAAACATGATGGCAGAATATAGCATCAATTGTAAGACTTGGCAGTGCGGAGGATCAGAAGGATCTTGGGGTCTGAGTCCATAGGACACTCAAAGCTGCTACGCAGGTTGACACTGTGGTTAAGGCGGTATACAGTGTATCGACCTTCATCAATTGTGGGATTGAATTCAGGAGCTGAGAGGTAAAGTCGCAACTATATAGGACCCTTGTCACACCCCACTGTGCTCGGTTCTGGTCGCCTCACTACAGGAATGATGTGGAAACCTTCGAAAGGGTGCAGAGATTTACAAGGAGGTTGCCTGGATTGGGGAGCAGCCTGATGGAAAAATGTTGAGTAAACTGGACCTTTTCTCCTTGGAGCAACAGAGGATGAGAGCTGACCTGACAGAAGCGCATAAGGGAATGAGTGGTATTGATCGTGTGGATAGTCAAGGGCTTTTTCCCAGGGCTGAAATTGTTGCCACAAGAGGACACAGGTTTAAGGTGCTGGGGAGTAGGTACAGAGGAGATGTCAGGGAGATGTCTTTTTCTCAGAGAGTGATGAGCGTGTGGAATGGGCTGCCTGAAACAGTGGAGGAGCCGGATATGATAGGGTCTTTTAAGAGACTTTTGGATAGGTACCTGGAGACATCAGAGAAAAAAAAAGAGAGAAACTAGCTTAGAAAACTAGAGGGCGATTGGTAACCTTAGAAAGTTCTAAGGTCGGGACATGTCAGCACAACTTTGTGGGCCAAAGTGCCTGTATTGTGCTGTTGGTTTTCTTTGTTTCTGTGAATAGATTAAAAATCGTGCAAGAAACAGAAAAACTATATATTTTAAAAGTGAGGTAGTGTTTAGGGGTTCAATGTCCATTTAGCTATTGGATGGCAGAGGAGAAAAAAACTGTTCCTGAATCACTGAGTGTGTGCCTTCAAGCTTCTGTACCTCTCTATCTGATAGTAACATTAAAAAAAGGGCAAACCCTGGGTGCTGGAAGGCCTTAATAATGGACGCTGCCTTTCTCATCCTCTGGTAATCTTATAAACGTCTACCCAGTCTCACCCCTGCCGGCACGGCTCCGGAGAAAACAAAACAATTTTGTCCAACCTCTCGTTACATCTCATGCCCTCTAATCCAGGCAATATCCTGGTAAACCTCTTCCGCATCCCCTCCAAAGCCCCGACATCCTTCCAAAAATGAGGGCACTCTAGGTGTGGTCTAACTAGTTTTATAAAGCTGCATCACAACTTTCCGACTTTTGAACTCAATGCTTCAACTAATAAAGACAACCAGGCCATTTGCCTTCTTAACCACCGGATCAATCTGTGCAGTCTCTTTCAGGGAGCGATGAACTTGGAGTCTGAGATCCCTCTGATCCTCAACACTGTTCAGGGTTTTGCATTAAACAGTGTACTGTCTTATACATTCGACCTACCGAGCTGCCAAGATGATCATCACTGATCAAATCTCACTGAAATTTTTCAGATCCTGCTGAACTTGATGTCAAGTGCACAAGTACGGAGAAACACTGACTTGTAATAGCATCACAGGCAAGTACATTCAGAGAACACACGGAACATAAATTATACAACTCTCTGTCAGTAACAATATAGAAACATGTTTTACGTCATCCTGCTAATCGGACCAGAACAACAGGGGCCGGTGGCTCATCTCAGACGGTTCGGTGTGAAGGTCTCACAACCCGGACCGACCCCGGCAGACTCTGTGAAGGAAGCGAGGCGAGGCCGCAAGTTCGGGGAAGTTCATCCCCTCCCCCTTCAGGTTTTGCCGATTGCCTTGTGAATCTCTCCGCACCCCACCACCTTTTATTCTCCAGTCCCGCCGAAGGGTTTCGGCCGGTAATGTTGACTATACACTTTTCCTAGCTGTTACCCGGCCGGCTGAGTTCCTCTAGCATTTTTTGCGCGCTGCTCGCAATTCCAGCATTTGCAGATTTTCTCTTGTTTGAGTTTAATTCACTACCTGACGTCAGACCTCCCCGCTCGGGACCAGCTTCAGTACTCAACGAAGGGAAATTGTCGGTGTTGCCCCACAGAGAATAATCCGTTCCTGGATCTCCGCCCCAGGGGGGAGGAACCCTCCCGATCCCGGTCCCTCCGCCGACCCGCTTCCACAAAGAATGAAAAAAACTACACAACCTGGCCTGAGCATGCGCGATCTGTAATAGCGTCATCAGGCAGTGGGCGGGGCCTCAGAAACGAACCCACAGGTGTTGCGGATCCGCGGTGAAACGTGCTCAGACCCACACAGGGAATGTGCTGGTTTCATTTAAATCAGTCTATGCTTATAAACACTAATTTCTATTCACATTCCTCTGGCCTCACTGGACAGGAACACTGACACATCAAGTGAGAAACAGGTGGGACAATCAACAAGATTATAGACAATAGACAATAGATGCAGAAGTAGACCATTCGGCCCTTCGAGCCTGCACCGCCATTTTGAGATCATGGCTAATCAACTACTATCAATACCGGGTTCCTGCCTTGTCCCCATATCCCTTGCTTCCCCTATCCATAAGATACCTATCTAGCCTCTTCTGGAAAGCATCCAGAGAATTGTCCTCAACTAGCTTCTGAGGCCGTGCATTCCAGACCCCCACAACTCTCTGGCAGAAGTATTTCCTTAACTCTGTCCTAAATGACCTACCCCTTATTCTCAAACCATGTCCTCTGGTACTGGACTCTCTCAGCATCTGGAAAATATATTTCCTGCCTCTATCTTGTCCAATCCCTTAATAATCTTATATGTTTCAATCAGATCCCATCTGAATCTCCTTAATTCCAGCGGGAACAAGCCCAGTCTCTCTAACCTCTCTGCGTAAGACAGTCCAGACATCCCAGGCTGCTCTCGCATCTCAGCCACATGTTCCTCCTCGATCCTCATTTCCTCGATCCCTTTGGTCTCCACACATCTGCCGGCCGCTGTTTTATGTGAGGACAGTCACCAAGTCTTCACCGCCCTCTATGGTGGGGATTTACAGGCATTCACATCCCGCGGACTGGAGACATTTCCCCTCATTTCAGTCCCAGACAGTCCACCCATTTTTCCAAAGACTGGGATCCCTGGTTCAACTGGTAATGATGCTGTGCATTTCAATGTGTTCATCTCTCAGTCCTCGATTCTCTAAATGAAAGGGTTAGCACATTTGATCTTTCTTCATATAATGACCCACCACTCCAGGGGTCAGTCTGGTGAAACTTCTTGCACTCTCTATAACAAATACTCTCTAAAAACTTTGCTAATCCTATATGGAATTAATTTCCATCTTCTGTAGCCCCGTGTTTCGCCAAACGCTCAACTCCCAACCCTGCCACTATTTACAACCCCACTTCCCCCCTCAGCTGGATCCACCTCTTGCCCAGTTCTTGCCCATCCCCACCACTCACCTCTTTTCTCTGACTACTTCCCGTCCACTCTCAGTCCAGAGGGAGGGTCTTGGCCCGAAATGTTGACGGTCCATTTCCCTCCACAGATGCTGCCCGACCTACTGAGTTCCTCCGGCAGTTTGTTCTTTGGTCTGTATAACCCGTGTTAGTATGTGGAGCGGGATTTTTCACCGTATTCCAAGTACAATCTCAACAAATCCCACATAATTGTCACTTTGCCAAAACCATTGGCCCCGCTTGCAGGGCAACAGTCTGCCGGTGTTTGCCCCCCACCCAATGTGTTGAATCCCTCTGCTCACCACCACCGTGGGCTCAGGCATTTCCACCGATGAGCACCTCCTGTCCCCACCGGGACAAGCATCCTGTCCGACCTCTCTCACACCATCTTCATCCTTTCAATAAAATTCCCCCTCTCCTCACATTTTATGTCGTGATCCCTCCACGGGGAAGCGGCATCAAGCGATGGATCGTATGGTCTCCTACTCCCTCCTCAGACGCTTCACAAACGCCCCCAACTTTCCTTGGATGGAAATAGATATAAATCAAAAAGCGGGACATTTTCTTTGAAATTTGTTCCGCTTTAACGTGCTGTTCGAGCTGCAGTGGGAGACGGCTCAACCCCTCTCAGCTGGTCCGCCTTCACTACTGGGTGAAACCAGTGATTGACGTCATTTCGCACCAATGGGAATAGCGCAGCTCTGCGGTCAATTCAATTCCTCGGTTGACTGTTCGGGGAGGGGGGGGGGGGTTGGCTCGTGCTTAATTGCTCAGCCCTGAAACCGAAACAGCTCGAGCACAGCAGCGCGTGTGCCGGGAAGCACCATGGTCATGACAGCAGATGCAGATATGAGGAGACCCTAGGTGACGTCAGGCTCGTAGGTGCTCCTGTGTGACGTCACGTGAGGGGGGCGCTTCAATTTTAAAAAACCCTTTCGTTCCGGACGATTTGGAACAACAAAATTAAACTTGGGTTTCCGCACTGAATCCGGTGCTGTGTGACGTAAAGTCCTGGGTCAGGCGGTGCCCAGTTGTTGACTGAGTGGGCAGCGCGGTTTTGTCTCGACTGGAGGCTCCAGGCTCTCCTCAGCCCCGGTTTTCACTTTGCGACCGAGCCCCGACTGTGGAATCAATTCCTTATGGTTCTCCGAGGGGTAAGGGGTGAAGAGGCGGCTCAGTCTGTGTGTGGGTAGAGGTTATGAGTGGAATGTGGGTCCGGGTCCCGAGACGAATTTAGTCGTAAACAAGGGAGGATCTCGTGAATGGGATCAGACAGCTTAGCTCGCGTGTCCTTTCAGGAAACAATTCTCTCTTCATATTAATGACTGTCTAATCTTGCTGCTAAGAAGATTACGTTCTCCAACATTGTGTGTTACAGAGCCCCAGAATCTAGGACAGCTGCCATGGACTGCGAGTGCAGATAGGGTAAGAGGTCACTGACCTGTGCATCAGAGAAAGTCACGGGTTTGTCCAGTCTCCTGTGATATCTGCTAGCACATCGGGAGTCTGAAATGGAAAGGTAAGAGGGAAGGGGCTGAGGAGAGAGTTTTAACAGGGGAACCTGTTCAAGGGTGGAGGGATACCGGAGCTGACTAATAGATCGTTTTGATTTTTTTTTGTGTGTAACCTCACAGGTGGTGACTGAGGAAGAAGCTTGTTGACGGAGGATACCCAGAGGCGAGTAGGTCAGATACAGAATCAGGAATTGAACTGAATTGAATTGACTTTATTTCTTACATCCATGAAGAGTAAAAATCTTTACGTTATGTCTCCATCGAAATGTGCAATGTGCATTCTTAGTAATTTATAATAGTTTATAATAAATAAAACCGACAATGTAATATAGAGTACACTCAAATCAGTGTCAGTTCATCAGCCTGATGTCCTGGTGGAAGAAGCTGTCCCAGAGCCTGTTGGTCCTGCCTTTTATGTTGCGGTTCCGCTTTCTGGATGGTGGTAGCTGGAATAGTGACAGTGATGTGATTTCCTGTGTCACGGGTATTGACAGTCGACTGAAGTGAGGAATTTGTGTGGAGATGCTGCTTCCCTGGAGGTGGAGGAAAGAGGACACACCAACAGGAGGACCAGCGGCGGGAAGACACGATTTGTCAGGTCTGGCGACGAGCTGAATGTGCCATAACCTTCAGACTGATTCAGAGAACCATTCTGTGGGTATTTAAAATGTCAGAAGCAGGGGCAGGCGTTGTGTCTCCATCAGACACTCAGTGAGATGGTTCATGTTACAATGTGCAGGGATGAAAGCAGTGTTTGGGGGCAGATTTAATCACTGATTCTGTCACAGGGAGAGGGTTAGTTTTGCAGTAAGGAAGCAATATTAATGGAAGAAGACACAGGAACTTCATCAATTGCCAGTTGTTCAGCAGAAGTGACCAATCTATGTTACCTTGAGAGAAACAGATACTTGCAGTGACGACAAAGGGGTGCAGTCTGGTTTATTTCAGGTTGGACAGGGGTGTGGAGTTTTGAAACCAATCCCTTCTGATGCCACGATTGTTAATTTAGTGTATCCAGAGTTGAGGGTCACACAACACGGAAACAGGCCTTTGGACTTTCTGACCATCTACTCACTGTCTACACTGGTACCATTTATCAGCACTTGGTTCACAGCCGACTGTACCTCAGCAGTTTCAATGCTCATCAACTTTGTAAATATTGTGAAGGGACCTGCCTCCATCACCACCAACACAGTGTGTTCCAGATTTCAACCACCCTCTGAGTGAAAAATCTCTTCCTCAGATCCGTCCAAACCTCTTCATCCTCTGCTTACATCTATGCTCTCTGAGCTGTGACACCTCTGTCCCAGGATCGAGGCCAATATGGGCATCAGTGAGGCCTTTGCTAAGGTTCAGCACGGTAAGTTGCTGTGGAAAGTCAGATCACATGGGATCCAGGGAGAACTGGATGCACAGTTGTCTTGATGGTAGGAAGCAGAGAGTTTATTGGACTCAGGGCCCAGACTAGTGAGGTTCCCCAGGGTTACAGCCATTGCTTTTATTATTCATTGATATTTAATTATATTTGCATTTTCACAGTTAGTTGAATTCTATGCTCTACTTGATCTTTCATTGTGCCATCCAGTTACTATTCTATAGATTTGCAAAGTGTTCCTGTAGGAAAAAAAATCTCGGAGTCGTATGTGGTAACAAATGAGTACTCTGATAACAAAATATACTTTGAACATTGCTACTTGTCATCTGGATCAAGAATTAGGTTGAGAACGTACAGGGCATGGATAGTAGGTTTATAGCCAGTAGGTTCAAACAATTAGTTTTTCTGAAAGATATTAAGTATAAATTCTCAGCTCTGTTTCCCTCACCGCACTTGACCACCCCCTGCACTTACTGTCTGCCCTGTCACCCTGACATTGGACATAAGTTCAGGGTGAAAGTGAATTATTTTTGGGGAACCTGACGGGGAATTTTTCACTCACAGTTTGGTGAGAGCGGAATGAGCTGCCAGTGGAAGTGTTGGATGTGGGTTCGATTTAGACACAAGAGAGAGATCTGAGTGAGGACATGGATGGTAGGTGTATGGAGGCTCTGGGGCAGGTAGTTGGAACCAGGCAGTAAAAACAAAAACAGGTCAGCATTGATGAGAAGGGTCAAAGGGCCTGTTTTGGTACTGCTGGGGTTTGTGACTCTTATAATATTCTGATCTGTAATTTCCACTGTCAGTGTTTTGCTGCTAATGACTGAACCCAGAAATTTACACAAAAGAATTGAAAGACATTTAACTGGCTACAGAAAGCGCTTACTTGCTATGAAACTCGCTAAAGTGGGTGTTACTAAGTACTGACCATGCAGGCTGCCCAAACATTTGTTTCTGGCCCTTTTCCTTTTTTGATATTTTGAAATTGTAAAAGATGGAAATTTAAAAAAAAATCCTTGCTTTAAACCATGAAAGAAATGTCTCATCTTCAGCTTTATGCCTTTTGGAAATCAGGTCATCTTATACTCATTTAGCTATTCACAGTAAAAAAAAAATTGACCAGGGGTGCTCAAACTTCTGCATGCCAGTGTATATATCCTGTTTCTTCCAAATTACTTCCAGAAATTCCAGCCATTGCTGCTCTGTTTTCATCCTTGCCTGTGTTCTTCTCAAATCAATTTTGACCATATATTCTCTCAAGTCTCTCTAATTCTCTTTATTCCACATCAGACTTTAACTTCTCCTTCTCTGATGTCAGGGTGAATTTGATCACATTAAGATCACTTGCCCCTTAGTGTTCTTTGAACTTAAGTGACCTAATAATTTCTGGATCATGACAACACCCAATCCAGAATAACTGATCCCCAAGTGGGCTCAACCATGAGCTGTTCTAAAAAAGCATCCTATAGGCATTCTGGGAGATCCTCCTCTTGAGACCAACACCATCCTAACTTTCCTTATCACTTGCATGACAGCCCCTGTTGTAACGTTGCCCTTTTGGCACACATTTTCTATCTCCCATTGTAACTTGTGGACCACATCCTTACTACTGTTTGGTCTCTATACAATTCCCATCAGGGATATTTTTTTTACGTTTCCAGTTCCTTTATTCTACCCACAGATTCTACACCTTCCAACCCTATGCCAATATTAAATTTTACCAACACAGCCACACAACCCCACTACCAGCTTGCTCTTTCAAGAAACGTAATTATCTGTGAAACAAGACGACCTGCAGATGCTAGAAATCTAGAGAACTACACACAAAGTGTTGGAGGAACTCAGCATGTCAGGCAACATCTATGGATGGGAATCAACATTTTGGGCCAAGACAGTTTATCGAGACTCTTGATACCCACGTATCTGGAATATCAACAAGCAAGTAGTGCGAAATAGAGAAAGCCTTTGACAGAATTTAGTTCAAGTTTTAAAAATCTTGGCAAACAGAGCTCAATAGTTAACAAATACAACAAAGGTAATAAACACTTTCATCAATACTGACACTGACATTTTTTAATAAAAACATCTTGGCCCATTTTCAATCAGTAGAGTTTACAAAGATAAATAAGAACTTTAGAAAAGTCTATTCACACTCAGACACCAGTGAATCTGCGGATGCTGGAAATAAATAAAAGCACAAAATGCTGGCAGAACTCAGCAGGCCAGACAACATCTATGGGAGGAGGTAGTGACAATGATTCAGGCTGAACCCCTTCATCAGGAGTGACACATTTAGGTTAACGCTACCTTGGACACAAGGAGGAAGAAGAAAAACACACATGAAAAAAATCAGACAACAGTCAGGTAAAACTTCTAAGTATATACTTTCATCAAAAATGAACAGGATTTAGCACTCCATGTGTGTATATGCAATCATGATAAGAAATACAGACCAGAAAACTTCAATGAGATGCCAAATCAGAAAAAAATAAATCATCACTCTGGAAGAAAACATTAAACTGTGGAATGAGTATGACCCTCCATGGGAGACATCTCAACGATCTGAGCAGATGAGATGGTGACAAGGAAGCACCATGCACCTGACTGAGAGTTGGAGACCTCGTCACAGAAACCCAAGGGTTTCTTGCAGAAATACAGGGCAAGGTGGTTAACAAAAGGAAAAAAAAAAACAAAAATACATGACATACAAACAAACAAGGCAGTAAGTGCAGAAAATGCCAAGAGAAACCAGACACAATCCAACACAATCCAGGATCCCGCAGCAGTTTAACTCAATCTGATTACCTACAAAGGTACAATCAAGTGGCAAATATCATTCATCAAAATCTTGCTTTAAAATACAAACTCATCAATGCCCACCATAACTTAATAAAGGCACCATGAATTCAAGCCTGACCCAGTTTTAGAGTCAAGATCTTACAAACGTTTGTACAAATTATATGATAATCAATACATTATTTCAGAGAGGATAATCCATGATAACCATCTGGATATAATATTACTGGATAAACAAGCAGGAACAAGTCCCTCAATGGATAAAACCATTCCCAACACACATGTACCTCAACCAGTGGAGAACCTCACCACAGGCATTGTTTGTGTCATCAGTCAATCGAATGATTGTCTCTGTCAATCAGCTTCCAAATGTTGCTACTCTGACATTTGTTGCCACACCCCGCTGCTGATTCCCTTCTCCTCATCATAAGTTCTTAACCCGACCATCGTCCAGAGCCCCAAATTCTGCCCTGTGCAGACCCACCTCTGGTATCTGACCCTGCTCAGTTAAACATCCAACTGATGGTTTCCCATTCTGTTTTCGGCCTTTAGAGGACAGTGATGTTCTCTAAAAACCCTTTAGCAGCAGGGAAAATGACCCATAATGTGGAAATTAGTCGTGATTATGGAGATTAACAACCAATATCATTCTTCCTCAGCCCAGAGATTTGAGGGGTGAAGAACATCTCAGACAGAACTGTAATCAGCTCGACTTCTTCAGTCTGCAGAAAATTCAAGGGAAACGTTTTCACCCACAGATGATGACTGTTTGGAACCCATCACCAGAGGGAGAGTGAGAGATGAGCAACAGGGGGGGCCGGATTTAAATAGACTGTCATGGAAATGAATAACTGGCAGGGTCCAGCTGGCCTGAGTTTATTCTCTACTGTACACTAGGCGTGTTATAAATGCACTAAGTACCAGAGACAGAGTTTAAAATAGAATTGATTTATTTGTCTCAGATCCAGTTCCATTAAAGGTGAATGTGCAGCAGAAGAAACTCCTCCCATGCCCAGTGACCAGGGTGCAGAACTGTGTGTGGTGAATAGCAGCAATAATTGCAGAGTTCAGCACCGACAGTCACTCTCGAAATTGCATTCTGCCACAGTGATGGACAAATGTCCAGCATGCAGCTTATTGAAACTTTCTCCCCAGTGTGAACCCAGTAGTGTGTCACAAGGTTAGATTACTGAGTGAATCCCTTCTCACATTCACAGCAGGTAAACTGCCTCTCCCCAGTGTGAACCCAATGATGCACATTTGATGGAGATGGCTGAGAAAACACTTCCCAATGTCTCAGCAGGTGATCGGCCTTTACCCGAAGTGATTGGATGACTGAGTGAATCCCTTCCCATGTTCTGAGCAGGTGAACGGTCTCTACCCACTGTGAACTCGCTGATGTGCTAGTAGTGAGGATGACTGAGTGAATCCCTTCCCACATTCACAGCAGGTGAACGGTCTCTACCCACTGTGAACTCGCTGATGTGCTAGTAGTGAGGATGACCGAGTGAATCCCTTCCCACATTCACAGCAGATGAACGGCTTCACCCCAGTGTGAACTCGCTGGTGTCTATGAAGGTTGGATGATTGATGGAACCCCTTCCCACAGACTGAGCAGGTGAATGGTCTCTCCCCAGTGTGAACTCGCTGGTGTATCTGTAGATCAGATGACCGAGCGAATCCCTTCCCACATTCACAGCAGGTGAATGGCCTCTCCCCGGTGTGAACTCGCCCGTGTGTCAGCAGATCAGATGACCGAGTGAATCCCTTCCCACAGTCTGAGCAGGTGAATGGCCACTCCCCACTGTGAACTGACTGGTGTGCCAGTTGTTTGGATAACTGTGTGAATCCCTTCCCACATTCTGAGCAGGTGAACCGTCACTCCCCAGAGTGAACTGACTGGTGTCTCTGTAGGGTGGATGACTGTGTGAATCTCTTCCCACAGTCTGAGCAGGTGAAAGGCTTCTCCCCAGTGTGAACTTGCTGGTGTCTCTGTAGGTGTGATGACTGTGTGAATCTCTTCCCACAGACTGAGCAGGTGAACGGCCTCTCCCTGGTGTGAACTGACTGGTGTCTCTGTAGGGTGGAAGAGTGAGTGAATCTCTTCCCACAATCTGAGCAGGTGAAATCCCTCTCTGCAGTGTGAACTAACCGATGTAGCAGTAGGTGAGATGACCGAGTGAATCCCTTTCCGCAGTCTGAGCAGGTGAATGGCCTCTCCCCAGTATGAACTCGTTGATGTACCTTCAACTTAGATGATTCAGTGAATCTCTTCCCGTAGTCCAAGCAGGTGAACGGCTGCTCCCTGGTGTCAACTCGCTGATGAGCCATTAGGTCAGATGACCGAGAGAATCCTTCCCCACAAATTCAGCAGATGACCAGCCTCTGCCCAGTGTGAACTGACTGGTGTGTCCACAGGTGGGATGACCGACTGAATCCCTTCTCACCCACAGAACAGGTGAATGGCCTTGTCCCAGTGTTCCCACTGTCTGAGCAGGTGAATGGCCACTCCCCCGTGTAAAATAACAGGCGTGCCAGTTGGTTAGATGACTGAGTGAATTCCTCCCCACAGTCTGAGCAGGAAGGATTGTTGATTGAATCCCTTGTTGCACTTCTTAAATATCTAGACAAAACTGGTGTGTTGTGTTTGAATTTCCATTAACAAATTCCTTGTCATTTTTAACCTGTAAAAAAGATTTACAAAATCCATCAATGGGTGAAGAACATTTCAAATGAGATCACTTGTGTTGCCAAGGTGTGATCTGATAATCACACTGTTACAGTGAGGTGCAACCCAAGCTGGAGAGAGAAATCATCTTCTAACTGGGCACAGAGCTGGTATCTGGAATGACCATCAAACTCTCTGATGCCCTTCCTGTCTCTATGAGAATGGGGCATTTCTGTCATCTCCAATCTGTGACCTGGCTCAGTTCGACTTTCTCCGTTGGTATTATTCCCTGTTCCCACTGAGCTGCATGGGGGCCTGGCCCCACAGTAAATTAAACACTCACACAAATACCGTTGTTAACGTGCAGCTGGGATTTTCTTTTATGTACTGTTAATCTAAAGTGCCACAGTTTTAACGCCATGTAAATATCTCCTACACAGATGCATAGTTGTTCTGCACAGTTGTTAAAATACTAATATTTGCTCTGATTCCTTATTTCAGGTTCTTGTCACAGTCATAGAAATGTACAACACAGAAACAGACTTCTTGGCCCATCCAGTTTGTGTAGAACTATTTAAACTGTCGACTCCCATACACCTACCATCCAGGTACCTATACAAACCTCTTAAATGTTTAAATCGAGCTTGCATGTACCAGTTGGGTTGTTGGCTCGTTCCACACCCAGATGACCAACTGTGTGAAGGAGTTTCTCATCGTGTTCTCCTTAACGTTTCACCTTTCACCCTTAACCTATGGCCTCTAGTTGAAGTCCCACCCCATCTCAGTGGTAAAAGCCAGCTTGTATTTACCCTATCTATACCCCTCATAATTTTGGTATACTTTTATCAAATCTCCCCTCAATCTTCTCCGTTTCAAGGAATAAAGCACAGACCTGTTTAATCGCTCCTTATAACCCAAGTCCTCCAGACATGGAAACATCCTTCTGAATTTTCTCTCGACCTCTTTTACACCTTCCTGTAGATTGGTGACCAAAACTGCACACAATACTCTAAATTTGGCCTCACCAATGACAATTGGTTTATGAAGGCCAATGTGGCAAAATCTTTCTTTCTATTCCCATTGATCTGTGACACCATTTTCAGTGAGTTATGGGCCTGTATTCACAAATCACTTTTGTCTCGAGCACTCCTCAGAGCCCGACCAGTCACTGTGTCAGACATAGGTCCTACCAAATACAACACATCCCTCTTGTCTCCATTAAATTCCATTTTCCGTTTCTCAACCCATTTTTCCAGCTAGTCCAGATCACACGGCAAGCCATGACAGTCTTCCTCGCTGTCCACTACACCTCCAGACTTGGTGTCATCCACAAATTTGCTGATTCAGTTAACCATGTTATCATCCAGATTACTGATATAGATGACAAACAACAACAGATCCAGCACTGATCCCTGTGGCAATCACTAGTCACAGGCCTCTGGTCAGACAGGCAACCATCTGCAACCACACCCTGGCTTCTCCCAAAGACAGTGTCTCATTTAGTTTACTAACTCATCTTGAATACTGAGTGACTGAACCTTCTTGATCCACCTCCCATATGAGACTTCGTCACGTGCCTTGCTAAAGTTCATGTAGACCACATACAGTGCCTTGTTTTCATCCACTTTCCTAATAACTTCCTCGAGAGACTGTATAAGATTGGTTAGACATGACCTACGATGCACAACCCCATGCTGCCTATCCTTAATCAGTCCACTTCTATCCAAATACTTATATATCTGGTTCCTGTGCATACGTTCCAATAACTTTCCTATTACTGATGTCAAGCTCACCAACGTACAATTTCCTTGTTTATTTTTAGAGCCTTTCTTGAACAGCGGAACAACATTGGCTGTCCTGCAATCCTCCAGTACCTCATCTGTCACTGATGATGATTTAAATATCTGTGCTTGGGGCCCGACAATTTCTGCACGTCCTCCACGGAGTCCCAGGGAACAACTTGTCAGACCCTGGGGATTTAGCCATGCTAATTTGCCTTCGGACAACAAACATCTCTACCTCTGTAATCTGTACAGGGTCCATGAAGTTGATGCTGCTTTGCCTCACTTCTATACACTGTGACCATCTCCTGAGTAAATACGGATGCAAAAAAAAATTAAATCTCCCCCATATATTTTGTCTCCTCATATGGATTACCATTCTGATCTTCTATAGGATTAATTTTTTTCTCTTGCAATCTTTTTGGTCTTATCTGCATATCTGCAGAATCCCTGAGGATTTCCCTTCAGCTTCTCTGAAGGGTCAACCTCATGCCTTCTTTTATTTCTTTCATAAGTGTTCAGTTGAATTTCCTGAATTTCATAAGTAGCCCATTTGTTCCTATCTGTCTGTACCTGGTATGCACTTCCTTTTTATTGATCTGGGAGAAGAAAGCCAAAGGGGTGACAGAGCTGCATGGTGGGAGATGGGGGTAAGGGGAGTGTTTAAACTAAAGTTGCAGGGGGAATGGGAGCCTGAATAACAGAACAGATACTGGAGGGGTTCTGGATACAGATGTTGTTCAGACCTCAGACAAAGTCAGGAATGAAAAAAGTTGAACATGGTGTAGTGAATATGCTGAACACTGTATATTTCAATACAAGGTGCATCGTAGGAAAGGCTGATGTGTTCAGGGATGGATCAACAACTGGAATTCTGACACCAGTATCTGGCACCTGTGGACCGGGACAGGCTGCTTTATGGCAAAGGTGTGCTTGGTAAGTGGGGGGCCTTCGGAGTGAAATTTTGAAAGTACAAAGCGGGTATGTGCTTCTTAGAATAAAAGGTACAGATAGAAACTGTAGAGAACCTTGGATTTCAAGAAATATTGAGACCCTGGTGAAGCACAAAACGGAGTTATATAACAGGGATAGGCAGGTAGGTTCTTATGGAGTATAAGCAATGCAAGAGAACAAATAAGAAATAAATCAGGATGGCTAAAAGAAGGCATGAGGTTGCCATTGCAGAAAAAATGAAGGATAATCCTCAGGGATTCTGGAGATAGATTAAGAGCAAAAGTATTTCAAGGCGCAAAGTTGGTCCTCTGGAAGACCAGAATGGCAATCGACATGTGGAACCAAAGCAGATGGGGAGATGTTGAATATTTTTTCATCTCTATTTACTCAGGAGATGGACACAGGGTCTATGGGAGTGTGGAAAAAGACATCACATGGTGCTCCCTCGGACCCTACAGGACTCAAGTGCAGAAGTTGCCGGGCCCCTAGCAGAGATAACCAAATCATCCTTGGTGAACGGGGGATGGTTATCAGAGGATTGTAAGATAGCCAAAGTTATTTCACTGTTCAACATAAAACATTGAAATCCACAGCATATTCCAAGCCATTCAGCCCACAATGTTATGCCAATGACGTAATTTACTCTAGAAACTGCCGAGAGTTTCCCTAGCGCATAGCCCTCTATTTTTCTATGCTCCATGTACCTGTCTAAGAGGATGTTAAAAGACCCTACTGTATCTGCCTCGACCACTGCTGCTGGCAGTGCATTCCACACACCCACCACTCTCTGTGTAAAGACTTACCCCTGACTTTCCCTCGGTATCTATTTCCAAGCTCCTTAAAACTATGCCATTTCAGCCCTGGGAAAAGCCTCTGACTATCCACACAATCAATGGCCCTCATCATCTTATTCAACTAAACAAGGCTCTAAGCATAAACAAACAAACTATACATTGTTTTGAGGATTTGTTGGAAGTATGCAAAATAATGAGGGTACAGATAGGGTAAATGCAAGGAGGTTTTTTCCACTGAGGTTGGGTGGGACGACAACCAGAGGTGATGGGTGAGTGGGGAAGGTGAAAATTTAATGGGAACATGTGGAAAACCTCTTCACCGAATCAATTGTGAGAGTGTGGAATGGGATGTCAGCACACTGGTGCAAGTGAGCTCGATTTCACTATTTAAGAGAAGTTTGGATAGGAACCTGGATGGTAGGGGTGTGGGGGGCTATCATCCCAGTGCAGGTCATTGCATCAGACAGCTTAAATGTTTTCAGCATTGTCTAGATGGGACATATGGTCTGTTTCTGCACTGAACTTCTCCAGGTTTCTATGACAGAGAAGCTGGACAAAATTAATTGGAAGGGGAAACTGGTAGGAATGTCGATGGAGCAGCAATGGCTGGAGTTTCCGGGAACAATTCGGGAGGTGCATGGTAGATGCATCCCAATGAAGCATTAGAATGGCAGGAGGACAGAACAATGGCTGAAATGAGAAGCCAAAGCCAACATGAAAGCCAAAGAGAGGGTATATAATAGAGCGAAAAATATTGGGAAGCTTTTACAAACTAACAGGTCTGAACAACATCTGTCTGGTGTCAAGAAAACAACCTCTTCCTCAATGTTGCAAAAATAAAAGAGCTAGTTGTGGATTACAGAAGGAATGGAGACAGGGTAATCCCCTTTGCTGTTGAGAGGGTGAACAGCTGTACCGACGAAGAAGGGCCCAAAGGATATTGAGGACCCAATTCACCACAACCACAAACTGTTCCTGCTGCTACCATCCAGGAAACGGTACCACAGCAAAAGGACCAGCAGGCTCCAGGACATCATCTTCCACCAGGCCATCAGACTGATTAATTGATTTCTATGTTATATAAACTGTCCTACGTGCAAACTATTTATATGAATTACAGATTGCACATTTAGATGGAGAAGTAACCAAAAGATTTCTACTTCTCATGTATATGAAGAATGTATGTAATAAAATCAATTCAATTTACCCTTTCCACTATCTGCTCTCTCATTCTGGCTCCCATTCCCCCTACAACTTATTTTAAACACATCATCCCCACCCCCCGACACTAGCTGTAGTAAGCCTTACCACAAGGATATTAGTCCCCTTCTTGTTCTGTTCCCCTAACTAACGAATCCACTATCAACCCTTTGAATTACCTCTGCCAGGTAATCCACCCCCCCCCCCCAAACAGTTTCTAAAGTGGTCTACCTGTTGTTGTGGGGTTGACCACCAGCGTACTCTGTGAGGGCTGTTTAACCTCATTTCCCTTCCTGACTCTCACCCAGTTTCCTGTGTCCTGCACCTTGGATGTATCACCTCTCTTAATGTCATATTTATCACCTCCTCCAATTCCTGGATGATCCGGAATTCATCCATTTCCGGCTCCAACTCCTTAAGTGCAGGGTTACAAGCTGCAGCTGGATGTGCATCTTGTAGGTGAGGGTGTCAGGGACACTGGAGGTCTCCCCACCTTCCCACCAATGTCCCCTCTAACTTGTAATGACCAGTGTGCACATGAAGCCTGTATTGTGCATTTTTGTTAATCCAGTGTCAACATGTGCACAGTGAATTTCATATAGAGAGGTATTCATTTTAACAGCTAGCAAATCACTGTCGGTAACAAGTTTAATCTCCTCTGGGTCTAATCAAGTTCAGCTTCACTGTCACACAACCTATGTAACAGGCCTGTAACAGGTAATGAAGGATTTTCTCACCAGAGCTTTTGCACTTTGTCCACATATGGACAAATTACACTTCAAAAAGTAACATTTCCATGTATCACTCCACTTTTTCCCACTTGTAAATTCTCCAGCAACTTTTGCATCTCCACAATAGACACAGATAATACCAGTTTATGTATTGTACATAAATATTTCCCGGAACCCTCCCCTAGGTGAACTCATTGATGGCAATGCCTATGAATCTGAAGGGAAGGGGAGTAGACTGTCTCATTGGAGACATCTGGCACATTTGTGATGAAGGGCAAAAAGCTGTTTGATATAATTACCTTCCCAGAGAGAATGAGTCAAAACATGTTCTCACGGGTAGAAAAGTTCAGACCAGGAGGAGGTGGAACAAAGCAACACACACAAAATGCCGGAGGAACTCAGCAGGCCTGGCATCATCTATGGAAAAGAGTACTAATGCTGAGTTCCTCCGGCATTTTGTGCGTGTTGCTTGGATTTCGAGCATCTGCAGATTTTCTCCTGTTTGGGATTGGAGGTAAAACAAATGTGATTTTATCAACAGCTGATGTAAAAGATTGTTGTGCCCTATCTCCGAGTTCCCAATCCTCACATTCAGATAGCTGGAGCTCTGTCTGAGAGATCCATCGGTTCCCATTCCCTCATCAGCCGGAAGCTCCCCGGGACCCGTGTACGGCTCGTGGGGCTGAGAAAGAGGGACGAGAGCAGGACTGTGCCGGGAATAAGGGTCAGAGTGACTAGACTCACTACAATTGTCCCTCAGTTGGTGTTTTTAAGGCTGAACCGGAGAATTGTTCTTACCTGCGCCGAGTTCCCGAGGCCTTTTGTGAACTGCGCATGCGCAACATTCGCATCTTTGACGCCTGCGCATTTAATCGGGGCTTCAGAGCCGGCGAATTTATTATCGCAGCGCTTTCTGGGTAATCACGGTGCCATTAAAAGTTTCTGCAGACACAAGTTACATGTCCATATCATTTTTTTTTGGTGTAGAAAACTCAGCAGCTCTTTTAACACAGAAAACAGCTCCCATAAAGAATACAATTAATATCAGCAAACTTTCCGCGTGTTTAATGCCAAAGTACAACCTTCTTAAAAATGCAGATATGAAACACAAGACATACTGCTGTTGCTGGAAATGTAGACACATACACATAAAATGCAGGAGGAAATCTGCAATTCGTGCAGCAGCTAAGCATAGTCCAGGCATGCTGAAGGGACTTGTCCAAAATGTTGTCTATTTATTCCTCTCCACATTTGCTTCCTGATTTGTTGAGTTCCACCAGTATTTTGCAGAAATAAACCACCTTTTTTTTCAATCAACCAGTTTCTAAATGTTTCTGATCTATCATTTGTAGCCACATCCTGTTGGTCTGATTCCTCGTCTTCCTCCTCTTTGTAAACTCCAGGCCCCATCTCTTTCTTGAGCCAGAAAGCCATGACTCAGGCTGGCAACTCTTTGGTTTCTGATTTTGCTCCATCGAAGATTCACTCCTTACTCCGCTATCAGACTTGAGAGGTGAATTGCACCAACCCAGCTGTCTAAGACACAGTCCTTTGAAGTTAGTGAAAATCACCCAAAAAGTTGAAAAGAGCAAGGCTGACAAGTGAAGTCAGAGCCAAAGTAAAAACAAAAGACGGTGTACAAGGAAGCCAGAGCTAGTGGGAAGATAGAGGATTGGAGGCTTTTAAAAACTTGCAGAAGACATCCAGGAAGGTCATTCAGAAAGAACTGATGAATGATGCGAGGAAGCATGGGACTAATATCAAAGAGGATACTGAAAGCTTTTTTTAAGTATATAAAAGGTAAAAGAGAGTCAAGGGTAGATATAGGACCAATACAGAATGATGCTGGAGATATTGTAATGAGAAATGCAGAGATGGCAGTGGAACTGATTGAGCAGTTTGCATCAGTCTTCACAGTGGAAGATTTCTACAGTATATCAGATATTCAAGAGTATTAGGGAAGTGAAGTCTGTGCAGTAACAATTACGACTGAGAAGCTGCTGAGGAAGATAATGGTCTGAGTGTAGATAAATCCCCTGGACGTGATGGAATGCTCCCTCAGGTTCTGAAGGATGTAACTGGAGAGACTGCAGAGGCCTTAACGATGATCTTTCAAGAAACGACAGATTCTGGCATTGTACCGGATGACTGGTAAATTGCAAATGTTATCCGCAATTTCAGAAGAGAGGGAGGCAGAAGAAAGGAACCTATAGTCCTGTTAGCCTGGCATCAGTGGTTGGGAAGTTGTTGGAAGCGATTTTTAGGGATGAGATTATGGAGTATCTGAGACACATGACAAGAGATGCCAAAGCCAGCATGGATTCCTGAAAGGAAAACCCTGCCTGAGAAACCTACTGCAATTTTTCCAGGATATTACAAGCCAGGTAGACAAAGGACATGAAATAGATATAGTGTACTTGGATTTTCAGAAATCCTTTGACAAGGTGCTGCACATGAGGCCGCTTAGCAATAAGAGGTCATGGAATTACAGGGAAGTTACTGGCGTGGTTGAACATTGCTAGGTCAGCAGAAGAGTGGAAATAAATATATCGTTTTCTGACTGGCTGCCAGTTACCAGTGGAGTTCCACAGGGGTCAATTTTGGGATCGCTGCTTTTTACGATGTATGTCTATGATTTGGACTACAGTATTAATGGATTTGTGGATAAAATTGCCAATGATACAAAGATAGGTGGAGGATCGGGTAGTGTTGAGGAAACAGAAAGATTGCAGAGAGACTCAGATAGTTTAGGGGAACGAGCAAAGAAATGGCAAGTGAAATATAAAGTTGGAAAGTGGATGGTCATGCACTCTGGTGGAAGAAATAAACGGGCAGAGTATTATTTAGATGGGGAGATTCTTCAAAATACAGAGAGGCAAATGGACTTGGGAGTCCTTGTGCAGGATACCCTTAAGTTAATTTCCAGTTTGAGTCGGTGGTGAAGGCAGCAAATGCAATGTTGGCATTCATTACCCGACGTACAGGCTATAAGAGCAGGAATGTGATGTTGAGGCTCTACAAGACACTCGGGAGACAACACTTCGAGAATTGTGTGCAGTTTTGGGATCTTTATTTTAGAAACGATACACTGATGTTGGAGAGGTTCAGAGAAGATTCATGAGAATGATCCCAGGAATGAAAGGGTTACCGTATGAGGAGCGTCTGACAGCTCTTGCACTGTATTCTCTGGAGTTCAAGAGAATGAGGGGGAGTCTCATAGAGGCATTCAGAATGTTAAAAGTCCTGAACAGATTAGATATGGTAAAGTTAATAACCAAAACCTTATAACAATTACGGCACGAAAGCAGGCCATCTCCGTCCTTCAAGTCCGTGCCGAACGCATACTCTCACCTAGTCCCACCGACCCGCACTCAGCCCATAACCCTCCATTCCTTTCCTGTCCAAATACCTATCCAATTTAACTTTAAATGTCAATATCGAACCTGCCTCTACCACTTCTACTGGAAGCGTGTTCCGCACAGCTACCACTTTCTGAGTAAAGAAATTCCCCTACTGTTACCCTTAAACTTTTCAAATCATGTCCTCTTATTTGAATCTCCCCTACTCTCAATGGAAAACCCCTATCCATGTCAAGTCGATTTATTCCCTTCATAATTTTAAATACCTCTATCAAGTTCCCCTCAACCTTCTGCGCTCCAAAGAATAAAGACCTAACTTGTTTAACCTTTCTCTGTATCTTAGGTGCTGAAACCCAGGGAACATTCTAGTAAATCTTCTCAGTACTCTGTCTACTTTGTTGACATCTTTCCTATAATTCGTTGACGAGAACGGTACACAATACTCCGAATTCGGCCTTACCAATGCCTTGTACAATTTTAACATTACATCACAACTCCTTTACTCAATGCTCTGATTTATAAAGGCTAGCATACCAAAAGCTTTCTTCACCACCCTATCCACATGAGATATCACCGTCAGGGAACTATGCACCATTATTCCTAGATCACTCTGTTCTACTGCATTCTTCAAAGCTCTACCATTTACCACGTATGTCCTATTTGGATTATCCCTACCAAAATATAGCACTTCGCAATTATCAGCATTAAACTCCATCTGTCATCGTTCAGCCCACTCTTATAACTGGCCTAAATCTCTGTGCAAGCATTGAAAACCTACTTCATTATCCACAACGCCACCTACCTCAGTATTCGTCTGCATGGTAGGGGATTAATTAATTTCCCATGGTAGGGGATTCTTGAATAAGAGAGCACGACTTCAGAATTTGAGGACGTCCATTTAGAACTGAGATGCGGACAAATCACTCTCGTCAGTGGATGGTAAATCTCTGGAATTTGTTGCTACGGGCAGCCATGGAGGCCAAGTCAGTGCTTGTATTTAAGGAAGAGATAGAAAGGTTCTTGATTAGTCAGGGCATCAAAGGGAATGGGGTGATTCAGGGGAGTGGAGATGACTAGAAGAATTTGATCAGCCCACTGTTGAATGGTGGAGAAGACTGGATGGCTCAAATGGCCTACTTCTGCTCCTATATCTGATGGTCTTATGGATTCACTCATCCATGTGTCTCCATCTTTTTCCGATTTTCAAAATGTATGTACATTTCAATATCTTAAACACATGGATTCCTGTAGATGCTGGAAATCCAATGAAACACACACACAGAAAATGCTGGAGGAACTCAGGTCGAGCAGCATTTATGAAATTAATCAACAGTCGATATATCGGGCCGAGACCTTTCTTCAGTTCTGGAAAGTTATGGGGAAGACACCAGAATAAAAGGTCATGGGGAGGGGAAAAGTGACAGATGAAGCCCGGTGAGTATGAAAGGTAACGGGCTGGAGAGGAAGCAATCTGGTAAGAAGAGGCAGTGGAGCAATAGCAATAGAGTTCCTCTTGTCCTGCCCTACCAGACAATGACACTCTGCAATCAACATACTCTGCTCATGCAAGCGGGCAGTTCGCTCCACCTTGTCCATGGAGTTTCACAGCATCGATGTGTGTAGTGAGGTCCACGATGTCCGATGCCGCCATTTCTGTCCACGCCAATCTCTTTAATTCTTTCATGCGACAGCAATGAATTTTCCTGTGATGGGGAAATATCTCTGTCTATCTGTGCTTCTCTCCATCTATCTATTTTTCTATCTTCCATCTAAGTTTCTGTCAATTTCTCCATTGACATCTCCATTCTCCATTGACATCTGTCAATGTCAACACACAC
The DNA here is from genome assembly GCF_030144855.1 of Hypanus sabinus. NCBI lineage: Eukaryota > Metazoa > Chordata > Chondrichthyes > Myliobatiformes > Dasyatidae > Hypanus > Hypanus sabinus. The sequence continues at coordinate 211,638 of NW_026781423.1, read as the reverse complement.
ACACACACACACACACACACACACACACACACACACACACACACACACACACACACACACCACGGAATTTCAATTTCTTTGTCCCAGTGGAACTTCATTTTTTTGGTCTTTTTGATATATTCTGTGCTTATCTTTTCACTGCTCACCGCACTTCAGGTACTCAGGAGTATTTATTGAAATTCATGCAGAAGCACCAACTGGATTTTAGTGAGAATTTTGATAATGTTCCCCAGGTTAGGCCGGGTCACGGTGGCAGGAAGCAGAGATCCAGGGGAACTTGGCTTTGTGGATACTGAGATGACCTGACCACAGAGGCAGAGGGTGCTGGTAGAGTGAGAAGCGTATTCTCTCTGGAAGCCGGTACCCAGGACTGTTCTGAACAGATCTGTTCCGACAACCCTGTTCGTTGTGATTTTTAATTCACTCGGAAAGTGATGCGTATGTGGATGCGGGTTCATTTGCAGCATTGAAGTGACGTTTGTGTGGGTACATGGATGAGGGAAGTATTGACATCTAGAGTCTGTGTGCATGTGGACGGGTCCAGGCAGAAAATGGCACAGACTAGATGGGCCGAAAGCCCTGATTCTGTGCTGTAAGATAATTAATTACATTGCGCGTCCTACACAAGTGCATTTCGCAGATTTAAATTATTCCAATGAAATGTTCTAAAAAAAACCCTGCAAATACAAGAAACACTCAATGGATGAAGAACATCGGTGGAGACGAACGAAGTTAGTGCTTCAGCTTCAACACCTTGTGTCGGAATGGCTTCAAACAATTTCTGATGTGATTTCCGGTCTCCAGCATCCCGAGTGTTTATTTAATTTCCAGCTGCTCACAGACAGACGACAGTGAGTGGGAATTCCCAAACATGGTGAGGACACTGAACCCGAGGTAGATAACCAACGATGGAACAGCTCATTCCAGGTACTCACTGCCTCTGTGTATTGAGATTACCTCGCATGTCTATTCCATCTGTCTGCTCTTTTCTATCTGTGGCCATTCAGCCCCTCTAACCATTAACAAGATGGCGGCTTTCATTTCATTGCACTCTCTATAACAAATACTCTCTAACCACTTTGTTCATCCTCTAAGGAATTAATCTTCTGAAGCCCCGTGTTGCCCCAACCCCTCACCTCCCACCCCTGTCAGTATCTCCACCTTCCCACCTCACCCTCACCTGGATCCACCTCTCACTCCTCAGCTCTTGCCCCATCCCCACCCCTCACCTCTTTTCTCTGACTATTTCCCTTCCACTCTCAGTCCAGAGGGAGGATCTCGGCCCGAAATGTTGACGGTCCATTTCCCTCCACAGATGCTGCCCGACCCACTGAGTTCCTCCGGCAGTTTGTTCTTTGGTCTGTATAACCCGTGTTAGTATGGGGAGCGGGATTTTACACCATATTCCAGGTACAGTCTCAACAAAACACAAATAATTGTCACTTTTCCCGGATCATTGGCCCCGCTTGCAGGGCAACAGTCTGCCGGTGTTTGCCCCCCAATGTGGTGAATCCCTCTGCTCGCCACCACCGTGGGCTCAGACATTCCCACAGATGAGCCCCTCCTGTCCCCACCGGGACAAACATCCTGTCCGCCCCCTCTCTCACCATCTTCATCCTTTCAATAAAATCCCCCTCTCCCTCCCTTCCCGTGGAACCGGCATCAAACCGACGGGCCGAGCGGTCTCCTCCTACCTCTCAGAGATACATCAGACTCCGGCCGTAGGAGACGCTTCAAAAACGCCCCGACTTCCCTCGGAGGGAAATGGAAATAAATCGGAAAGCGGACATTTACTTTGAGATTTGTTCCGCCCTGACGAAAGATCGACTCCTGAGCGGGAAACGCCCACTCCGCTGGTCCGCTTCTACTACTGGCTGTAACCAGTGATTGACATTCCTGCACACCAATGGGAATAGCGCAGCTCTTGAAGCTCTGTATTTCAGCTGTGGTGGAGGGGTGGGTGGTCACGTGATTGGTCGCTCAGCCGTTAAACCGATAAAGCTCGAGCTCTCCAGCGCGTGGGTGACGTAGACACCGCGCACGCGAGGGCAAGTCCCGGTGTGGGGAGCCCATATGTGACGTCAGTCGCGTGGGGGGAGGCGGAGCTGTGTGGACGTCACTCAAGGCGGAGCGCTGGCATTTAAAAACACCTGAATGGACGTTTCTGATGATTCCAGTGGGACAACAACATTTATCACGGGTTTCATCACTGAATCCAGTGTTGTGAGATGTAATGTTCCCTGTTATGTGTCCGGCTGTGCCGTGTTGTTGGTGGAATGGGCAGCGTGGTGTTTCTCTCGATTCGGGTCACAACACCAGAATTGCCAGCGGGGTCCACACACACTGTATTAGTCAACAGAAATCCTCTCGTCCCTGCAGTCTTTGTCTCCTGGTAAACTCAACACCCTGACAATGTGGACCATAGACACCCCTTTCTCTTTAAAGTCAGTTATTCATTCAGACAGTTGATCCCTGAGAGGAATTATATTTATTGGTCATTAAAGTTTCCCAGTCTAGTTTGGACGGATACGAAGTGGAGTTCGGGGTGTCACAGTGAAAGGGCCGGACGGCCGAACTCTCTCCGTTGTCCAAACATCCTTCCAGGTGAGGCGACAGTTTTCATGTGCATCTTCCGGGGACGCCTATTGCGTCCGCTGCTCCCGATGTGGCCGACTCTACATTGGTGACACCAGCTCCTCCGCAGTTGTGCGGGGCAGGGTTGTTTTTTGGGGGGCGGTTCGATGTTATTGTTCCCTTTTGTGCGGTGGGCTTTGGGTGTTCATGATCGGGATGTCATTCTTTTTGATGCGGGGGGTAGGGTGGGAGTTATATTTTTCTCTCTGAACGACTTTCATGCTCTTTCTTTGGTTTGTGGTTCTCTGAAAAAAAACGTAAGAGTAGTTTATGGATACCTGCTTTGTTAATAAACTGACCTTTCAACTATCCGCTCCCAGCAGGACCTCCCGGTGTCCAAACATTTTCATTCCGATTCCTATTCCTATTCCCGTTCCGACGTGTCAACCCATCGCCTCCTCTTCTGCCGAGTTAAGTTCTGCCTCAGTGTCCAGGATCTACACCTTGTATTCCTTCTGGGTTGCTCCTCCCCCCAACCTGTGGGCATGAGTATCGATTTCTCCTTCCGGTGAACTGATCGCCCTCCCTCCCACTCCCTCACTTCCTCTCCGACTTTTCACGCCCTATCACGTGCTTAGCACGTCTCTCTGGGTCCACTGCTCCGATTCTCCACTCTCTTCTCCTATTAGATTCTATTTTCTTTTGTTCTTGAGCTTTCCCACCTACCTGGCTTCAACCTGTCACCTTCTAGCCAACCATTTTCTCGCCCGCCTCGATCTTATTTAGCTATTTCCCCCATTCCATCTCAATCTTGAAGGAAGGTTCAGCTGGAAACGTCGACTGTCGACTCTTTTCGATAGATGCTGCCGGGCCTGCTGAGTTCCGCCAGCATTTTGTTTGCGTTGAGCTGGATTTCCTGCATCTGCAGACTTTGTGATTTACCTCTCTGTTGTTCCTCCCGCCTCCGGGCACTGGGGGCGCTGTATGGACCTCAGGCCACTGGTGGCCATGTGTACCTCCGACCACTGGTGGTGCTGTGGAGAACATCCTGATAAACGCATGCGCACTGCCGAAAGCAGCTGTCGTTGGCGTTTCACCGACTCGAGCGGGGGTGGGTGGGGGCGGGTTTGTGTCAATCTGAGCCGGTTGGATTGGGAAAGGGCCGGGCCCGAGCTCTGCCGGACGGCTGGAGCAGGGGTGCAGTGCCAATCTTTTAGCTGCTGGAGCTGTACGAGGGGTGATTGATAAGTTCGCGGCCTAATGTTACACAGCTCTCGGTACCTGAACGTGCAGTTCAACTCTTTGAGTGATTATACAGAAAGTTTGAAGCTAATCAGTTTTGTGCTGTTTCTGTTACAGATAATTGAAAATTGCTAGGTTTTGTAAAATTAACTCCTTTCACCTTAGGCCGCGAACGTATCAGTCACCCCAGTCTGTCACACTCAATTTGTGTATTTGTGTACCTGCTCCTTTCATGTACCGGGCAACTTCCTTGTCCCGTTGATGTCATGAGCAGGTACACAAATTGGGGGGGGGGGGGGGTTGTATGTGTGTGTGTATATAGAGTTTTTTATAATGCCAAGCAGTAAACCAAGATGAAAGAAATATATATGATTTCCAGAGCTCCACAGAAATCCAGTGATGAATAAGGCATTAACAAGATTACAGGCCATCACTGCATTTCGGTATATAACTGGTACAATAAAACATGTAACACTTAATTTAATAACTAGACAAAGTTTTGCATGGTTGCATTCACTAATTATCATAAAATATAATGAACAACCAAGTGAAATAACGTTGTTTGCTTAGAAGCCATAAGGTCGTTAGTGAGAAAAATTTACTTGTGTATTAGCGAGTAATCCACGGACCACCACAGTCATGGCTCCAGGATTTCACCAAAAAACTATCGAATATCTTATCTTAATGTTATTGGTAGTATTTTCCTCACCAGCCACCAACCCCTCTCCCTAACCCCAGTTTCCTTAAAATTCCCTCTATTTAATATGCGGCCGCTGTTAAATTCCCCGCTTGTTTATTTTGACTTATTTTCTAACAGAAGTGCTGGAGTGGTGCTCCGGTGAGCTCCGGCAGCACTGCAACCCTGTTTAGATCCAAGTAAAATGGACCCAGGGATCAAGCTGCCCCGGTTTATGAGGTGTTGAGCGAGTATTTCTGGTCTGGGATCTAGTGTTTTTTACAGAGGTGCTGGAGTGGCGCTCCGGTGAGGTCCGGAGGTGCTCTGCACCCCTGTTTAGATCCAAGTAACATGGACCCGGGGGTCAAGCTGCCCCGGTTTATGAGCTGTTGAGCCAGTATTTCTGGTCTGGGATCTAGTGTTTTTTACAGAGGTGCTGGAGTGGTGCTCCGGTGAGCTCCGGCAGCACTGCAACCCTGTTTAGATCCAAGTAACATGGACCCGGGATCAAGCTGCCCCGGTTTATGAGCTGTTGAGCGAGTATTTCTGGTCTGGGATCTAGTGTTTTTTTTTTCTGGATTTCCTTTGGAAGTGTTGCTGCTACTCTGAGGAGAAAATGAGTTTGGATTCCATCCTGTTCTGTGTTTGAACCAGTAGAAATAGACATGGGGGTTCAGTGTTCGAACTGTGTTTGGAAATACCTCCTCACTGTCTCCTGTCTGTCAGACAGTAGAAATCAAACAAAAACTCAAGTTGCTGGAAATCTGCACTAAAAATGAAAAGTTCTGAATCCATTCTGTCAAATGATTGTGAACCTGAATCGTTAAATTTGTTGCTCTCCCCACAGCAGTTCCTTACCTTTTGAGTGACTCTAGTGAATTCAGTTTCTTTTTATTCTATTCACTCTGGAATGGTTCAAATTTCCTGATGGTCTGTTATACTTGGGAATGTGTTCAGTGCAGTTGTTACTAACAAGTTTCACTTGAATAATCTCAGGGATGATGGGCTTTATGTATGAGGAGCATTTGATGGTTGTGGACCTGTGCTCAATGGAGTTCAGAGGGACGGTGGGAATTGTGGAGGGATGTATTGTTAAGTAAACCTACTGAATGCTGAAAAGCCTGGATACAGTGGACATGGAGAGGATGTTTCCATTAGACAGAGAATCTGTGCCCTGACAGCACAGGCTCAGAATAAAGATGCTTACCTTTAAAATTGAGTTGACAAAAATTTCTTCATCCAAAAGATGTCTGATCTGTGGAATTTGTTGCCACAGAGGTTGGTTGAGGCTGCCATTTGGGTATATTTATGGCAGAGATTAATATACTCATGATTGCTAAGTAGCCTCAGGGTTACAGCTGGAAGGCAGGGATATGGTGTTGGAATAAATCTCAGCCATGGTTGAGTGGTGGAGCAGACTTGATGGATGGAATCACCTAATTCTGTTCCTGCATCTTACATCTTACCATGACAGAATGATGACCCCTTCCTATCCCACATCAGGTTTTGTGATGTGTCAGGGACAATTACAGATTTGTTCACTGAGATCATTATATTTGTCTTCAATATTTAGATTTCAGTGAGCAGAAATATTTTGTTGTCCTTTGTATTGTTCACGTGCTTCATTATTTTTCATGTTAAAGTTAGACCTGCGGTGAGAGATTTATTGGAAGAAAAACCCACAACTGGAAGCAAACCATGACTGAAGACGAGGGAACAGCAGCGAGTGAACCAGCACGAGGACTGAGAGCACCGACTGGAGAGAAACCCTTTTGACTCAGGGTTTCCATTGATTCAGTCAGGAGCAAGTCTGGCGAGTCTCATTTACTCAGACACTGGTACTTTAGACATTACATGCCATATAAGCTGACCCCCATTTTCAAGGTTAAAAAAGTGACTTTTTCATGTTACCTTTGTATAAGCTGACCCCTTTTGTAGAGGTTTTTGATTTAACCAGTAACAAGCACAAGATTTCACGTGCCTGTAATCTGCTTTGCAGTATCTGGAACCTGGAAATTTTGTGAACCGGTACCTGCTGACAAAACAGGCTTACACAGTGAAGAGCATTATAAGCAAATTCTTAATAAATAAATCAGGGAGGGAAGTTTTGGATGAGGTCTCTAATGCTAAAGAAGCCTCTGAAATGTAACCCCCGCGAAACCATTTAGCACCCATCGTAATCTCGTTAAAACATAACACGGGGTGGCGGGATCAGTACGTGTACTCAGTATTGAGTTTGCAACCGCCATGTACAAAAGATTAAAACGAATGTGATGTGATGCTGGCTTCAAGCTGAAGGTTGTTGATTTTGCTAAAGGAACGAATAATTCTGCAGCTGCTAAGAGGTTTAGTGTAAATGAGAGAGAGTGAGAGAGTGGAGAAAGGCAGAGGACACGTTGAGGGAAATGACAAAGACGAAATGTGCAAACTGCAGGAAAACATGTTAGTGGCCAGAACTGGAAGAAAATGTTTTAGAGTGGGTGAATCACCAGCGATCATGCGGATACATTGATACCGGAGAAATGATTCGAGTTCAAGCGTTGAAGTGGGCCGGAAACACCGTGAGGTCAGCGAAAATTTCAAAGCTACGCGAAGTTGGTGCAGCCGATTTATGAATAGACACGATCTTGTGTTGAGACAAAAAACAAAGATTGCTCAGAAAATTCCCGCGAGGTGTTGTTGTTTACGTTCAAAATCGCTGCCGGTTGCTTGACATGGGTTAAAGAGGTGTGGCGTCGACGTTCCGAAGGTTTCGGGAAGGAAAAGTCGCTACTTGTCTGGGACGTGTTCAATGCGCACTTGTCAGGTGAGACAAAAGCAGCACTGAAAGCTGAAAACACGGACATTGTAGTCATCCCCGGTGGTTTGATCTCCATTCTCCAGCCACTAGATGTGAGTTTAAACAAACCAAAGAAATCATGCGTTGAGAGTGGAACGAATTTGACTCAGAAACAACCAATAAATACGACCTGTCTTCCCTGTATTCGTTTTTCCAAAGTTGGCACCCTCTGGATAAGCTGACCCCCTAAGTTTAGGACCAAAATTTAGGGCCAAATTCTCGGCTTATACACTGGAATTTACAGTGTCTGCTCAGGAGTATCAGTTAAGTCTGTCAGACCCAGTTACAATAATGTACTGTCAGTGTCCGAGCTCTTTAAAGTCACTCACATTCCCTCAGTGTTTGCTCATTTGAAGAACTTGCATCTTCTGAAGTAGTTTTTGGTCAGTTCTGAGTGTGGAGAGGGAAAGAGGGGTGTTTATATTTACTATCCTGCAAAAGGAGGTAATTGTTTGCAATTACTTGCTGCAGACTCACTGCCCATACCCTGTACATTCTCAACCAGATTATTGACATAGATGACAAGTAGCAATGGGTGTCACCCTGGGGAGCTCCAGGAGGCACGGGCCTTGACTCCAATAAACAGCCTCCCATCATCACCAACACACACAAAATGCTGGTTGAACACAGCACAGCAGGCCAGACAGCATCTATATGGAGAAACACTGTCGACGTCTGGTGCTTCCCCCCTCCCCCTTTCTTTCTCCCTCGGCCTCCCGTCCCATGATCCTCTCCCTTCTTCAGCTCCGTATCAATTTTGCCAATCACCTTTCCAGCTCTTAGCTTTATCCCACCCTTTCCGGTCTTCTCCTATCATTTTGTATTCCTGCTCCCCCCAATACTTTCAAATCTCTTAGTATCTTTCCTTTCAGTTAGTCGTGACGAAGGATCTTGGCCCAAAACGTCGATGGTGCTTCTCCCTATAGTTGCTGCCTGGCCTGCTGTGTTCCACCAGCATTTTGTGTGTGTTGTTTGAATTTCCAGCATCTGCAGATTTCCTCGTGTTTGCTCCCATCATCACCATCTGCTTCCTACCATCGAGCTGTCCCCAGACTCTGGGCTCTGTGACAAACACAATGGTAGCAGCAAAATTAGACAGTGATTAATATAAAGAGAGATTTGTTGCTTCCTGAAAGCTGTCTGATGCAATGGACCAGATCCGTCCTTGCTTACAACTAAATCTGCCCTAGGACGCATCCTCCCGGGTCACACTGTGTCCGATAACCCACATCCTTAACCTCCCTCCACCCCGTCGGTAGCCTCACAACTTTCCCACCACTTACCCCACACCCGTACATGTAGACAGGTCCTCGTCACCGACATCCACTCTCACAGCTTGGGGAACCACAACGAACTGATCCTACATTCCCGGCCCAGACGGTGCAGCCGCCTGGCTCGGTCCTGGACCTTTTCCACTGCAAACACCCTTCGATTTACACAAACCCGAGATCAGCCCCTCCCTCATCGCTGCTCAACCAGGCTCAGAGCTCGTTAAGAAGCCTCATGTGGCACCTCGTCAAAGGTCTGAAAATCCAGGTACTCAATATCTACCAATTCTCCTTTGTCCACCCTGCTTATTATTTCTCAAAGCATTCCACCAAATTTATCAGGCAACCCTTCATTGCCTATTCCAATGGGGGTGATCCTGAGGCTGAGCCAGGATCCTCAAGTGTGGCACAAAGTCGGCCAAGTAGCAACAACCACTACAACCCTCATCCCCCCTCGAGAACCCGTCTGGTCGGGTGTGGTTCCATGCCGCTGCTCTGTTCTTTCTCCCGGCAGCCAGGGGTAGGCCCTATTTCCACAAACCCAATAAGCTCCATTTAGTGGTCCAGGGGTATCATAAGCTTGACTCTTGGTACAGTTACTACTTCCCACTTGATAGGGTGCACTCTCATTCTGGTTACACCAACAAGTAGTACTAGCCACTGCTGGAGATCCCCGGTCATAGCTTGGAGGGGTCTTGTGGAGGAGATCTACGTCTCCAACCCTCAAAGCAACACCGTCCCCAGTCTCAACTTCCAGACCTGGATATGGTGCAATTGACAATGCTACCATTACGGCTATCAGAAAACACCGGAACTGAATTTACTGCGCTAGTATTCAGGGGCACCACTGACAGGGGGATCATAGTCTGACCCTGTTGGGGAATTTCATCACATACCCAACATGCTCCCCGCTCTACGTGTTAGTGTAGGTGTGGTAGAGGGACAGGACAGGGGCAGGTCCCCTTACATTATTCATTATTCAGTCTTATCAGTTCCGCCAGTAACGTGTTTACAGTCCGTTCGATGTATCCACCGGAGCTACCCTTCTACTATCACTGCAGGAGGTTTTATCAGTAGTTCTTGTACAGTCCTCTCCACCTCGGTCCCAACTTCTTACCATCCCAGTTCTTGAGCAGGACAAAATCTCTAGGCTGGATGGTGAAGTAGTCACCTTTAGTTGGGGTTTCGTCCTCTCGATAGGCCTGTCGTACCTGTGAATGCAAGCTTTGGAGAGTTTTTGTTAATTTCCATAAGTATTTTCCCATCTCCTCCCCCAAGGTATGAAAATCCAATGTTGCAGGTAAGCTCTCAGGGAGGAGCGGCAGACAAGGTCGGGGTCCCCATGGGGTTCTCATGGGCTTCCTGTAGATAATTTCTGCCGGTGATAGCCCTGTCTAACTTGATGGCGTGATTCTCATATGGGATAGGACTAAGGGTAAAACCTTCAAACAGATCAATCCAGTTTCTTGTCTATGTTTTGCCAACTTATCTCTCAAAGTACCATTGGCTTGTTCCACTATGCCTCTGCGTTCAGATGATGGGTGCAGTGTAACTGCTATTTTATAGCAAGTTCTTTACAGATTTCCTCATTTATTTTGGCCCATTGTCCTGGCTTATTTCTGGAAGTCCACAGTGAGGAGTTATTTAGCAATATTTTCACAACAGTCATCGTGGTATTATGAGTTGTAGGAACAGCTCAGCCTTCTGGGCGGAGACGGCCGTTTCAAAAGAGGCCTGCTCAATTACACTGGCATGCAAAAGTTTGGGCACCCCTGGTCAAAATTTCTGTTACTGTGAATAGTTAAACGAGTAAAATTTGATCTGATTTCCAAAAATGGTGACACATTTCTTTAATATTTTAAGCAAGAAAGCTTTTTCATTTCCATCTTTTACAGTTTCAAAATAACAAAAAAGGCAAAGGGCCCAAAGCAAAGGTTTGGGCACCCTGCATGGTCAGTATTTAGTAACACCCCCTTTGGCAAGTATCACCGCTTGTAAATGCTTTTTGTTGCCAGCTAACAGTCTTTCAATTCTTGTTTGAGGGATTTTCGCCCATTCTTCCTTTGCAAAAGGATTCTAGTTCTGAGGATCCTTGAGCTGTCTTACATGCATTGATCTTTTGAGGTCTATCCACAGATTCTCGATGATGTTTAGGTCAGGGGAATGTGAGAACCATGGCAAAACCTTCAGCTTGCACCTCTTGAGGTAGTTCATTGTGGATTTTGAGTTATGTTTAGGATCATTATCTTTTTGTAAAAGCCATCCTCATTTCATCTTCGGCTTTTTTATGGACAGTATGATGTTTGCTTCCAGAATTTGCTGGTGTTTTATTTAATTAATTCTTCTCTTTACCAGTAAAAGGTTCTTGCAATTAAGGGAAGTACAGTTCTCATACCAGGCAGTGATGCAGCCAGTCAGGATGCTCTGAATTGTGTTCCTTTAGAAAGTCCTTAGGATTTGGGTCCCATTCCCAAACTTCTTCAACCGTCTGAGGTGAAAGAGGCACTGTTGTGTTTTTATCACAACACAGCCAGTATATGCAGACCATGTGAGATCCTTGGTGATGTTTATTCCATGGAATTTAAAGTTGTTCACCCTCTCAATCCCAGATCCATTGATGTCAGTAGGGGTTAGCCTGTCTCCATTCGTTCTGTCCAGATTCCACATGAGCTGAGGACAGGGATTTATGATATTCTAGCCATTATTGGGACTTGGTTGCACCCAAAAGTCTGAGCGATTTAGAGGAACAAATTTGTAGAGAGATCGCAGACCATGCCAAGAAACAAAGGTTGATTTAGTAAGTGATTTTAACTTTACATATATTGATTGGGATTCCCATACTGTAAAAGACTAGATGCAGCAGAGTTTGTCAAATGTGCCCTTAATCAGTACCTAGAATTCCTGACGTATAAGTGTGCAATAAGCTGTTAGGAAATGACCCATGGCTGGTGACAGCAATTAGAGATCATAATGCCATGAAATTGAAAGTAAATAAGGAAAAAGAGAGTCCTGGTTCATGGGTTGAGATTCTCAATTGGAGAAAGGTCAATTTTGATGGTATCAGAAAGGATCTGACAAGTGTGGTTTGGGACGGCTGTTTTCTGGCAAAGGAGTACTTGGTAAGTGGGAGCCTTCAAAAGTGAAATTTTGACTGTGTGGAGTTTGTATGTGTCTGTCAAAATAAAAGTTGAAAGGCAACTGGTGCAGGGAACCTTGGTTTTCAAGAGATATTGAGGCCCTGGATATTTTGTTCCTCTAAATACCTCAGACTGTTTGGTGCTGCCAAGACTCGCTAATGACTGACTCAGTAATCATCATTCTATGTCCTCAACTCATCTGACTTGTTTTGTAGTCAACTTCTGTTGGTTTCTCAAAGCTTCCCAATAGTTTTTGCTCTTTTGTTTGCCCTCCCTTTGGCTTTTATGGTGGCTTTGGCTCATTTCAGCTTTGGTTGTGTCCTCCTGCCTTTCCAATGCTTCCACTTCGTTGGGATGTATCGATCACTCAGCTCCCGAATTGCTCCCAGAAACTCCAGCCATTGCTGCTCCGTTGTCACTCTTACCTTTCCCCTTCCAAACAAGTTCGACCAGCTTCTCTGTCATAGAAACATGGAGAAGTTCAGAATGGAAACAGACTATTTGCCCCATCTAGTCAATGCTGAAAATATATTCAAGCTGTCTAATGCATCTACCTGCACTGGGACCATCGCCCTCCAAACACCTACCATCTAGGCTCCCAGCCAAACTTCTTCGAAACGGTGAATCCGAGCTGGCGTGCACCACTTGTGCTGGCATTTCACTCTGCACTCTCAGGGCCAATTCATTGAAGAGATTTTCCACATGTTCCCCATAAATTTTCACCTCCCCACTTACCCATAACCTCTGGTTGTTGTCGCACTTAACATCATTTGAAAAGCCTGTTTGTATTTACCCATCTATTCCCTTATATTTTGTCTACACTGAAACATAGAAAACCTACAGCACGATACATGCCTTTTGGCCCACAAAGCCGTGCCAAACATATCCTTACCTTAGAATTACCTAGGCTTACCCATAGCCCTCTAATTTTCTAAGCTCCATGTATCCATCCAGGACTCTCTTAAAGGACCCTTTCATTTCCACCTCCACCACCGCCGCTGGCAGCCAATTCCACACACTCACCACTCTCTGTGTAAAAAAAAAACTAACTTCTATACTTCTAACAAATCCTCAAAGCAAAGTATATTTTCCTTGTTTATGTTTGGAGCCTTTTTTTAGGTGGATAAGATGATGAGTGGCATTGATTGTGTGGATAGCCAGAGGCTTTTTCCCAGGGATGAAATAACTAACACAAGGGGGCATAGTTTTAAAGTGCTTGGAAATGGGTACCGAGGGGATATCAGGGGTAAGTTTTTCACACCGAGAATGGTGCATGCATGGAAGGTACTGCTAGCAGCAGTGGTAAAGGTGGATAAAATAGGGTTTTTTAACAGCCTCTTAGTTAGGAACATGGAGCTTAGAGAAATAGAGGGCTATGCACTGGGGAAATTTTACGCAGTTTGTAGAGTACGTTACATGGTTAGCACAACATTGTGGGCCGAATGGCTGTAGATATCTATGCTCTATGTTGAACAGCAAAATAACTTTTCTTCTTTAATTGGTACAGGGTCCATGATTTTAATGCCGCTTTTTCACACTCCCTTAGACGCTTTGTCCATCTCCTGAGTAAATAGAGATGAAAAAATATTTAACTTGTCCCCCATCTGCTTTGGTTCCACACATGGATTGCATTCCGGTCTTCCAGAGGACCAACTTTCTGCCTTACAATCCTTTTGCTCTTGATCTATCTCTGGAATCCCTGAGGATTATCCTTCATCTTTTCTGCAACAACAACCTCATGCTGTTTTTTAGGCATCCTGATTTATTGCTAATGTGTCCTCTTGAATTTTTTATACTCCATTAGAACCTGCCTGCCTATCCCTGTTATGCAACTCCATTTTGTGCTTCACCAGGGTCTCCATATCTCTTGAAATCCAAGGTTCCCTACAGTTTTTATCTTTACCTTTTATTCTGAGAAGCACATACCCGCTTTGTACTTTGAAAATTTCACTTTGAAGGCCTCCCACTGACCAAGCACACCTTTGCCATAAAGCAGCCTGTCCCAGTCCACAGTTGCCAGATCCTAGTGTCTTAATTCCGGGTGTTGATCCATGCCCTGAACACATCCGAGTATTGAAATATACAGGGCTCAGCATATTCACTGCACCATGCTCAACGTTTTTCATTCCTGACCTTGTCTGAGGACAGAACAACATCTGTCTCCACAAACTCTCCACTATCTGTTCTGTTATTCAGGCTCCCATTCCCCCTGCAAATTTAGTTTCACAAACCCCCATCCACCGTGCAGCACTAGCAAGCATTACCAGTGGGATATCAGACACATTCTTGTTTTGTTCCCCAAACTCATGAATCTTCTATCACCCCTTTGGCTTTCCTCTCCCCGTTCAATAACAAGGAGTTGCATGCCAGGTACAGTCAGATAGGAACAAATGGGGTACTTATGAAGTACAGGAAATTCAAGTGAACACTTATGAAAGAAATAAAAGAAGGCACGAGGTTGCCCCAGCAGACAAGGTGAAGGAGAATCCTCAGGGATTGTGCAAATATGTTAAGAGCAAAAAGATTGCAAGAGAAAATAATGAATCCTCCTGAAGATCAGAATGGTAATCAATATGAGGAGACAAAATATATGGGGGAGATTTAAAATATATTTACATCTATATTTACTCAGGAGATGGACACAGCATCTAAAGAAGTGAGGCAAAGCAGCAGTAACTTCATGGACCCTGGACAGATTACAGAAGTGGAGGTGTTTTCTGTCTTAAGGCAAAATAGTGTGGATAAATTCCCAGGGCCTGACAGGTTGTTCCCTGAAACCCTGCAGAAACCAAGTACAGAAATTGTCGGGGCTCAAGCACAGATATTTAAATCATCCTTTGTGACAGGTGACGTACTGGAGGATTGGATGTTCCCAATGTTGTTGCTAATGTTGTTCCGCTGCTCAAGAAAGGCTCTAATAATAAATGAGGAAATTATACATCGGTGACCTTGACATCCGTCGTGGGAAAGTTATTGGAACTTATGTGCAGGAAACAGATGTATAAGTATTTGGATAGATGTGGACTAATTAAGGATAGGCAGCATGGCTTTGTGCACGGTAGGTCATGTCTAACCAGTCTTATAGAGTCTCTCGAGGAAGTTATCAGGAAAGTGGATGAAGGCAAGGCAACGGATGATGTCTACATGGACTTTAGCAAGGCACCTGACAAAGTCTCACCTGGGAGGTGGGTCAACAAGGTTCAGTCACTCAGTATTCAAGATGAGATAGTAAATTGGATGAGACACTGTCTTTGGGAGAAGCCAGAGTGTGGTAGCAGATGGTCGCCTCCCTGACTGGAGGCCTGTGTCTAGTTGTGTGCCATAGGGATCACTGCTGGATCTGTTGTTGTTTGTCATCTATATCAGTAATCTGGATGATGGTGTGGTTAGCTGGATCAGCAGATTTGTGGATGACACCAAGTCTGGTGGTGTAGTGTTCAGAGAGGAAGACTGTCATGGTCTGCAGTGTGAACTGGACCAGCTGCAAAGACCAGGATAGGTCTGACACAGTGACTGGTCGGGCACTGAGGAGTGTTGTAGAAGAAAGGGATTTGGGAATACAGGTCTATATTTCACTGAAAGTAGTGTCACGGTTCGATAGGGACGGAATGAAAGATTTCGTCACATTGGCCTTCATAAACCGAAGTACTGAGTACAGGAGATGAACGTTATGTTGACTTTGTACAAGACATTGGTGTGGCCTAATTTGGAGTATTGTGTGCGGTCTTGGTCACCTGCCTACATGAAAGATGTAAAAGAGGTTCCGAGAGTTCAGAGAAAATTCACAAGGATGTTGGCAGGTCTGGAGGACTTGGGTTACAAGGAGAGACTGAACAGGTCAGGACATTATTTCTTGGTATATAGAAGATTGAGTGGAGATTTGTTTGTGAAAGAAGGGCACAGATAGGGTAAATGCCAGTTTGCTTTTTCCATTCAGATGGGGTGAGACTACAACCAGAGGCCATGGGTTAAGTGTGAAAGGTGAAACGTTAAGGGAAACATGAGGGGAAACATCTTGACACAGTTGATCACGTGGGTGTGGAATGAGTAGCCAGCACATGTGGTGCATGCGTGCTTGATTTCAGCATTTAAGAGGTTCGTATAGGTACCTGGATAGTAGGGCTACGGGATTAGACAGTTTGAATGGTTCAGCATAAGCTAGATGGGCGAAAGAGCCTGTGTCTGTCTTGTACTTTTCCATGACTTTGACAAGTACCTGAAATAATACTTACATTCACTCGAATTCTGTGCAGACCAACAATACAGTACAGCTGAGTGGGAGATATTCACATGGCATTAAAACTGAGGCCGTTTAAATTAACAGTACATCAAAGAAATTCCATCTTCGTGTCAAGAAAGACTATTTGTGTGAGACTGTTTCAGTTCCTGTGGGGCCAGTCAGCCATGCAGCCCAGTGGCAACAGGGAATGACACCAATGGAGAGAGTCAAACTGAGCCAGGTCACAGATTGGAGACGGCAGAGAAGTCCCATTCTTATAGAGACAGGAAGAGCATCAGAGAGTTTGATGGTCATTCCAGATACCAGCACTGTGCCCAGTTAGAACCTCACTGTCACAGTGTGATACCAGATTACACCTTGACAATTCGAGTGATCTCGTCTGAAATTTTGACGCACACCCACTGATGGATTTTGTAAATCTTTTGACAGGTTAAAAACGACAAGGAATTTGTCTATGGGAATTCAAACACAACACACCAGTTTTGCTGTCTCTGCCCAAATACTTAAGAAGTGGAGCAAGGGATTGAATCGACCATCCTTCCTACTCAGACTGTGGAGAGGGTTTCACTCGATCATCTGACCGACTGGCACGCCCGTCATTTTACGCAGGGGAAACGTTGTTCGCCTGTTCAGACAGTGGGAATGGATTCACTCAGTCAAATCAATTGAAGGTACATCAGCGAGTTTGCACGGGGACAAGGCCATTCACCTGTTATGTCAGGCTTCACTGGATTCATACCGGGCAGAAGCTGGTCATCTGTTGAATTTATGGGGAAGGAATCACTCGGTCACCTGACCTAATGGCTCACCAGCGAGTTCACACCAGGGAACAGCTGTTCACCTGCTTGGACTGTGGGAAGGGATTCACTTCTTCATCTCAACTGAAGCTACATCAGCGAATTCACACTGGGGAGAAGCCGTTCACCTGCTGTGAATGTGGGAAGGGATTCACTCAGTAATCTAACCTTGTGACACACTACTGGGTTCACACTGGGGAGAAAGTTTCAGTAAGCTTCATGCTGGAGATTTGTCCATCACCATTGCGGAATGCAATTTCAAGAGTGACTGTCGGTGATCAACTCTGCAATTATTGCTGCTGCTCACCACACCCAGTTCTGCACCCTCGTCACTGGGCATGGGAGGAGTTTCTTCTACTGCAAATTCACCTTCAGATTCACTGGAGTTTAATATTGTGGGTCTGAGACAAATAATTAGTTCTACTTTAAACTCTGTCTCCAGTACTTAGTGAATTTATAACACAGCTAGTGTACAGTAGAGTCAATTCAGGCTGGTTGAACCCTACCAGTGATTCAGTTCTATGACAGTCCTTTGAAATCCTCCAATTTCTGGGCTGAAGAAGAATGACATTGGCAGTTAACCCCCTAATTCAGGGCTTGTTTCCACATTATGGGTCATTTTCCCTGCTTCTGAAGGGTTGTTAGAAAACACCACTGTCCTGTAAAGGCTGAAAGCTGAATGGGAAACCATTAGTTCAACCAAGTGGGGTTAGAAACCAGAGGCGGGTCTGCACAGGGCAGAGTTTGGGGCTCTGGATGATGGTCGGGTTAAGACCATATGATGAGAAGAAGGAAATCAGCAGCGGGGCGGACAACGAATGACAGAGTAGCAACATTTGGAAGCTAGTTGACAGAGATAATAATTCAATTGTCTGACCGATGACACAAATAATGCCTGTGGTGAGGTACTCCATTGGTTGAGGAACTAGTGTGTTTAGAATAGTTTTTTCTATTGAGGGAGTTGTTCCTGCTTGCTTATCCTGCAATATTATATCCATTTGGTTATTATGGATTGTCCTATCTGCAATAATGTATTGATTATCCTATAGTTTGTAAGATTTTGACTCTAAAACTGGATCAGGCCTAAATTCATGGTGCTATAATGAAGTTATGGTGGTCATGAATGGGTTTGTGTTTTAAAGCAAGATTTTGGTGAATGATATTTACCACCTGATTGTACCTTTGTAAGTAATCAGATTGAGTTAAACTGCTGCAGGATCCTGGAATGTGTTGGATTGTGTTTGGTTTCTCTCGGCATTTTCTGCATTTATTGCCTTTTTTGTTTGTCTTTTATGTATTTCTGTTTATTTTAAAATGTAATTCCCCAAGGCACCCGTTTCTGGGAAGAGGTCTCCAACTCTGATTCGGGCGTCGATGCTTCCTTGTCACCATCTGGTCTGCTCAGATCATTGGGATGTCTCCCATGGAGGGTCATACTCATTCCACTGGTTAATTTTTTCTTCCATAGTGATGAATCATTTTTCTGAGCTGGCCTTTCATTTAAGTTTTCTGGTCTGTATTTCAAATCAGATTTGTATATACCTGTCTGGTGTGCTGAATCCTGTTTATTTTGTATGAAACTATATACTTTAGAAATCTTATCAGAGTGTTGTTTTTTTTAATGTCTATTATAGCTCTTCCGAGTTCTGTCCTCGATAGTTTTCAGCTAAGTGGTAAATAGGGTTTTCTGAATTTGTCATTTCAGTCCTGTTTTTATCTGTGAAATTTCCAGATTGGAATGGGACTAAGGTATTTTGAAAAAAAGAATACACTAATATGGATATAACAAAAGTGAGAATGGATAGCAGACCACTGGAAAACGAGGCTGGAGGGGTAGTAATGGGGAGCATGGAGCTGGCAGATGAACTGAATAAGTATTTTACATCAGTCTTCACTCCAGAAGACACGAGCAGGATGATAAATGTCTAGATGTCAGTGGTCAGAATTATGTAAAGTTACATTACTCATGAGAAGGTTCTTGGGAAGCAGAACGGTCTGAAGGTAAACAGGTCACCCGGAGTAGATGGTGCACATCTGAGAGTTCTGAAAGAGGTGGCTGAAAAGATTCTGGAGGGATTAGTAACAATGTTTCAAGAATCAGTGGGCTCTGGTATGGTTCTGGAAGACAGAAAATTTGGAAATATCACTCCACTCTTCAAGGAGGTAGAGAGGTTCGAAGATACAAGATTATGGGCCAATTAATCTGACCTTACTGGTTGACAAGATATTGGATTCGGATGTTGAGAATGTGTTTTCAGGTTATTTGGGGCACATGTTAAAATCAGCCAGTTTCAGCATGTTTCAGATTTGGAAATAATTATTACTCCGGGTCTGGTGCAGCAAAAAACAAACCCTAATGAAAATATGTATCCTCAGCTTATACACTGCACATATGTCCATAAAGTGCCGCAAGGCACAGGATGTCTGTCCATAAGGCGACCGACAGAAAATGATAAACGAGCGTTGTTTAGCAGTGTGGAAGCGTGTGTTAGTGGGTAGAGTTGTTCGTCAGTCTTATTGCTTGGGGAAATTAGCTGTTTTAGGTTTCATACACCTGGTGTGAATGCTACGTAGTCTCCTATCTGATGGTCGTGGGACAAGCTGTCCATGAGCTGGGAAGGTGGAGGGGAATTGTGAAAATCAGGCTGGTGCTTGTTCTCAAGAGAGGGAAATTGGAGAATACCAATCAGATGGTTTTTTAGAGCAGCTTGAGGTTGTGCCACCATGGAAAATGTAGTTCTGGATTGGGTGTTGTGCAATGAATCAAATTTGGTTTGGAAGCTCAAGGTAAGGAAATGCTGAGGAGTCAGTAATCAGAATGTGATAGAATTCACCCTGCAGTTTGAGAGGTAATGCGATAAAAAAGATTTATCACGATTAGTGGAGTGAGATGAACTGCAGATTCATGAGAGGGGAGTTCACCAAAGTTGATTGGAAGGAGACACGAGCAGGGATGATGTTAGGATAGCAACGGCTTCCTTATGCCAACACTTCCCTCTTCCCACTCCACTCTAGTCCTTCACCTTTAAGTTTATGTAAATGTGATGTTAGTATTCAATACAAGAGGACTAGAAGGCAGGATATAATACTAAGGCTGTAAACGGCATTGGTTAGACCACACTTGGCAATTATGAGATTGGTGATATGGTCTCCTTATCTCTGAAAATATGTGCTGGAATTGAAGAGACTCCAGAAGACGTTCGTGAAAATGATTCTGGCACTGGCGGGGTTAAAGCACGAGGAGAATTTGGTGTCTCTGGGCCTGTTCCCGCTGGAGTTTAGATTAATGAAGCAGTGTGGGCGACATTCTTGAATATTGAAAAGCCATAATTAACTGGACGTGGATAGGATGGTTCCTATGTTTGTGAAGTTTAGAACCAGAGGACACAGGTAGAGTGGATGTGGAGAGGATGTTTCCTATCATGGGGGAGTCTAGGACCAGAGGACACAGATAGAGTGGATGTGAAAAGGGTGTTTCCTGCAGTGCAGAGTCCAGGATCAGGGGGACCACCTTCAGAATAGAGGGACCTCAATTTAGAACAGAAATGAGTATTTCTCCTGTGTGTCTTATGATTGTGGCTGAACTATTCTCCTGTGCCCATTCCCGTTGCTACGTTGAATGATTACCTATATACCCCTCAAATATACCCAATTTGGTGAGGTCTGTCTACGAGACCTCAAAATGTATATTGATGACAACATTATTCTGAACAGGAACATGATTTTTTGTGCAACGGGTGGAGCACCAGCTCCCCAGACCTGGAATTAGTGGAATATATGAAAATTAAATTGCAACTCTGTGGTATCATTCATTGTCAACATCACACAGCTGCCGTGCAGTGCACAGGTACTGTGAAAACTAGGTTTAAAGATAACTTAAAAGTTAAAGCAGAATATTTTGTCTATGCTGGCATATGGTAGCCATGTTTTTACACACTGGGAGCGCTGTAAATTACATTCGGTCTAAGAAGGGCGAGCGTGGCAAGTATGAAGGGCTTCAGGAGGTCATTGTGGGCTTTTAGAAAAGGTTGGCAAACACTGCTCTGGAAGAAAGAGTTAGCCAATGGATGAGCATAACCGTCCATGGATGAGATCCCCACAATCTGAGGAGACGAGGGATCAACGGAAACAGGTCCGACGACAGGCTCAAAGTTGGAGACGTCTTCCCAGAAACTGGATGCTTCTTTGTGGCAATACTGGTCCAGGTGGTTAAGACAAAAACATCAAAAATGCACAATAAAAGGCTTACAAATGCAAGACAATAAAAACAGAATATGCCATGTGAAACCAGAAAGTATCCCACACATTGTAGTATCCTGCAACAGTTTAGTTCAATCTGATTACTTACACAGGCACCATCAAGTGACAAACATCTTTCACCAAATTCTGACTTTAAGATACACCATCATTAAACATGCCTACATTATTATAAATACAATCCTAATCCAGTTTTAGAGGCAGGTCCCTACAACCGATCCATTATTAGAGATGGATACCTGGTACCCGCACAAAAATAATAATACAGGAGACATATGCAATAACAATTTATTTAATAGGTATGGCCATTACGAACACACACTACGCACGGAAATCAGTGTACAGTGTCCTGTGTATGTTACTCAAAATGGCCTCTTTGGTTTGTTACAAGTTGGAATGCTTCTTTGTCGGATAAGTGTTTCTCTCGCCGTTGTTTCACTTTAGAATGCCGGATATGGTAATTGTATTCATTTGTTAATCAATGGGGAATGTTATTGTGTCTTGTGATGCTGGGAACTTGGGGGAGGGGTTTTCGCGGGTTTTATGGTGGGAGGAGAGTGCGGGAGGAAGGTGGACGTGCGCTGCACTGCTCGGAAGACCCCCGGGCGGGTCCCGGGTGCGAAGACGTGGAGGTCGGAGGCAAGTGACGAGGGGTCGAATGGTTCGATGTTTGAGCTCCAACGAGTGCACTAAACTGACTGAACTTTGATATGTTGGCGCCTTTTGTTTTTTTCCATGTATATATATAAATATATATATTGTATTACCGACTACTCTGTTAATTTTAGTAAACTCTTTAAAGTGTATGTCATAACGGTATTTGTTGTGGGTTTGATACTGTTGGTGGGCGCGAGGCATAAAACTCGATTCTCACAGCACCTGCGTGCACGGGCGGTGGGTTGGTGTGTGGCTGGATCTCCTTTTCCCCGAGACATATACCAGCCTGTTGGGTAAGCGTTACATTTGTGGGGTGCTCGTCCCGGATTGGATTGTCAGGCAGCAGAGCGGAGATGGACAGAGATAAGAATTTTTGTTGGTGCCAGTTTGAAGATGTACCAGTAGAGTACGCATGCGTAGTGAGCGAAGTGGATTTTCGAGTTTCTGGAGACGCGATAGTGAGGGGTTGAAGTTCGGTGAAGGGTATTGGGCAGGTAGAATTGGTAGCTAGACAGTGTGGTAAAGAGGTAGAGTCTAGCTGGGTGTTGGTTCGGACGGCTGCTGAAGTCAGGACGGTGGAACTGCCGGCGACGGTCAGTTTACCGGGGGAGGAGGGGCCGAGGGGGCTGCACCCGCTCTCCGAGGATGAGGCTGAGGAGACATCGGAGGAGGAGATAGAGCTAGAGGTGGACCCCACAGAGGTGCCCGGCACTAGTAAAGGGAGGTGGGAGGTGGGAGTCGTGACTAAGCCCCGCTCCCCAGGTAGGGTGGAAGCCTCGGAGCTGGCAGCCGCACTTAATTCCCTGGTGGGAGTGGCCGAGAGGCCACGGCTGAAGCTGGGGGTGTTCTCCGGAGCCAAGCCTACTCCGGACGGGGAGTGTCGGAAGCTAATGAGACGTTGGTGTTGGTGTGTCCTGACCCGGTGGAAACCGATGGTGCTGCCCTCCTGGTGGGGACTAACTCCCCAGTTGTGCGACGCATCCTGGGAGCTTGTAAGGAGAAAGGGGAGGGGGAGACTTTCTGGAGACCCTCTCGGTGCATCCAGTGTTTCGAGCAGTGTTCGCAGAAGGGGTTGCCTCCCAAGGGCTGGACCCGGAGGGTAAACGAGGGACGGTGTGGTGTACGCAGGCAAGGCCCAAGGTGATCCGACCCGGGGAGGTAGCACCAGTGTTGGGGATCCCCAGATTCCCAGGAGTGCCGACGGGAGAAGCCCTGTTCGTAGACACCCCAGACGATCTTGAAGGGGAGACACGATTTCCGGCGGGGGCGCTGGTGAGGCCCGAAGTGCAGACACCAGGGGTGGTACATGCAAGGCGTACAGCTATAAGTGTCAGGAAAACCACGGCAAGAGAAATCACCTTTAAGAGGGGAATGCCGCTGGCACATCTGTTCCCGGTGACGGTAATGTCCCGCGCACCAGTGTGGACCCCTAACGGGGAGAGATCGGAGCATCGAAGGGAGCTGACCGCTGAAGCCTTTAACTTCGGGGATTCCCCTGTGTCGCCGGAGTGGAAACGCAGGCTAGTGGAGAAGATGCTGAAGATGGAAGCTGTTTTTTTCTCTGTAGGAGTTTGATGTTGGCTGCTCCAAAAGCACTCGCCACACCATCCGGGTGACGGAGGACACCCCGTTCCGAGAGAGATCCCGGCGGCTGGCTCCGGCAGATGTTGAGGACGTGCAAGTTGAAGGAGGCCGGAATCATAGCTGAGTCCTGAAGTCTTTATGCGTCCCCTATAGTGGTGGCACGGAAGAAGAATTGGTGGGTGCGCATGTGTGTTGACTACAGGAATTTGAATCGGCGAACTGTCCCTGATCAATATACTGTCCCGATGGTCGAGGACGCGTTGGCCTGCCTGAGTGGAGCGAAATGGTTCAGTGTGCTGGAATTAAGAAGTGGGTATTATCAGATCCCGATAAGTGAGGGCGATGATGAGAAGACAGCCGTTATGTGCCCGCTGGGGTTCTTTCAGGTCGAACGAATGCCCCAAGGCACATGGGGGGCCCCAGCCACCTTCCAGAGGCTCATGGAGAGAACTGTGGGGTATATGAATCTGTTGGAGGTGCTGTTGTACCTGGACGATTTGATACTGTTTGGATCGACTTTGGAGGAACATGAGGAGAGGCTGTTGAAGGTGTTAAGCCGGCTTAATGAAGAAGTGCTGGATGAAGACTGGACAAATGCCAGTTCTGCATGTCGTCGGTTAGCTACGTTGGCCATATCATTTCGCAAGATGGAGTGGCGACTGATCCAACCAAGATAGAGGCCGTGACCAGCTGGCCGAGGCGACAGAAATTGGACGCTCTGCGCTCGTTTTTTGCGGTTCTGTGTGTATTACCGCCGATTCGTGAAAGATACGCCAAAATATGTCACCCGTTGACTCAGCTTTTGTGTGGATATCTCCCGCTGGGAAATAAAAGGAATGGGGACAGGACACAAGACGCTGGAGTATACTGGAACCCGGCGGAAACTTTTGGCTCGAGATGGGATGATCGATGTGAAGAGGCGTTCCGATCTTTGAAAAGGGCCCCGGTGTTGGCATTTGCCGATCCCCAAAAGCCATATGCGCTGCACACGGATGCCAGCCGAGAGGGTCTCGGGGCTGTTCTGTACCAGGAGCATGGCAAAGCATTGAGACCGGTAGCATTTATCAGCCGAAGCTTGTCGCCCTCTGAGAGAAACTATCCCAGTCACAAGTTGGAGTTCCTGGCGATGAAGTGGGCGGTGGTGGACAAGCTGTGCGATTACTTGTACGGAGCCAAGTTTGAGGTGAAAACGGGTAACAATCCTTTCACTTCTATTTTGACTTCGTCTTAGCTGGATGCCACAGGACATCGGTGGTTGGCGGCCTTGTCGGTTTATGAGTTCAGCCTGAGATACCGCCCTGGAAGCAAGAATGTCGATGCCGATACTTTATCACGTCGGGAGCCGGGGGAACAGGAGAGGGACGAGGAGTGGGAGAGTGTCCCTGCCCCTGGAGTGAAGGCGATGTGTCAGTTTGCTATCACCGTGAAGGCCGAGGGAAGAGGACGGCTGGAGCGAGCCATGGTCCATTTGGGGTTTTTAACGACGCCATACCCCTAGCTTACTGTGACCTGGGGTGAGTCCGGGGGGAGTGGCAGTGCTCAGCAGAATGACCCGGGTCTTGGCACTGTGTGGAGAGCGGTAGAGAAGGTAGATGTGACTTTGGCTGATAAGGCGAACCACACGTCCGTTCCTCTGGTATTGAAGGAGTGGTCTCGGTTAAAGTTGAAGAACCAAATCTTGTACCGGGTATCGGCACCTCCGGACCTGCCGGAGGAGTATCGGCAGGCTGTACTCCAGGTCTTACATGATGATTCTGGATACTTGGGGTGGAAGAGACAAATGGATTACTGAAAGACCGGTTCTACTGGCCCCGGATGAGGGGGGAGGTTGAAGAATACTGTAGGAAATGCAGTCGTTGCATCCGGAGGAAGACCCTGCCAACATTGGCGGCTCCACTGTCGCACTTGCATAGTGCGGGACCTCTAGACCTGGTGTGTATGGATTTCCTGTCGATTGAGACTGACACCAGCCACACCGCGAATGTATTAGTCATCACCGATCATTACACTCGCTATGCTCAGGCATTTCCCATTAAGGATCAGAAGGCGACGACAGTGGCGAAGGTGTTATGGGAGAAGTATTTTGTTCATTACAGCCTTCCCAGGCGAATCCATACTGATCAGGGGCGGGACATTGAGAGCTGTCTTATCCATGAATTACTGACTATGCTTGGGGTTGAGAAATCGAGGACTAACCCTTATCACCCACAGGCTGGAGATCGGGCAGAAAAATAAGTGGAGTCGTCTTATTGGACAATTGGTTCACTGTTACAATTGTACTTGCCCTATTATCTGATGTTCGGGCGGCAAGCCAGGTTTCCCATTGACGTGCTTTGGGACTGAGGTGGGTGAATTACACGGGAAGCCCTATCTAAAGTCTGCGCCCGACATGAAGAGGGAGTTACAGAGGGTGTACGAGTTGGCCGAGGCGGTGGCTACAAACAAAATCAGAGGAATAAGATGAGGTATGACCAAAAGTTGAAGTTTGTCCAATTATTGCCGGGCGACCGGGTCCTTTTACGAAATTTGGGACTCCCCGGTAAGCACAAGTTTGCAGATCGATGGGCGGATACCCCCTATGGAATAGAGAGCCAGATGCCGAATGTACCAATTTACCGGGTGAAACCTCAGGATGGGAATGGCCCTATCAAGGTACTCCATCGGAATCACCTGCTGCCCCTGGTTCAAGCAGTGTAGGTGGACAAGGAGCCGGAGTGGGAGGTTGCGCCCAGTACAAGGAGTCTGTGAGGACGCGGAGCGAGGGAAGAGGCTGCTGCTGAAGAGCGGTAACGGGTCCTTAACCCGGGAATGGATACCGATTCGGAAGATGACGACTCAGATGAGTGGCCCCTGTTTCCATTTGCTGTCGCTCCAGTACCAGAAGAGGAGGCTCCTGGCCCTTCCCATACTGAGTTGGGTGAGAGGAGGGAAGGTATTGAGGGTCAGATGGAGATGTAGCCAGCGTAGGGGGAAGAGAGGGTGGAACCCGAACGTGAACCGGAGGGTTCTCCGGTGAGGGGGGAGCCCCGTGAGGGAGGGGTGAGGGTCTGTCAGGTAGAACTGGGGTGTCCGGGGCAGCGTGTTCGCAGGTGAAGAGGGAGCCCAGTGAGGTGGGTCGGAGATCTCAGAGGAGTAGGCGCCCCCCGGAGCGGTTGACATATGTGGACCCAGGAGAACCGAGTGTGATTTATACTGCTCTGGGTAGTTATGTCGCTGCTTTCTGCACCTGGGTTGGGTTTTGTGTGCTGCAAGAAGCTTTGTGGAACTCTGGTAATGTCATGAGGTGATGACATTTTCTGGTGGGGGGATAATGTACAATGTCATGTGTATGTTACTCAAAATGGCTTCTTTGGTTTGTTGAGAGTAGGAATGCTTCTTTGTCTGATAAGTGTTTCTCTCGCAGTTGTGTAGATTTAGACTTACTGATATGGGGATTGATTTCATTTGTTAACCAATGGGGAATGTTATTTTGTCTTGTGAGGCAGGGAACTTGGGGGTTTTCGCGGGTTTTCAGGAGAGTCGGGAAGAAGACGCCGAGGAAGGTGGACGTCGCTGCACTGCTCGGTCGACCACCGGGGGGGTCCCGGGTGCGGAGACGTGGAGGTCGGAGGCAAGTGACGAGGGGTCGAACGGTTCGATGGTTGAGCTCCAACGATGTGCACTAAACTGACTGAACTTTGTTAAGTCGACGCCTTTCGCTTTTTCTTTTCTTTCATATATATTGTATTGCCTAGTACTCGTTTAGTCTTAGTAAACTCTTTAAAGTGTATTTCATAACGGTGTCTGGTGTGAATTTGATACTGTGTGCATGCGTGAGGCATAAACTTGATTCCCACAGCACGTGTACGGAGGTGGGGTTAGTGAGTGGCTGGATCTCCTTTTCCCCTAGACATACACCAGCCTGTTGGGTGAGTGTTACAGATGTAAACGGGAGTTCGGATTACTTAACGTGCAGATCCATTCTGAAATTCAGAATTTTACTGACACCGTCATCAAAAGTCGACGAATTTTCCAAGTGCTTGGATGGTCAACTTAAACTCTGCCTCTCAGGACACTGTAATAGGAGAGTCGAGACATAGTCTAAACTGTACTGAAGCTTATGCCTTCTTTGCGGAATTCCCTGTCCTCGAGGCAGAATTCCCTCCATATGCTCCCGAAATTGCCCCTGTTATTAAGCCAATTCTGAGTCCAGGCAGCCAGGTATCCAAGATGGAACGCCATCTGACCGTCTGAATGTGCGGACCACGCACAATCTAGTCAAACACATTACAAAATTAATACATCCCACATTACTTGTTCTGAATTCATCTGTATATTGTTTTTTTTTTCAATTTTTCAAAGAATTCAATCAAACTCCTAAGGGTCGGCCTGCTCTCACAAAACCTTTCGGCCCATCCCAGACCAGAATACGTTTCTACGGATACCAGCAAAGAGAATGTCACCTCATCCGTTTCATTTTCTGTTAATAGATCCAGGAGGGACTGTTCCCTTGTCCGCCTGTCCGCTCATTGTGCCAGGACTCATTTCTGCACGCAAGTGAGAACTTACATCATATCCAAAACATCTAACGCAAGGAAATGTAAATAGATTTTTTGTGAATTTTAAGTTGCCCGTGACAGCACCGTGCTCATAAGGCACCGGTCCAAAATCTATCTCCAGAATAATTGCTCGCTGTCTCCGTTGTTTTTTGGTGACAGGGTGTGGGGTGTATGGTCTGTACAGAATACTCCGAAACTAATGATTGCTCCGTTTCGGCTTCTGAGTTCGACTCACAGTCTATCGATTGACAATCTCTCCACGGGTTCTTGGCTTTCTGCTGCTGTGTTACCATCATTCTCTCCCTCTGTTTCAATGGCACACCCTTTACTCTCCTTTACTCCAATATGTCCATTCTGAAACTTCAAAACCCGGGAATGTCCAGAAGCCATTCTTGCCCTTGTTGTTGTGAAGTCTCTTCAATAGAGCGAAGTAATTCTACCAATGTAACAATCATTGCCCAATTGCTACCTTAACTGTCTGACGTGTGTAATCCTCCGTGGATTTTGCGACTTAAGGATGGAGAGGCACATGCTTGTTTGAATTTATGGCATAATTGCCAACCTGTTCACTTATAAATCTGTTTATTCGTAAACTGCGCTGAATTCCAATTGGACACGGGAGTTATTTACACAGATGACCATTTAATGTAAACACATACTTCATTCCGTTCTTAAGCTCTGTTCTGAATTTTCTCTGTGTCAGAGTATAGATACATGTATTGGTGCACACACTGAGCATTTGCAACATATACCCAAATTCTTGCAGTAAATATACAGGGGAACTCAAATATTTGTCCTGATAAAAATAGTTTTGCGGTTGCCATTTCAGCGAACGAACTATAAAAGGTATCCACAATATTATGAAATTAGCTGATATAGCAAACAACAGAATCATCGATTTTCTGCGCTTTTCCACCTCAGGATCGTTCTGATTATCACTGCTGTTCCGAAGCCCTCTGCGGACTCTATTTGCTGCAATAATATGTCTTACCGTTAACCCATTGAAAACTAGAATTAAACCGATCGGTAGCAGCGGTGTAAAAATGCTATCCAGCAAACCGTATCCTCGCCACAGGGGTGAAGTAGCGTATTCATCTGTGAAGGCGCAACGCCACGGTATGTTGTCAATAATCATGTAAGGCTCTATGGCAAAGTACAACGGGACACATTTCCCGCAGATCACCATAAACACGGTCATGATCACCACCGTTGCTGTTCTCTCAGTGCAGTATCGTTCCCGTATTTTCCGACAGCATATTGCGATGAACCGATCGAAGGTAAAAGTGACCGTAAGCCAAACAGAGCAGTCTATTGTTGCAACAACAAATATGTATGTCAGAGCGCAAACAGGAGTGATGAGCAGGAATCTGGAATAAATGTAGATATTGTTGGTCGTTTCCATTAAAGCAACAACGATAACCACCATCAGATCCGCTGTTGCCATTCCAACCAGGTAACGGGTGATGCATTTGGAGAGTCCGCATTTTCCCCGAGATAGGATTACAATCGCGGCTAAATTAACTACGGAAATTTGGAGAGAGGGGGAAAAAACAGAAACATCGTTAGCTACAACTGTTTGAGTTCCCAATATTCTTTCGATGTTATGCAGGGTATGCATTTTGTGGGAATTGGGGAGTAGGAATCCAGGCTGTCTGGGCTGCGTCAGTGCACTACCGCGAGTTGACTATAATGGACTGGAGACACAGCGGGCTGGCTACCTTCCGACAGTTCAGAGCTGATTTCCAGCACACACGTGAACGATCAACCGCTCCATAAACAACATCTGTAGGGATTATATGCAGTGGGAACAAAGTGGAAATAATGAGATAGAAAACACACGTTCTCTCTACCTGACATATTGAAGAGCAGAACTGCGTCTCGAAAATAGACTGGCCGATCATTTGAAAAAGCTGTCATATTGTTGTTGTAAAGTCGAAGTGTCTGTATTGACAAAGACTTAGAACTAGAAAACCGTAGACCAGGGTCGATTCAGAAGTCTGATCAAGGTTAAGTTATGATACTGTGCCAATATCGGCACCAACGTAATTGACAGGAAAAAAATATACATGGAAAAATATGGTAGATGAAAACAAAGCTACCGGATGCTTGAACCCTCCATGCTAAAGAGAAAAAAAAGCAGACGAGGATAGAATTTGTGTTAGCGGAATGTCTGAGCTGTGCAGAGGAACAAAAGCAAGACGTTGGATAGACATATATCGACCAGATTCAATATCTTACCAGGGACACCGATGGCTACAAGTACAGGATGGAAAATGGCCGAGATGTAGTAAATCGCTGGATATCCCATATTCCGAAAGAAGTAGCGTTCATTTGTACGCTATCTGCTCTTATGGATTGTTGATCGGTTTTATACATTTATAAGCAATTGAGAGGAATTCCACTGAGGCAATTAGTGTTGTTACCATGACAGCCACATCAGGGACGAACAGCCACACAGACACTGACATTAAATGTTTTTTTTTCTCACACTGTCACTGAGTCATGAATTTGTCTTCTCAAGAGATGTTCCAAGTTATACCAAAATATAATACGAGCATTGCCAATGTGATTTCCAAGACACGTGGCTTCAGCTTCAGAAGCAGAACATTCTCAGATCAGTTTTCTTTCTAACATAGGCTACCATCTTAAGCAATTAACATCGACAATCAAAATTCAAACAGATTTATTTTCTCACATTCAACCGAACACATCCGCCTGTGACATTGGGGTACCTGTCTTTAGCTCGGCAGGTGAAATTAAGTTCACCTTGTTGAACGGGAGAT
Source organism: Hypanus sabinus (assembly GCF_030144855.1). Classification (NCBI taxonomy): domain Eukaryota; kingdom Metazoa; phylum Chordata; class Chondrichthyes; order Myliobatiformes; family Dasyatidae; genus Hypanus; species Hypanus sabinus. Next base: position 181,046 of record NW_026781423.1, on the reverse strand, counting down.
AGCATCATTTATTTCCTTCGCATGTTCTGGTCATTTCGAAAGGCACAGATAGCAACTGATGACATGTATTAAAATAAAACACTCTACATGTGCGGTCTTCTAAGCATATAAAAGAGATGGACAACAATATTCCGGTTACGCTCCCACTCGAATTTAGCTGCGGATTGTGGACAGATTGATTACCGTTCATTTCTGGATGAGCAGGGAGTGGATGTTTGACTGACTGTAACAAGGGGTCTGCAGGATTCATGCTGGGTCCTTTGATAATTATCATGTATTTTAATGATTTAGATGACGATGTGGAAAACACAATCTGCAGAATTGATGATGAACCCGAGATTGGGAGGGTTTTTACAGGCAGGATCTCTGTCCAAGCTTGTAGCTTGAAGTTGACTGGCTGACAAATGGGTTGAAAAATGTCAGATAGAATTTAATACACGCATGTATGGGGTGGTCTGTGAGGAAAGATACACCAGGTTAAGAAGCAGATATTGAATAGTGTGCAGTATTTAAAAAAAAAGAGATGTGGGGCTACAGAGCGATAATTCCAGGAAAGCAGCATCACGGGCAGATCGTCTCGTACTGAGCTCGAATCACAGTGGCTTTCACAATCAGATCACTGAGCACAGGAGTTGAGACATTATCTTGTAGCTGTAAAACACGTTGGCGAGCTTGTGGATAGAACATTCAGGTTCGTTCCGATCCGCTACCTACAGTTTTGAAATTTCAATAAGCTTGAAAGTGTGCAGCTGTAAATTGAAAGGAGGAGTTCAGGGACTGAGGACAAGAGTTAGAAGGATAGCTTGAATATGTTAAGAATTTATTCCATTGAACTTAGGAAGATTAATGATGATCGTAGAGGAGGATATAAAATTGTGAGCGTCACATACAGACTGGGTGAATGCCCGGAGGTTTCCTGCATCCTCTGAGTGAATCTACAACTGGAATGTTGAAATATACAACAGGGATAGGTGGTAAATCCTATTCACTGGGAGGGTGGAGCGTTTGTGGAAGGAACTGTGAGCGTATATGCTGGTTGCAGATTCAATTGTATCATTTCAGTGAAGGTTGTGTAGATACGAGAATGAGAGACGGACAGTGCTGCTAAGTGGGACAAGGCGCAAGATCACAGCGGGATGATCTAGATGGGTGGAAAAAAAAGAAGCAGTTCTCTGTCATAATGATCTATCAGTCCATGGTTATTTCCCTTTAATTTCTCCATGCAGTGTCAATAGTGTTTTCTCATTTTCGTCAGCAATCTAAGAATGTGCAGAACATATTCGGTGACTATTATGGTACTCGTACCGATGAGAGATCGTCGAGATCGTCGACTTACTGGAGGGAGGGATGGAGGGACAGAGAGAGAGAGAGAGAGAGAGAGAGAGAGAGAGAGAGAGAGAGAGAGAGAGAGAGAGAGAGAAGGACTGACAGACTGATAGATTTATGCTGGCATTGTCTGCACTGTCCGCTCCACACAGCCGTCTGACTTCTAGCTCTCCTTCACTAACTCAGTTTCCTTCTGCCCACAGGGAAAGACTTCATTCGAATCCGATATGACCTTCAGTCCAGGGACAAGATACGGAACAACCGCACCTCTCTCAAACATATGGTATGTTACAGAGCACCGACAGACCGGCAGCTCATCAGTTCCACAGTCACGGACAGCAGAGATATTCAGTCCCACAATAAGCCCAAAGTTCAGACACACGTTTCCAATACAGCTGTTAAAGTGAACCACAGACAGTCAATCTTTCCATTGTACTCTGTCATCAGTGTGCTACAGGCAGGGGCAGACAAGCCCACAACCTTCATCCCCACCCACGGGGCTGGATGGACAGCAACAATAGCGTTGGAAGAGTTAGCGTGGGTTCAGAAAATGATAAACAGATGGAAAATTGCAAATGAAGAAAGTGGTGTAGGTGTAATGTAAGAATTTTTCTGATAAGCACTTGGGATTGCGGTTAATGTACTTTTGTGGACAACAAAGTAATCCGTAGGTTAAAGACAGAGAGCCACAATAAATGGGCCGTTTTCGATGTTGGAAGTGGTGACGAGTGCGGTTATACAGGGATTGGACTGAGTCCCCAGCAGTTTTCCCTATAGGGAAATGCGCTCTACTCTTGGCTGACATTCCTCGCACTCCCGATTTCCACATATCCGTGTACTCCTCCGTAACTGCGATGTCGGTCTCTCGTTGCTGAAGTGTTAACGTCCCGGCATATTTGGAAATCCTCGCTCATATAGTGTTTCTCATAATTTGAACTGTTGGATCTCCATTCCATTGGCTCTACGTCACCTGAGCTACTGGCTCAGCTCACTGATAATTGTCCCGGAATGCAGCTAAAATAATATCATGGTTCTGCCTACTACCCCTGCTTTTCGTATTTCTGTTTGTTTTAAATCTGACTGGTCCAGACCAGTTAAAAGACGACACCAGACAGTCCAACGAAATTACAGTTTGTTTATTTTGTTGGTATTGCAGTTTACAGAGTTTGCAGCTACTCATCCATGAACCTTCTATTTCCATTATCCCAGAGCAAGTATCAGTATAGAGACCACCAGAACGTGGAAACAAAGACAACCTGTTGGCTTCCCCTGTCCTTAATTAGACTTCAGTTTCGTCTGGCCAACATCTGCCTCCTCTTCACCCAAAGACTAATATCTTGGAATCATTATTCCCCACTCATTCAGTTGCCTGCCCAGAGGAATCCTCTGGATCCTCATTGAATAATTAAATTCTATATAAAATATTAACGTTCACTAACTAAATTCGCGGAATTTATACTGTACGCATTCTTTGCTATTTCATGAAAGAATTGTCCTCGACTTGTTTCCATTAGTTCTGCCTTCCATCTTAATGGTTGATATACACTGAACAATCAATTATGAGGCTACTTTAAATTGGAATTACAGCATCATGTGTTACAATTCTTATCCAAGGATATATTTGAACGTTTGTCCCACAATTCCAAAACTTACACCAAAAGCCTGGTATCAGAATATTTCATTTGCCTTACCAGCGTATGTGTCAATTTGTCCAGTGTGCTCCATCCAGTGATGCATTGTCTCCCTTGCCTCCTGCACAACACATGTCCAGGCTGCAGTCAAGTGAGGGACTGGTGGCAACTGAGTAACAACATATTCCCACAGATAGTCATTTGTATCAGTGCATTGGATCTGGAAGTTCTCCCTCATTACGGTGCATAATATAAATTTCAGTCCTGTACCCCTTTATCAGATCGTATCACCCGTGTCCATTGAGAAGATACTATTGTTTTTGTTGTTCACTAAGTGTTTTCCAAGCAGTGATATCACTGTTGACACAGTGGTCCGCCGTAGTGGCTCTGGGACAAACGTACTCCGTCTCAGTCATGGTTAACGTCATCGTAACGAAATACAATATTCTCTTCATGTAGAATGAAATCTGTAACGGGGGTGGGGGAGGGTTCTGATCTTATTTCCAGTGGAAATCTCAAATTACTTTAAGTCCATTTTTTTCTAGACCGTCTCATCTGGACTATCAGTTGTCTTTGGACTCAAGGCTTCCGTTTTCCCTCACCCAAATCTGTTTCGGAAAAGAGGATGAGCACAAGCACTCGGATATTTTCATTTATTTTTGATTTTTTGTTAACAAAACTGCTCTTTTTTTCAGCATGAGTGAATTGAAAATCACCCCACTGATAGAACCTGACTCAATCTCGTTGGACAGTTGTTCCATTCTCAATTCACCCAAGTCAGAGCAATCATGTACATCTGGTACCGATGATGATAGCATTCCTGTTTCCCCTCCAAATATTTCAGCTGGTAAATATATGGTACCACCCACGTTTGATCTGTGAAGGCCAGTAATTTGTACACTGATGGACTTTGTTTGCCTATAATTTCAACCAGCCCCTCAAAAGCTTCGATTTAATAATGAAGGTCAATGTATTCTAATCATCACTCTTTGTCCTTAGCAATTCCGAAACCAGACTGACCTCTGATTCAAAGTAGGTTTTACTCTGTTGTTTCATCATCCCTTTTTGGTGGGCTGCCACATAACAGTCCTCTTTCATGGACTGTATCATTGTTGTACCCTCATTTATGACACAATTCCATTGATTTCGTGTTTCAACAACTTTCGTCCAAACATCTCCTCGAAACCTTTCATGTCCCATCCAGTGATAAATTTATAAGGGGAGTAACCTGTTGAAAATGCTAAAGTATTCCATATTATCATAAAAGCATAATGATGTCCCATGCTGTTGCACCATTGTTAAATCATAGTTTTTCTGTGTTCGATTCATCCTTTCCACACACGACCTCTTGATTGCAGTCTACAGGGTTTATGAAATCTCTGTATGATCGCAAAAAATACCGTTACATTTTCCATTATCTGGGGCGTGAAATGTGTGTTTTTGGAATACGGCGTCTTCACCAGCAAGTAAAGACCCTTTCCGAAAAGATTTTTGCAATGGCCTTTGCTGTGTCTGTCATAGCTGAGAATGCTTGTGTGCCATAATCCGTTTCGATACTCCGGGCTAGACATAGTAAGTGAATTTTTATCCACCCACGCCATAAAGCTATCCATTATTAACAGGACATATCTGTACCCTACTGGGGCGGGCGGCAAGAGAATAATTTAATCTATTTGTAAAGTAGACCATGACACTTCTACCGGTCAGGTGTGTTTGAAGGCCTCTCTTCTTTACATTTCAATGAGGACTATACTGTGCACAAATTAAGCAAATTCCTCACGGAATATCAACACCAGCCTTCTTCTTCGGCCACCAGCACTTCCTGGATCTCTTCTGGGGGCGTTTGCATCCCTGGTGTCCCATGTGGTTCCCCTGGAACCACAAGCTTTTAGTCTTGAAGGACAGCTCCATCTTTGGCAGATTGTCTCTTGTGTTCATCGAACAGGCAGTTTCATCACTGATTCCAAGCTGTCGAGTGTCTATTGTGTACCTGCAGCTACGATCTGGTTTCTTCACTGGCCATTTGGGTGAGGTATCAGTGGAGGCTACTGACTTCAGTACTCCTTGTTGTAGCAGCTTGTGTATTACCTTACCAATATCTTTCTCTATTTTTCATTGGGAAACACATATTGCTTCTTTGGGGTCTGTACCTTGAACGCACAAGCTGCAGGCCACCTTTCCGCAGTCATGCTAGTGCCCTGGAAATGTGTCTGAGTTCTATACACTAATATGCTGCACCTTCTGTTCATTGCTCATCTCCTCCGATTTGATCCACAATTCAACGATTGTGCATATTCTATCCTCATGTTCTCCTACTGCGATCTAGATGTTGTGTATCTATTCATGCTAGTTGCATCTTCCAAATCATGCAATTAACTGGCTCAAAACAAATCCGGATTTGGCCATATAATCACCCCCTATTATATGTTCCTGCTACCTGGGTAACTTCACGAAAACTATTGAATGCTTCAACACTATGTCTCCTATTCTAACTTTCAATGGTACACTCATACAGTATGTCCCATTAATCCACGTGAGATAATATTACATTGTATCTTCCAATCTGTTTGCATTTTTTTACATTAGTGGTGTTGACGGTGTTTTCGAGATCTGGCTGTGTCCATAACAAGTTAACAGGGTGGCCTAAACCTTCCACTAACCAGAGGTCATCCGGTTTCATCTTAAGTTTTGTCACACACCCTTATAAGTGTGGTCTGATACAGTTATTGAACCTCAGCGTGCAATTCCATGGATGGTCGTTTGTCAACCATATTATTTTGTAATCTCGGTCTTGCTGACCCTTTCAAGGGCAAACTGCTTTGCTCTGCTCTTTCACCTCTCAGGTTCGGGCATTCTTTCTTAAGGTGTCCCCCTTGAACATTGTTGCTGGATTTAATTACCACACCTTTAGTTATCCCTATTCCTAGCCCTGTTCCATTTCGTCTGTCCTTAGTTGCCCTTTGATTGTCTGCCAGGGAATTCCTCTTCCCTCATTTCTCCAGACCGACGGATATTTAATAGACATCACCTTCCTATTAGAGAGTTTTATTGGTATTTTTATCTCCTTTTCACACGCTCTACCCATGTTCCTCAGCACCCACGCCTCAGTATTTGTGGGTTCCAGTATCGTTCTATTTTCATCGGTACTATGAGACGCAACTGTCCTCAACGATCTATTTGAGGGTTCTGTTTTTAAATGGTCCGGCTTTAATGCTGGTCTAAACCTACCTTGGAACACGGTCCGTCAACTTAATGCAAATACAGTGCGACGTTCGCTTCTCCCCTCGTAATATTTGGCGAATGATTCTACCGGGTCCCCTTTGTCAGGACGCATAGCAATCATCATTGCGTTCTTCAAACCATCACGTGTTCCTCCATCACGTCGTTGTATATCTCGTGAAGCTGAGTGTATATTTGGATGCAAACACATTATAGTTAATTTCCTTTCTTCGTACTATTCTAGGTAATGTATTGCTCTCTCATGACCAGTTGATTGGAAAGCCTCTCAAGGATGTGCCGATATATTTAGCAATTTTCTTAAGCTACTGCACCCAGAACGGTGTGGTTTATGTATGTCCTGATTTGAGTTGCTCCCCCTGCTGCCCCCTCTCTGATAGTTGATCGATAGTAGCATACCCAGCAGTTTTCCCTTCACAGCCAGGGTGGCTGACAATCTCCTCATACTGCGGCAATTATCCCAACTCGTATTTCTGAAGGTATCCACTCCAATTATATTAATCCAAGTCCTTTGAAATTGCAGAGTTTCCGAATTCATGCTGTTAGAAAGATGCTGCTAGATCGCTTTGTGCCTCACCCGTGTGGTCCGACTCGAGTCCCCTGCTGAAAGAAAAAAATTATCTTCGAGCCTACCCAGGAACGTAAAGTCTGAATCACACCGTGCAATAATGATCAGTCAGGTACAGAGAATCTGTATTTACCGACAAATGACTTTGATTGTCTCAACGTAGGTTCATAAACTATCTGCCTGTGTGTATCCCATGAGATTCCCTGACTCACCATGAACAGTCAATGATGAGAAAATGTATTACCCCATCTCAGCATGGTGTCATCTCCACGTACCCGTCTTTTCCCCTTAACCCTTAAATCCGCTACTATGCTAAACTCTATCCAACTTTGTCTTAAATATATTCTCTGAGGTAGCCTACACTACAAAGTTGGGCAGAGAGTTCCGCAGATTCACCAATCTCTGGGAAAAGCAGTTCCTTCTCATCTCCGTCCAAAATCTAAATGGTGATGCTATATCCCTAAGTTCTGGTCTTATCTACCAGTGGAAACAACTTTCCTGTCTCTATCGTATCCACCCGTTTCATAATGTGATATGTTCCTATCGCCTGAAACTCCAGGCCACAACCTTCAAAAGACCCCTGGAAAGGAAGAAAATATATATTAAAGATTGAAATAGAGCTGTTTCGGAAAATGCAAGCAATGCAGTTTCCGTTAGGCTCCATCATCCTCAGCTCTGCCATGAGGATAATCACATGGGAAGTATCACACTAAAGGAATACACGTTCACTCCATCACTAAGGCGTTACGGACAATAATTACCGATTGGAGGTGCTTGTGACATAGGTCCCAGTGTAGTGCAAGTCTGTTACTTAAACGGTGGGAAGCTAGATACTATGCAACAAATCAATCACTCAGTCTCAATCCTATCTTTGGTCACTGATTGGAGGTGAGAAGGCGTTTAAGTCATTGGAGATTTGGTCACGTGATGAAGTCATGATCTGTTAAATATTAACTTGCGTAAGATACATAACTATCAGCGTCCCTTTGCTTTAGACTCGAAATGATTTATTAAATAACGGTTGATTCTAATCATAGATTATTTGTTCGCTGTTCAAGAAAAATATATCATGCTCTGCTATAGTTTGAAGTATGAACGCATTGAGAGTGTTAAATAGTTCACAAGGACTCGGCATTTGTGAGTTCAGTTGAAAGAGAAACACAGGTAATACGTACGTGAATAAACGGACGGCAGTCGTGGGATTCTTAGGATTGCATTGAAAACCTGTTTAAATTAATCGTTTCTTTCACAACGGGAACTCACTGCTTATAAATGTCTGTTGTAGTCGGTTGAAATAAATTTGCAGGAACATGTGAGTATAAGAGACTGCTTCTTTTTCCGTAATTGTATGATGTGTTAGTGTATGTGGGCCGCCCTCAACCACATCTGGTTTCCCTGTGTTCTTTATAATATTTGATAAGGATTTTCACTCCAGGTAGTAAATGTTTATTCTATATACGCCATTTAACGTCGACAGTTTTGAATGAACAAACGTTCGAGTTTAGATTTTTGTTTTGCCTTCCCTGTGTATTTAGATCGTGTTCTTTTGTTTGTTTGCTTTGGTGTTGATTTCAGAGGGAGACACAGATTCCACACTGGCCGTGTGAAATCAAGGTTAAAATGATCGAGATATGATTGTATCTATTCCTGGTAAGATACACCCGCTGTGCAAAGGTAAATCGACATTCAGACAAACTCGTGTGTACTTGAATTGTGAATTTGACATTCGCATTCTCGGAGCTGGTTCATTTGGGAAACACTAGAGGATGCTGCAGAAGATTTTGAAACGCTGGTTGAGAGTTGAAGGGTTCCATGGGAAAAGATTGCTTTAATGTAATCGCAGCATCTGCCCTGTAATAAAAACAGGAGAATTCAGCTTAGTGAGCGTGCAGTTTCATTCCGGATTCAGTATTTTGCTTTCATCATCAGCCTTAACTCAGTAAATTATACAAATGCTGTAGAATGACTAAATTAATCCCGGACTCTCAAAACACTATAATAGCAGAGTCTAGATATAGTTGCAGCGTGTACTAAAGATTATACCTTCCTTGGGGAACATCTCCATGCACTGCCTCATCCGCTTTCCCTTGCTTAGCTTATTCATGCCCAGTCAAACGCCTTAACAATTAATATGCCCCAGTTCAACTCTTCAGACTTCATCTGCCTATTTTGCATTTGTTCATGGAAATTATTCTGGTTTAAAGGGACAACCTGACCTCACAGAACCATGCTGACTATCCCCAACCAGGATACGTTTCTCCAGATACTGAGAAATGTTGTCTTTAAGAAACATTTCGTTTCCCTTGTCCACAACTGACCGCAGCCTCACGGGCCCGTAACTCTCAGAACTACATTATATTTTTTGATAAGAGGAATAACATTTGCCATTCTCTGTGGCCAGTGATGACACAAATGTCACGTCCTGAAGCGCAGCAATATCTTCGAATACGTACACAACGCTGGAAGAACTAATCAGGTCAGGCAGCAGTCGTGAGAAAAGAATAACCAACGTTTCGGGCCGAGACCCTTCATGAGGAATGGGGAGAAGAGAGGGCCGAAGCCCAGTAAAAGAGATAGGGGAGGGGGGAGGGCCTAGAGGCGCCAGGTGGAAAACCAATCAGAGGAAAGTTAAAGGGGGGAGGGGATACGCATGAAAGAACTTGTAGAGATAAAGGAGTAGAAAGTTGAAAGGGCAGAGAGGCAGAGATGGGCCTGGGATAGGGGGAGGTGAGTGGGAGTGAATTACCGGAAACTGGAGAATTCAATGTTAATACCACCAGGCTGGAGGCTACCCAGACGGTAGATGTGGCGCTGCACCTCCAACCTGAGTTTGGCCTCATTATGGCAGTAGAGGATGCCATGTATGGACATATCTAGATGGGAATGAGAGGCAGAGTTGAAGTGAGTAGCAACCGGGAGGTCCTGTCTTTAGTGACGGGCGGAGCGGAGGTGCTCGACGAAGTGGTCCCCCAATCTGCGTCCGGTCTCGCCGATGTAGAGGAGACCGCACCGGGAGCTCCAGATGCAATAGACAACTCCAGCAGACTCGCAGGGAAGTGTTGCCTCACCTGGAAGGACTGTCTCGGGCCCGGAATGGGGGTAAGGGTGGAAGTGTGGTGACAGATGTAGCATTTGCGCTTACAGGGATGTGCCGGGTGGGAGTTCTGTGGGTAGGAACGTGTGGACCAGGTAGTCGCGGAGGGAACGATCCCTGCGAAATGCTGAGAGCGGTAGGGAGGGAAGGATGTGCTTGGTGGGGTCCTGTTGAAGGTGGCGGAAGTTGCCGAGGATAATGTGTTGGATCCGGAGGCTGGTGGGGTGATATCTTCGCTCGCTTTCTCTCATTACCTGGATTGCAAACCTTGTAGATCCTGGGAAAGATTTATTTTCATGTTTTCCCAATTTCAAGCTCGTAGTTCTAAGCGTCTGCATGTCCCAGAACATCTGTCCTTTTTCTTTGTATCCACAGTCATCAATGTCGCACTCACTAGTGAATACCGAAGGAAAGAGTCAGTAAAGACTTTCACTGCCTCCTTGCTGTCCAGACACATGGATCCTCTTTAATTCCTGATCTCTCCCACTCTCTATCTCGTCGTCCTCCTGTTTTACACTTCCGTGGGCTTCTCATGTCCCCTTCTAACTCTCTGTCCATTGTTAAATTCCTCCTGGTTTCCTTGTGTCGTTCCATAGCCCTGCCTGATCCTTTCTTCCCAAACCTTAAGATTATTTATTTCTTCCTTTTGAAGAGGAGTTCCTTATCTCTTACCAACCAGGGTTACTTTAGGGGCAATCCGTTCCTCGCCTCATTGAAACCGCTTCTCCTGAAACGCAAACTAATGGTCCGTTAACAATCGTCATATTTCTGTTACGCATTAGAAGGAACCAATTATGTCCCAAATTCGGCTACTAATTTCCTACCTAATAGCATCAATTAAATGCATTCCCTATTGCCTGCTCTCATCACAGTGTGTATTCGTAAACGTCCATATAACCATATAACTAGATAAAAATTACAGCACGGAACAGGCCATCTCGGCACTTCAAGTCCGTGCCGAACGCTTACTCTCACCTATTCCCACTGACCTGCACTCAGCCCATAACCCTTCAATCCTTTCCTGTCTATACACCCATCCATTTTTAATCACAATATTGAACCTGCCTCTACCACTTCTACAGGAAGCTCGTTCCACACAGCTACCACTCTCTGAGTAAAGAAGCTGCCCCTCGTGTTACCCCTAATCTTTTGCCCCTTAACTCTCAACTCATGTACTCGTGCTTGAATCTCCCCTACTCACAACGGAAAAAAGCCTATCCACGTCAACTCTATCTATCCACCTCATAAATTTAAATGCCCCTTTCACGTCCCCGCTCAACCTTCTACGCCACAAAGAATAAAGACCTAACTTGTTCAAACTTACTCTGTAACTTACGTGCTGAAACCCAGGTAACATTCTGGTAAATCTCCTCTGTACTCTCTCTGTTTTGTTGACATGTTTTCTTTAATTCGGTGACCAGAACTGTACGCAATACTACGAATTTGGCCTCACGAATTTGGCATTGTACAATTCTAACATTACATTCCATCTCCTATACTCAATGCTCTGATTTATAAAGGGCAGCATAACAAAAGCTTTTTTCACCACCCTATCCAAATGAGATTCCACCTTCAGGGAACAATGCACCATTATTCCTTGATCACTCTGTTCTACTGCATTCTTCAAAACCCTACCAGTTACCTTGTATGTCCTATTTTGATTGGTCCTACCAAAATGTCTAATAGCTGTGCGCTATCGTTCTGAAATGCTGACCCGCATTCAGCATCGTTCTGAAATGCTGTTTCCTGACTCGATTCAGCTATCGTTCTGAAATGCTGTTACCTGACTCGATTCACTTTCCAGTACTAGTTCTATGATGGACTATTCGCTAGTCCGCCTGCCCGCTTAATGTGATAGGACTCCTTCCCGGAGGTAACCGAGAAATTCTCTCTCATCTAATCCTTTGTAAACAGAGTAAGTGCCCATGAATATTAGTGAAGTTTAAGTTGCCTGTGACAACAGCCGTGCTAATATGGGATCTGTCCAAAGTTCATCCCCGATCTGTCACTGCCTCTGATTGTTGTTTTCGTTTTCGCGATAGGAACACTGTACAGGATACTCTCAAGCGAGTGCTTGTTCCCGTCCTACTTCTGAGTTCCACTCACAGTCTATTAACGTGCAGTCCCATCACAGTATCTTGCCTTTCCGCAGCTGTGATACTATCACACTCTCCCTGTATTTAAAAAGGCTTTCCTTTTTCCCTACTATGAATATATTGATATATTTGAACTCCAAGAAGTCCCGATGTCATTGCTCCGCTTGAGATTGGACTGACATTATTTCCTCTACATGGTGGCATCCGTTAGTCTAGCGAGACCATGGATCTGTGCCTGGAATGTCTACTGGGGTGTCCTCTCCAGAGCGCAGGCCTGGGCAAGTTTATATGGAAGACCGACAGTTGCCCCTGCTGCAAGTCTCCCCACTGCATGACACCGATGTTTTCCAAGGGAAGGGCAAAAGCTTGGCAGCTCATACATGAGGAATAAAAATCATTCGTTTACGTCTCCGTCTAAATATACAATGTGCAATCATAGACATTTATATTAAATTGTAATAAATCGAATAGTCAATGCAACATAGAAAAAAAAAACAGTCAAATCAGCGTGAGCTAATCAGACCGATGTCATGATGGCTGAAGTTGACCCGGAGGCTGCTGGTCCTGACATTTATGCTGCGGTACCCTTTCCCGGATGATTTTCAAGTCTCTGTGATACTTTGGAATTTAATCATTTGAGGATAATCAGGGACATGAAATTCTGAATTCATGACATATTTGCCAAATCTACTCATTTTAAAACTACTTTATTCGAAGCTGGGCTGAATTGCATTTAGAGTGGGCGTTATCTACACAGATGACCATTTAATGTAAACTCATACTTCATTCCATTTCTCAATTCATTTCTGAATTTCCTCTGTGTCAGTGTATAGATATAAGTATTGGTGCACATACTCAGAATTTGCAACATGAACCCAAATTGTTGAAGTATATATACCGGGGAACTGAAATATTTGTCCTCATAAAAAAAAGTTTTCCACTTGCCATTTCAGGGAATGAACTACATAGGGCATCCAAAATAAGATGAAATTTGCAGATATTGCAAACAATAAAATCATCGATTTTCTGCGGTTTTCCACCTCGGTATCCTTCTGATTATCACTGCTGTTCCGTTGCCCTCTGCGGACTCTGTTTGCCGCAATTATATATCTTACTGTTAACCAATTGAACACTAGAATTAAGCCGATTGGTAGCAAAGGTGTTAAAATACTCTCCAGTAATTCGTATCCTCTCCACACGGGTAAAGTAGCATATTCATCTTTGAAGGCGCAATGCCACGGAATGTTGTCAATAATGACGTAAGGTTCAATGGCAAAGTAAAACGGGGCACATCTCCCGCAGCTCACTATAACCACGGTCACCATAACCACCGTTGCTGTTCTCTCAGTGCAGTATCGTTCCCCGAGCATTCGACAACATATTGCGATGAAACGATCGAAGGTAAAACTGACGGTAAACCAAACAGAACAGTCCATCGTTATACCCCTACAAATATCTGTCAGAGCACATACAGGAGTGATGAGCAGTGATCTTGAATACATGTAGATACTGTTGGTTTGTTGCACTAAAGCAACAACGATAACCACCATCAGATCCGCTGTTGCCATTCCAACCAGGTAACGGGTGATGCAGTTGGAGAGTCCGCATTTTTCCCGAGATAGGATGACAATTGCAGTTATATTAACTACAGGAAATTAGAAACAAAACAGGATTATCATTAGTGGCAACTGTCTGAATGCCTACCATTCTTTCAATACTGTGCAGGATATGTTTTATTTTTCGAAGTGAAGAGCAGAAATTCGATGTGTACCGGCCTCATCGGAAGACTCCTGCTGGAGGACCACAGTGGACCGCTGACTTTCCGTCCGTTTAGAGCGAGGCTTCTGATTTCCACGAGTTACCTACCGGTGAGCGGTCGATCGCTCCAGCAAACATCAACATGAACAACGCCTTTTCTATTATTAGAGATGAAACAGCTGAAGGGATTATTTGAAGTAAAATTCAGGAGGTTTAAAGCATAAATTATAATTTAGTGGTTTATGGAAGAGTAGACCGACGTGCCATGATTCGACTGGCCAGTCATACGATAAAGCTTCCGATCTGGAAAAGGGATCACTGTCACTTCAGAAAGCCGAGCAGGGTCCAACTACGAAACTATTGGCAACAACATCTTTGAGAAAAAAAGAAGAAAAAAAAATCACATCGGTAAAATATGGAGACTGAATTAATAAAAAAATATATAACATCTGCCTGAATCCTCAATTCTGGAAACAAAATTCAGTTGTGAAACCATCTGTGCTGTTCTCCGAACAGTGCAGCTGAACAAAACCAAGACGACGGCGCAAAACATTGAGTGACCGGCTCCAGTCTCTTACCAGGGACACCGAACGCTACAATTGCAGGATAGAAAACGGCCGCGATGTAGTAAATAGCTGGACGCCCCATATTCCGTCTGAAGCCGCGTTCAAAGGATCGTATGGACCGGTGATCGGTTTTACAGAGTTATATGTAATTCAGAGTAATTCCACCGAGGCAATGAGCGTGGTTATTACATGAGTTGCATTAGGGACAAACAACTACACAAACACATATATTTTTTTTTCCACTCTGTCATAGTGCCATGAATACGTATCCCCACGGGACGTTACAAGTTCCTAACTTTTAAACTATGATAATATGAACATTGACAATATAATTTCTGGCTTCAGCTGCTGAAATCGGGCAATTTCTGATTAGTGTTTGTATCTAACATAGACAATCATCCTGAACAATGAACATGGACGATCACCTTCTACTAAATTTGTTTTGTCACCTCGGCGGAGCACATTCGCTTCCAACGTTGGTGTCGGGACATCAGCTCGGCAAATGAAATGGAGTACACGTTATTGAAGGGAGAGGTAAGACATTTTTTTTTACTTGTTCTTGTCATTTCCAGTCATTTGAATGATGAAAGTCACAGTAAATATCTGATGACATGTTTCAAAATTAAATACGCTGTATGTATGTTCGTCTAAGCACACAAACGAGATCGAGAGCAATATTCCAGGGACATTCCATAATAAAAAGTTACGCGCCACAGACTTTATCTACGGCTTGTGAACGGATTGTTGAACGTTCTCTTCTGGATTAGCAGCGAGGGGATGGTTGATTCTTTGAATGCAACAAGTGTAGTGCAGGGATTGGTGTCCAATCTGTTGTTACTTATCATGTATTTTAGATATATCTTAGATGTCGATTAAGAAAACAGAATCAGTGGGAAAAAAAATCGGACAAACCCTAGGTTGGGGCGCTGATACAGCAAGGAACTCTATCCAAGGTTGCAGTTTGCTGTTGACTGGCTAGAAAATGTGTTGGAATATGGCCGATGGAATTTAATAGAGACAAGTACGAGTTCGTCTGCTTTGTGAGGATAGATACAGCAGGTTAAGAAGCTCATTGAACGGGTAGAATTTAAGGTGCAGAAGGTAAGCAGCGTCACGGGCAGATCAGTTTGTATTGAGCTCTAATCATATTGACCTTTGCAATCATTTCACTGAATGAAGGAGTTGGGACGTTAGGGTGAAGCTGTACAACACCTTGGTGCGGCCACAGCTTGGCCCTCGGCTCATTTGACAATGTCTCAGCGCTGATACACGCCTTCCACTCTTACACTTTGAATACCATTTGTGAGACTGACTATACCCGTCTCCCCCTTTTACTCACCCTTTCTTGTGAATTATTTTCATTCATAACTTGTGAACAGCTTCTCTTTGTTGCAACAGCTGTTCACTGAATTCCTACTCCGATATTTTATTGCCAGCGGCACCATTAATCAATGCATCAGAGTAATTGGTTAATACATCCACGCCAGCACTGGTTTTGTTTACTTCTCCGATATCTCTGTTGTTACCAAGGCATCCTTTATTATCTCTCTCCAATTGCTCTTCAGATAGAACCGAATAATTTCTCTTCTGTACGATTGTAGCCTTTCAAGTAGCGAACGGAAAGATGTTGACCAAAGAACAGTGATGGATGGAGATTTATTTCTCGGCAAAGTATGGTCTGACTCGCAGGGGATCGCTGAGGTGTCGAGGTTTCACTAGTACTGTGGTCATTGCTCCAGAGGCTGAAGATGCTGCCTGGACGATCAGTGCACCCGGTACACAGTGCCGAATTAAATATGATAAAGTGGAGTTCCTTTTCTGGATTGTATTAATAATCCTGCGACTTGCTGAAGACTCATTTCCCCGTTCAGCGGGCAATGTACCATTATTACTCTTGCTCCGTACACTGTGTGGAGAGAAAGCTGGATATTTTAAGAGGCGAGTCACAGAGCGAGTCTCCAGCGTGAATCTGTGCCTCCTGTTGCAAGGCAGTCTGAAACGTAAACTAACCTATCAGATGGTTGAACCCTCCATCTGGAAACACAATTCAGAAAACGGTAGCATTTGTGCTGAGTATCAGTTCGAACAGTGCAGCGGATCAAAAGCAAGACGACAGCACCATACATATAGTGACCAGTTCCAGTATCTTACCAGGGACACCAATCGCTACAAGTGCAGGATAGAAAATGGCCGCGATGTAGTATATCGCTGGATATCCCATATTGTGCCAAAAGCAGCGTTCAGGTGTTTGGAACGTTCCAGCTGCTCATATGGACCGGCGATCTGATTTTGCAGAGTTTTATACAATTCAGTGTAATTCCACTGAGGCAATTAGTGTGATTATGACGTCAGCCACATTACTGACAACCAGCTACACGAGCACTTGAGTTAACCTGTTTTTTTTTTTTTTTTACTCACTCTTTGACCATACAGAGAATTTGAATCCTCAGGGATATTTCAATTTCTGCACTATAAATCAAAATATAATGTTGATGTTGTCAGGTTAACTTCTATTACAATTGACTTCAGCAACTTAAATGTGACAGTTTTAAATCAATGTTGTGTTTTACATACGCAATCATCTTGAGCTGGATTTATTTTGTAATATTTAGCGGAGCACCTCCGCCTCTGACATTGAGGAAGAGAGCTGAGCCCCGCAGATGAAATGGAAAACATTGTTTTGATAATAGAGAACATTCGTTCACTGTTTTCTTTCGGTTGTTCCCGTCATATCTAATGGCATCAACGATGGATATCGCAGTGACAGCTGGCGGCATATATCGCAATAAAATATATTTACCTAAGTTCCTCGAAACTTTTAAAAACAATCCACAGCGATATTCAAGGGGATCTGAGATCACGAAAAGTGTACGCGTCTTTCCGAAATTAGCGAGTTGCTGTGGACAGTTTGCAGAATAATGCTTCCCCACACTCACATGGGCTATGGGGCACGAATACCCTGACCTTTCTTAGTGAATAACTTGACCGACCCACATCTATGACATTCGGTGCAATCTGTTTAACTGTAAAGGCATTGTGAAGTCAGAGTTCGTTTTTGAACATGTGCAGCTTCCCCATCTGAAAGGGATCGAATACACCTACCCGAAGGATTTTAACTGGATTCATCTCATTGACCAAACAACGTTTCCTTTTATTTTTCGCAGATGCGGCAGTTTGATAATTCTCAGTCCTTAGTTATTAGTCATAAGGTTAAGGTGAAGTTATCATTAGGTTAAGTCACACGGTTAAGGATAAGCATTAGGTTAAGGGTAAGGTTTAGGTTAAGGTTACGATAACAAACTGGCTGGGTTTCGGACTTTGTAGTGGAATTCGGACCTGCACCTCCCTTTCTCTAATGGTCTCCGACCGTAATGGTTCCAAACCTGTCGAAACCTCTCGAAGGTTCGCGAGCTCTTCTTAAGCCTCGCGCCGTTTGTCCAGGAAGTGCCACGATGATTCCGTGACGAAGTTAGTGCTTACGCAAACGCAATGACAGCAGTGCTCTTTGCCATGTAACAGTCTCAAGTTATTTAAAGCTTGGCATCTTACCGATCCTGATGCAATGATCCGGATTTGATCAGGGACCTGGACGTAAAGAAACCATTAAGTGGTAGTGACCATAATACGATATGATTTAACTTACAATTTGAGAGGAGAAGGGAAAATCGGATGTGTCAGTATTACAGTTGAACAAAGGGAACTATGGAGCTATGAGCGAGGAGCTGGCCAAAGTTAAATGGAAAAATACCCTAGCAAGGAAGACAGTGGAACAACAATGGCAGGTATTTCTGTTAATAATGCAGAAGGTGCAGGATCGGTTCATTCCAAAGCGGAAGAAAAATCCTAAAGGGAGTAAAGTGCGGACGTGGCTGACGAGGAAAGTATAGGGCAGAATAAAAATAAAAGTGAAGAAGTATAACATAGCAAAGATGAGCGGAAAACCGGAGGACCGGGATGCTTTTAAAGAGCAACAGAAGATAACAAAAAAGGCAATACGCCAAGAAAAAATGAGGTACGAAGATAAACTAGCCAAGAATATAAAGGAGGATAGTAAAAGCATCTTTAGGTATGTGAATAGCAAAAAAATAATTAAGACCAAAATTGGACCATTGAAGACAGAAACGGGTGAATTTATTATGGGGAACAACGAAATGGCAGATGATTTGAACAAGTACTTTGGATCTGTCTTCACTAGGGAAGACACAAACAATCTCCCAGATGTAATAGGGGTCAACGGAACTTGGGTAAAGGATGAACTGAAGGAAATCTATATTAGGAAAGAAACGGTGTTACATAGACTGTTGTGACTGAAGGCTCATAAGTCCGCGGGACCTGATGGTCTGCATACCAGGGTACTTAAAGAGGTGGCTGTGGAAATCGTGGACGCATTGGCAATCATTTTTCAATGTTCTATAGATTCAGGAACAGTTCCTGCTGACTGGAGGGTGGCTAATGTTGTCCCACTTTTCAAGAAAGGAGGGAGAGAGAAAACCGGTTAGTCTGACGTCAGTAGTGGGAAAGATGCTGGAGTCAATTATAAAAGATGCAATTACGGCAGATTCTGATAGCAGTTGAAGGATCAGTCCGAGTCAGCATGGATTTATGAAGGGAAAATCATGCTTGACTAATCTTCTGGAGTTTTTTGAGGATGTAACTATAAAAATGGACAAGGGAGATCCAGTGAATGTAGTGGACTTGGACTTCCAGAAAGCTTTGGGTAAAGTCCACATAGGAGAATAGAGTGCAAAATTAGGGCACATGTTATTGGGGACAGAGTACTGACATGGATTGATAATTGGCTGTCTGACGGGAAACAGAGAGTAGCGATTAACGGGTCCCTTTTGGAATGGCAGGCTGTGACCAGTGGAGTACCGCAAGGTTCGGTGCTGGGACCGCAGCTGTTTACAATATATATTACAGATTTAGATGAAGGGATTAAAAGTACCATTAGCAAATTTGCTAAAGACACATTTCTGGTTGGCTGTGTGAAATCTCAGGAAGATGTTATGAGAATGCAGGGTGACTTTGACAGGTTGGGTGAGTGGGCAAATGTATGGCAGATGCAGTGTAACGTGGATAAATGTGAGGTTATCCACTTTGCTGGCAAGAACAGAAAGGCAGATTACTATCTAAATGAAGTCAAGTTAGAAAAAGTGGAAGTACAACGAGATCCAGGTGTTCTTGTATGTCAGTCAATGAAAGCAAGCATGCCGGTACAGCAGGCAATGAAGAAAGCTAATGGCATGCTGGCCTATATAACAAGAGGAATTGAGTATAGAAGTAAAGAGGTCCTTCTGCAGCTGTATAGGCCCTGGTGAGACCCCACCTGGAGTATTGTGTGCAGTTTTTGTCTCCAAATTTGAGGATGGACTTCTTGCTATTGAGGGAGTGCAGCGTAGTTTCACAACGTTAATTCCCGGAATGGCGGGACTGTTATTTGTTGAAAGATTGGAGCAACTGGGCTTGTATACACTGGAATTTAGAAGAATGAGAGGGGGTCTGATTGAGACATAAAAGATTATTAAGGGATTGGACACGCTGGAGGCAGGAAGCATGTTACTGCAGATGGGTGAGAGCCCAGAACTGGAGCCACAGTTTAAGAATATGGGGTAGGCCATTTAAAGTAGAGATGTGGAAAAACTTTTTCACCCAGAGAGTGGTGGATATGTGGAATTCTCTGCCACAGAAAGCAGTGTCCAAGTCTCTGTATGCATTCAAGAGAGAGTTAGATAGAGCTCTTATAGATAGTGGGGTCAAGGGATATGGGGAGAGGGCAGGAATGCGGTACTGATTGTGTATGATCAGCCATGATCACAGTGAATGGCGGTGTTGGCTAGAAAGACCGAATGGCCTACTCCTGCACCTATTGTCTATTGTTGTCCATTAACACGGTTTTCGATGCTGCTGTTGGATCGCCACAGTGACGCTGCGGGGTCCGCCCAAATGCGCGGGCAGAAGCAGCCCTCAGGCAGTAGGTTCTGTCCAGTCTATCAGTAAATTCTTGATCTTACTTTTAAAGTTTAATTTATTTTGCCTCGAGGTTCTGATACTTCCTAGAAACTCAAGTTTGAATTGACACCTCCCACTCGATCTCCCCAAGAAAACACTGGGGAGATTGCCAGCTTCAAAGGCATACTTGGTGGTACGAATTCGCGGTTCTTACGATATATTGTTGACTTGACTTTCCATCTGTTCCTCAACAGATAGCAAGGGAACCAACCACCTGACGTCCCTGTGAAGGATGGTGGCTTCGATCCAGTCTTTATTTTCCCATTAGCGATTAGACTCCATGTTGTTACTTTCAAATCTTTTGTCATAGGAACACTGTAGCTTGGGAAGATCCTGACGTTGACGTCTCTCACGATACCTTTGCCGTCTGGACTAGTCTTGGCGACTCTGCCAAGCTTGAAATGTCCCCTCAGTGCATTTTGGTCGCATAACCAGACAATGTCCCCAACAGTGACGTTCCTCTGTGCATTTCTATGGCACCCGTTCCTGACAAACAAATTAGGATCTGCAGGTTGGCTTCAGCACCTCCAGAACCTGGTCGCCTATGACTACATTGCTCAGAGTCTTTTGTAGGGGTAGTTGGTAAAGTCAAAGGTTTTGAAATCCCCGTTTTGAGAAGCTCGACCGAGTAGAAGAGTGTTGGGAGTGACACACTGAATACAATCTTCCCCACTCTGTACCCTGGCGTCAAATGGGCGTTCATTGGCAAGGTTGGCTGCTATGTGACGAGTTGTCTGGAATTCGCTGTAACTGAGCCCAGACTCCGTCCCAAGACTCTGGAGCGCTCTCCTCACAATGCGTATAGCGGCTTCTGTAGCACCATTCCTGTCTGGAGAATCCAGCGGATGGATTTTCCACATCAACTGCGTCCCACTTTTTCCCGCGGTCTCCTGCAGGACTGCTTCGTCCAGACCGTCCAAGAACCTGTACAGCTGCTCCAAGACCGGTTTTGCACCAATGAAATTGGTGCCTGGCTCTGACCAGATCTTTCTTGGATGTCCCCTGATTGCTGTTTACCTTTAATAGGCCATCAGGAACCGTTTGGTTGATAGGGTGTTTACCATCTCTATGTGGATGCCTCTGCTGGCCATGTAGCAAAAGACCACTCGGCAGACTTTCAGTGTTACTCTTGACCTCGTCTTCTAACTGATAGGGTCTGAAGAAGTTCACATTTGTGAACTGGAACGGTGCAGCAGTTCCGTTCTTTCTGGCGGCAAGCCACACATTACTTGTTGACTTTTCCTTGCTTTTGCCGTCCTGCAGAACATGCAGCCATCAATAACATTTTGGGCAATTTCCCTTCCCCTTATGACGCATGCCCTGCTTCCCACCCTGAGCAGGGTTCTAGCGACTCCGTCATTACTCTCATTGTGAGCCTCCTGAGTTAACAATGTGGACACCCAAGCATCATAGGGCAAGATGGGGACGGCAGCTTGATCTTCTTTGAAGATTTGCACTCGGCTACCGCAAACAAACAGCCCAGATTCTTGGTCATTGTATATTACCAGCCTGTCTGTAATGGAGCCTGGAAAGGTTGCGCCCTCTTGTGCTGCTAGAAACCTATCTCTTAGAACATCTTCCAGTTCACTCACTGAGGTGACTCCTGCCAAAGAAACTGTCTCCCACTTTGGACTGTCCACGGCTTGATTTCGTCCAATGAACTTTTTTGCTGCTCTCCAGACCCATGCAACTGTTTTGACTTGTCGAGTTAGAACACTGAACCGCTTGATGGCCACAAAGCTACAGATGGCTGACGCTGCAGGCGGTCTCCGTTGTTCTGTTTCGACTTGGTACTGTTTTTGTGCTGCTTCTTGTTTCTTTGCCTTGGCCCTTCTCAAAGCAGCAAGAAAAGGTCTTATTTTGCAACGTTGTTGCTTTCCCGGGCGGTGGCTGCAAGTTCTTTGGCTGATTTCATCGGCCACTCTTTTACTGGCAAACACTAGAACATTGACCTATTTTGCCACTCTGTGTCTTCATCCAGGAAATGAGGGCTGGCTCCTCTGTTGATTGCATCAGCAATATTTTGCAAACCAAGAATCCATCGCCAGTCCTGGATCCTTGTGCCGTTTTGAATCTATCCGATCCTATTCGCAAGGAATGTTTGATATCCGTAGCTTTCACGCTGTATTGCTTTAAGGACTGTTTAGCTATCAACGAAATGGTACCAGATCTAAACTTGGATTCGGCTATGCAGCTCAAAGTACTTTTTCAGGCATAACGCAAACACCACTCCACACATCTCTGCTTTGACAGCATCAACTTTGTGATCCAAGGGAGTTAATTTGCTTTAGACTCCACTAGCCTGACGATTGAGCCCTGGTCCGAGTTCCAACTTAGTTACACCACTGGTCCATAGGCATGCTTGCTTCCATCAAAGAACGTGATTGTCCAGTGTTCCTCAGTGAAGCTTCGGGGAGTCAGTGCCCTGGTGAACTTTATCTTGCCAAGTTGAACATATTCCTCGAAGTGCTTAATTGCATCCTCCCTGAGGTGCTCTGTTCCATGTGTCTTTAACTGGACACCTTTCGCCCTTTTGCTCTCGGAGCGCCTTTCGTACCAGAATAGCTCCCTTCTGCTTAGAAGGACAACTGGGTCATACAGCCCTGATACTTGGATGAGCAGTTCTCTTCGTGTCAGGGGGTTTGGCGCCTGCTCTCTCAACTGCTCTTGTAGAAGGTATTTGTCAAGTGTCATATTTTTCTTTCTCTTTGAGAAATTGATTGCAATCACGACCTGAAACTCTCCTCTTCTACTATGTAGCCCAGTCCACGTGCCTTGTTGTCATCATCACGCACGACAATGACTATGACGGTTTGGCACGACAATGGTTCCTGCCTTGGGTTTCTCCAGCTTATCAGTGCACGCTTTCTTCCCACATTGCCCAGAAAGTACCCACGGCCTAATCACGAAACCTCAGGCCTTCAGGATCTGCTCCACATTTGCTGTGATGGATCTCAGCTGGTCAAGGTTGTTGTGGGATGTGAGATTGTCATCAACGTATCTGCCGTGTTGGAGCATCTGCTACTCCTCTTTGCGGTGGGTAAAATGAGAGAGGTTAGCAGTATCGAGCATTTCTAGCTGCACAATGCACCCTGCTGGTTTATCTCCAATGTTCACTCCTGTGATTGCATCTTCCCCTTGCTCTTCGTCCTCGGAGTCTCGCCAGAGGAATCTATTCAGGTGCGCTTCTCGGTCTTCCAACATAACCGAATTGTACATCTTTTTTATGTCACCCAGAGCAGCGTAACTCCACAACTAAATCGGAGTAGGACAGATCGATTCTGGTTTAGGGGGTCTGGACCTTTCATTAGCAGATCGTTCAAGCTCACGCCTCTGAACTTTTGGCTGCCGTTCCACACGAGTCTCACTGGGGTCTTGACAGAGTGCGGGTTTGGAGCAAGAAGGTGACTGATGTACTAGTCTGACCCCTTCCAGTTAATAACCGTGTCTTTGGACAATTTCAAGGCAGCCCTTCGATCGACCATATCATGCACTTGAACAGTGTAGGCAGCTTTCCACTCGGGTTCATTGTCTCGGGTTGCTTTTCCGTCCTGATCAATGCAACCTCGACAGTCATTTTATTGCTTTTCAAATAACCTGTATCTTCTAACCAGGGATATCTGGCATGCCAATGTGGTTCCTTGCTGTGTCGGTCACCCGTGACATAGGTGAGGCCTCTTCTTACAACTTCCCTTTCTTCAGCAAGAGTCATTCCTTTGCCTCCCAGCTAGCAGTTTCCTCAGCGGTAACTCCGCATTTTGTTTCGCATGCTGCGCTAAAACTATCCCACTCACACCAATCTAGGAAGTCGCGGTTGGTGGTTGCAGTACCTGACTCCTGGAGCTTGAAGCCATTCCGTCTGTTTGGTAGAAGTTGCTCTGCGACTCTGCTGGTGAGCTCCTCCTACTTTACAGCAGCCGCTCTCATTGACCTTACAAAATGTGTCTTGGATATGTGGCTTAACACGGAAAGCTCCTCAAAGAGATCAGGGTGTGCTCCCCCGACCGTCCTTCCCAATGATCGGTCCCACAGCACGAAGTCTTCAACATCTCTGATTCTCTGAGGCGCTATAGCTGAACTTCTCCATGGCTTATGAGTTCATCTATTTCGCACGGTCTCACAAGTTCATCAAGCGGTATGTCTGAGAAGCATTTCTGCAGTTGCTTCGGCGTCACATGTTTCTGAACATTTGCAATGCTGTCTAGTCCCTAACAAACCAATTGGTTTGATTTGAGAGTGTCCTTGGGTTTGTTAACTCTGATTTTTAGAAGGTATCGCTTTGTCTCCACCTGAACCGTCATCCCTCCAACTCCACGGACGACAGGATAGATTTCCTCACTTCTGAGATCCAGTCTGCTTGCAGCCTTGTGGGTTATATAATTGGTGTCTGAAGCCAAGTTCATTATCGTCCCGATTTTTTGTCCTCTGAAATCAATACGACAGCAAAGAAATACAAGAAGGCATTCGAAATCCGCAGGTATGGCAAAATTATAATCTAAGCTCCAACGTTTCTTCCTTCAAACCTGTCGCTGGTAACTGTGGTATATAGAATAGACAGTTAAACCCTAGAGCGACAACACTTATCAAATAATCTAAAGAACAGAGGGAAACCAGACGTGAATGATTGCGACCCATAAACTGAGACTTTATGCAATTTCTGAAAAGGAAGCAGTCCCTGATAGAGTGTTCCTGCATATTTATTTCAACAAATGAAGCGGACATTTACAGACAGCGAGATCCTTCTGTTAAAGAAAAGATTATTTAAAACATCTTTTCAATGCCATATTAACAATCTCACGATTGCCTTCAGTTCATTCACTATTTCACTTTCAACTGAACTCAGAAATATCCAGATCGTGTGCAATATTTTACATTCTCAGTGCGTTCCCACGTTAAGCTATCTGAGAACTCTTAAGTGTTGAACAGGTAACGAATAACCTATCATTAGAATCATACAACATTTAAGAAATTATTTCGAGTCTAAAGTAAATGTACGCTGGAAGTTATGCATCGTCCGCAAATTATTGTGCAACATATCTAAAATATGACGTCACGATGCCACCAAATCGCTAATCACTGACCAAAGATAGGAATGAGATTAAATAAACAATTTGTTGCATGTTATGTTTAATAATACCTATCACCACCGTTAAAGTAACTGATTCGAGCTGGTACCTTGGCCAAACGCGTCCCTCAACCGGAACTATGGCCTTTACTGCCTTGATGATGGAGTGAAGATATATCCCTTTTGTGTGTTACTTCTCTTATAATCGGAAGTAGGAGCTTAGATGATGGCGCCAAACGGAGATTCGTTTGCTGTCATCTTCTAATTCAGCTATATTTCTATCTTTAATATCCCTTTTTCTTCCTTTTCTGAGTTCTTTTGAAGGATGTGGGCTAGAGTTACAGGGCATAGAAACATATGAAACTATTTAAGGGATGGATGGGATAGAGGCAGGAAAGTTGTCTCCAATCGTAGATGAAACCAGAACTAGGAGACATAACGTCAAAATACACTGTATACATTTTGCACAGAGATAAGGAGGAAATGTTTTCCCAGAGAGTGGTGAATCAGAATTTTCTGCCCAAATGAACAATTTAGGCTACCTCAGGAAATATAATTAAGACAAGTTGGATAGATTTTAGCAAAGGATGGGAATTCAGGATTAAGGGGAAAATACAGCTAGTTGGAAATGAGTCCGTAGACAGATTGGCCATGAACTTATGAAACGGCGGAGCAGGCTCGATGGGTCAAATGCCCTACCCCGGTTCCTATTTCTTAAGTTCTTCTGTTTTAATGCTTGCCGCTTGTATGACTGCATTTGGTTAGCACGTCTAGCGGCATCCTCTGCTAAGACTCAAAATATCTTAACGGATTCTTTGATTCTTCACTTAGTCCTCTACCCTTGTATTTCCGGAGAAGTTGAATGTTACGAATTTTATTCTGAGACTTCAAAAAAACTTCAATGAGTTGTGGCCTTTTGATATCTTCGCATAGGAACATAGTCCAATCAATTTCATTTCTTCTGCCGTACCGGGTCTTTACACTGCTCTCTGGTGATCAGTGGCCTGTCACATCTCACTATGACTATCCGCCGGCAGTAATGTCCCAATATCATAATCGATATTTATCAGATGCTGAGGTACAGAGAATGTAGTTCATGTTTTATTCTTTATTCAGATTACAGAATCTGGTCACCCTTTGTCCCTCTCTCTGTTGTATTATAGTCTGGTTAATCATTGGCACATACTCCGTTCAACTATTACTCTTGTCACTCTTTGGCCCTCTCTCCGTTCCTCCATTATCTGGTCACTCATCGGTCCTCTCTCAGTTCCTCTATTAGTCTGGTCACGCTTTGACACTCTCTCGGCTTATCTACAGAAGACAACATACTAATATTAGTCCGGAAATTCTCAGCAATTGAGAAAAGAACATGCCTGGCTCTGGTCGTACCTTATGGTTTACCATCTTGAGCTGAGAAAAAATAATACAAAATAAAACTAATGATAAAAAAATATTTATTTATCGGGATGGAGGCCGGTGACTAGATCCTCAGGGATCCGTTTTGGGCCCAATGTTGTTTGTAATATACATAAATGATCTGGATGATAGGGTGCTAAATTGGATTAGTATGTATGCCGACGATACTAAGGTAGGAGGTGTTGTGGATAATGAGGTGTGTTTTCAAAGCTTGCAGAGATATTTCTCTCTCTCTCTCTCTCTCTCTCTCTCTCTCTCTCTCTCTCTCTCTCTCTCTCTCTCTCTCTCTCTCTCTCTCTCTCTCTCTCTCTCTCTCTCTCTCTCTCTCTCTCTCTCTCTCTCTCTCTCTCTCTCTCTCTCTCTCTCTCCTTCTCTCCTTCTGACGACAAGCGCCCCATCTATCCGATTGATAAATGGTCTAAAAAGAAAAGCTTGCAAACGTTCTACCGAACATATCTAACGTTACAGAAATCCTTTATTATTAGTTTTATTTTCCATTATTTTTCTCAGCTCAAGATGGTTATCCTAAGGTACGGCCACAGCCATGCTCATTTATCAATTGCTGAGAATTTCCGGACTATTTAGATTTTTCTTGCAGGAGAGCTCCATACTGTGAGCAACGTGAGCAATGAACTGTTCTGTTATTGCGGATGTTTCCAAAATTACAGTGGTTTTGATTTTCTACTAAAGCCCTGACTTGCATTTCACAGCTTGTGCGTCTGTATTCCCCTTTCTCCATCTTCACTGTTGCTATCTCCTCAAACACCAAACGGTTGGCTTGTAAAATGGCCAAATTCTATTAGAACACACACAAAATTCTAGTGGAACACAGCAGGCCAGGCAGCATCGATAGGGAGAAGCCCTTCGTCAGGACTCGGCGCGAAACGTCGACAGAGCTTCTCCCTATCGATGCTGCCTTGCCTGCTGTGTTCCACCAGCATTTTGTGTGTGTTGTATTTCGAATTTCCAGCATCTACAGATTTCCTCATGTTTGCACTTTAAATTCTATTAGAAACCGACTTGCTCAAACGACCACATTCCCATCCGCTTTGCAAATAGGATTTCGCGGACGAGAACCATTCCCTAGGTTTTATTTGTACAGATCATACGTGAAATTCTTCCTGATGTTTGTCTGAATTTTTTTTGCCAGTCTCCACCTATGGTCCGGTGTCTGTGAAGCTGGATTAACTTTGAAGTAGCTGCTCTCTTCGTTACTTATACCTTTAATGATTTTGAAGACCTCTATCATGTCTCCTTGAATTACTTTTCTGCCTAGGCTAAAAAAGAAATTGTTCCTCCATTCGTTCCTCTTAGCTCATACCCTACAGACATGGGATAATTCTAGACTCACTTCTCGGAACTGTTTCCAGTGCCTTCACATCTCTCACATAACATGGAGATCAAGATTACACACAGTATTAATGGTGTGTCCATACAAGCGAGTTAGACAGATACAGATAAACTTCTATAAAAATGAACTCCACTGAGCGCATTCTATAGCCCAACATTCTATTAGCCTTCTTAATCGCTTCTGTACATTGTCGAGATGTTGTCAGTGATGAGTCTAACACGACTCCCAAATCCTTCTTGTACTATTAACTCCATAAATCAAGACCTGCCATTGTATACTTATGTCTAATATTTGAACTTCCTAAATGTGATACTTTATATTTACTCACACTAAATGTTCTAATGTTTATCTGTTCCAATCTGGATTTTGTTTCGATCGAACTGTATTCATTCTGCTTCCTGAATGTCATCAGCCAGTCTCACTAATTCTGTGTCATTGGCAAACATTATTAGTTCATTTGTTATGTGCTTAACCAAAATAATAATCATAAGTCAAAATAGCAGGTGTCCCCAAACCGATCCCTGCGGAACCCCACTTTAAGCATCCTCTATGTGTGAAAATGATTCTCTCACAATAACACGTTGTTTTCCCCATTTGAACCAATTCTCCAACCATTCGCTCACCTTTCTCTGATTCCCTACCTCATGTAATTTGATAATTAACATGATCTCAAAGTCTTAGTAAAGTTATCAACCGAATGTTTTCATAACTTCTCTCTATCATAGAACTTCAGGATATTAGTAAAACATGATTTCCGCTTTCTGAGCCAATGCTGTCTTACTGCAAACATGCTGGATCATATCAGCCGCTTGTGTTTCTCATTCTTATCTACAGGGACAAATTTAGCAAATTTCCACAACATAGGGATTTCACCAGTCGTCAAACTCTTCTCAAAAATACATATTTGAGGTTTGTATATAGAATCACGGACCTCTATATGCACGCTTGGATATCTGTTGTCCGGCCCTGGTGATTTATTAACTTCCAGCTTTTTCAGATGAAAATGCCCTTAGCTGCTGAAGTCGCAAAGTCACTTAAAATATATTTTTTTTACAATCTCTACACTGCTGGCATATCGCTTGCATCTTCACAATTGAATGCTTCAGCAATCTATGTGTTAACGGTATCCGCTATGTCATTCTCAGCATAGTGTACCATCTCACTGTTATTCTTAATACACTTAAGTTCTTTCACATTTCCTTTCCTACTAACTTGTTGGGCAATGTATTTGGCTCTATCTTCGGCAACTTACTTCTCAACCTGCCTTTTGGCAATATGAATTTTCCTCTTCTCTCTAGTTCTCACATTTCCATATGTCCCACGGTTAATATCTTTGATGTCTTCGTAATCCTTATATAACAGTCTTTTCTTCAATATCTTAGTTATATATTTATTCGTCATCTTACCTTCTATTGATTTGCTATGTACAAACACAGGAAATAGACCTCAGGGTTGTGTCATATGTGTACTCTGATAATGAATTTTACTGTGAACTTTCAACATTGATCTATTATTTTTAGTGCTTCCCCCGACCTTGGCTAGAACTTTCTCTGCACTGTGTGGATTACTTTCGCCCCCATTGGCTGCTTAAATGACCCAATCTTAAGCAGTTCCTTCTAGTTCATCTTCGAAAGTCTTAGCCGCATCTTCACAAACTTTACCTTCCCGAAATTGAATTTACTTGTTTTCTTCGTTACTGATATACTCTGACAAAAAAACTTGAGAATAACAATGTTATGATCACTTGTTCCTAAAGGCTAAACAACGTACGCAATCAAAATACTACCTTGATTGTTACAGAATATCAAAACTAGACAGGATTCTCCTATTGTTGGTGCACAATGGCTAAAAATGGGTAAAAAATGAGTAATGGTAAAAAAAAACAATAATTTAAAGTTCCGATGAATTCACTTTACTCCAATCCATTATTCACTGGGTCCTCCAACTCAGTATTTCGGAAATTAATGTCACCCATAATTGCAACAAACCCTCAAAATTTGCTTTCTCTTTTAAATACTCTGTTGGACAAATACGTAAGGCGTAATTGTCCTCATTGTATAGACTACGCTGGCCATGGAGGTATGAATGAAAATAAATAAATTTAAATAAAACTATGATACAGATGTGGATCATTCTCCACGGGAAGATGTGACGTGCGGTATTTAAACAAAATTAGAGCAGAAGAATGTTTAATGGCGGATTGTGGTGTATGTCGGCAGCAATCCAAAGCAGAACAGGAATGATTAGAAGAAGCAATTATGCATTGCATGAGGTGGTGTCCGGCTTTAATTGAAAATATTCACCTTAAGGAGATGCCTGACAATTTACAAGGGGAGTGGCTGCTAGCTGCGTGGATAATGATGCATTTCGATCAGTTTTGGAATGCTTATTATAGAAAAGGGTGAGTAATAAGAAACATTTTAGCTTGCAGCGAAGTGGAAGGATTGGGAATAATGTGCACTGACCTAAACACATAAATTCCTAAATCACTATTAGAAAAGAAACATAAAACTAAATTTCAGACGAAGTGCCCAAGGCAAATAGAAAAGCTGCAGGGCCATCCTGCCATTCATGGAAAAAAATTATGGGTTTTTGAAATAGAAGGGGACGTAGTGACGCAAATCCGTGCGCTGATGACGATGATAGGCAGCCTCGTTCCAGGCATCTCTTGCCAGCATACAAACCGAAGGACTCTGCACTACTCCTGGCGGTTTTCCCATGTGGGTCTAGAGAGAAATCGCAAAGTAAGGAAACGAGGCAAGAAACTGATCAAAAATATAACATGCACTACTTCCTTTGTGTTTAAGCGCCAGAGAGATATTGGTCAGGTAAATGGGATGTTAATGCCTGCGGATGATCACAGTGAGTTGTTACAGACGACTGATCAGCGGAGAGCAGTACTCGGTCTAGGTAACGCAGATGAAAGGACATTAATCTGAATGTGTTTCTATGGCAACATATCATTAGGTCATAAGTCTCAGAATTACATTCTGCACACTCGACTTTGCGTCAAATACAAGAAAAGTGCAACAAGTGAAGAATTAAAGAATCCCTTAAGTTATTTCTGGGTATGAACAGAGTTCCGCGCTGGACGTGCCAAACAAATGTAAACAGAGGAGTGGCAAGCAGTCAACTACATTTTCTTCAGATCGATGAATGGTGTTCCAAGGGACACAATAAATAAATATTATATCGGGGCAATTTAAAGCCAATAGTCAGATATATTTCGTGACTAATTTTAGTGCCCCACCGCACCGACGAATCTAGAAAGTTTTTGATATTGTTTCATCGCTAACACACAGTGAGGAATTGAGACTCAGTAAAATGTTTTAGAGAGTGCATAGAAAGTGTAATTGTGAAATTATAAGGGAGGTATCGCACTGACGGAATATACTTTCACTCCATCAGTAAAACGATAAATGCAATAGTTCCCGACTGGATTTTGTTGCGGCAATGTTCCCAGTACTGTGTCATTCAGCGGTGGTAATGGGAGTTATTAAGCTTGCTATTATGCAACAAAAAGTTCATTTACTCCGAAGCCTATCCTTCGTCACAGATTGAAGGTGAGAGAGCGTGGACGCTGCTGGAGATTTGTTGACGCGGTAAAGATATTCTTACATAGGTTGAATATTAATCTCCGGATGACACATAACTTCCAGCGTTGAATTGCTTTAGAGGCAAAACGATTTCCTAAATGTTGTATGATTCTCATTTAGATTATTTGTGAATTGTTCCATGTTCTGAGATAGTTTAAAGTGTGAATGCATTGAGAGCGTAAAATATTGCACAATGACTGGACAAGAGAGGTCATTCGTGCGTGACTAAACGGAAGGCAATCGTGTGTTTGTTAGATTTGTTTTGAGGGAATGTTTGTATGTATCACAACACGATATGACTATCTGAAGATATCTGTTTCGTTGAGTGAAATACATTTCCAGAAGTTGATATCAATTTCAGAGGGTGGGTTTCTTTTCGAAACATGTTAGTGTAACTGGACGACTATCACTCTCATTCACTTTCCCTGTGCTCATTAGAATATTTGATAAGGAATTTCACCTTGTCAATTAATTGTTTATTCTCCATACGCCAGTTACCCGCAACGATTTTGAAGATAGAAAAGTGCAAGTTTGTATTTTTCTTTTGTGTTACCTGCGTATACAGAATGTACTATTTTATTTGTCTGGATTTGTATTCTTTTCAGTGGTGGAATCGGGGTTAAAGGGATTGAAATATGAGTCTATCTATTCCGGATACAACAAATCTACTGTTCCAGGATAAGTTGGCATAAGGTCAAATTCATACAGACGTGAAATTGGAATGTGAAATTCTCATTTTTGCAGATTGTTTTTTTTTCGTTGGGGGGAGCACAGACAGATGCTGCTGAAGACTTTGAAATGTTGACTGTGAGGGTTCAGTTGGGAAAAAAAATGTTTCGATATCATTGTAGAATCAGGTCTGTAATACGCAAAGGGGTCAGACTATATAGCGCGCAGTTCCATTCAGAAATTCAGCATTTTGCATACATCCTCAGCAGTAATTCAATAAAATATCCAAGTAGTGCATAATGGTCAAATTGCAGTAGGTCTTTCAGTAAACTGTAATAGCGGAGTGGAGACATCTCTGGACACTGTCTTCCAAACAGAAGTCACTCCTTCTATTATCTAATCCTTCTATTATCTATCTATTATCTGTTAATAAGCCTATTCTGAGTTTACACAGTTTCTGAATGTGCCTAACATGCAAATCCGGTCAAACACCTTACACAATTAATGCAACCTACATCAGCTGTTCTACCTTCATCTACATTTTTTTCACTTTTTCAAGAATTTCAATCAGGCTCATAAAGGAAGACCTACTCCCACAAAACCATGTTGACTGTTCCCATCCAGAATACGTTTCTCCAGATATTCATAAACGCCCTCTCTAAGAATCTTCTCCAATAGCTTGACCACTACTGACTGAAGATTCACTGGCCTCTAATACTCGGGCTATACCTACTCCATTTCCTGAACAGAAAAGAACATTTTCCATCGACCAGTCACCTAGAACTATTGCTGTGGCCAGTGAAGATGCAAATATAATGTCCAAACGTGCAGTAATATGTTCGCCCGCTTTCTCCAGTCACTTAGTGCACATACCTTCCAAAACTGGTAAATGGTTAACGGAGGCATTTTCCATTATGACCGCTTTTTTTTTACGCTGAATCCACATACATCAAGTTCGCGCTCACTGGTATCGTTAAAAATCTCACTGCCTCCTTGCAATCAGGACACTTGATTCCTTGTTTATCTCTGTTATCTCCCACGCTCTCTCTCATCATCGTACTTGCTCATGTCCCTTTCTAATTCTGTTAAGTTCAGTGAATTTTCTTCCTGGATATTATAAGACTTTCCACAGCCCTATCTGATCTTTTCTTCCTGAATCTTGAGTATTTTTCTTTTCTTTTCTTGACGAGGTTTTCTATATCTCTTGTCATCCAGTGTTACTTTATACTACCTTCCGTTCCTTGCCTCAATAAGACAAGTCTATACTGAACCCGAATCAACTGTTCCATTACCAATCATTTGTTGCGCGTTTCAAGAAGCACAGAATGTCACAAGTTTGTCTCCAAGTGCCGACGTAATAGCACCAATATTCCAAACTCTCAGCTCCTAACTCAGTGTAAATATCGAGCAGTTGACCCGCGAGGAGATCTGCGCCATTTTTTTGTACTAGATCAAAAATGAACTGTTGTCTAGTCCGCCTGCCCGCTTATTGGGGAATACTGTCACATCGGAACCTTTTAACCTGAGGAAGTGCCAATAAGTATTAGGGAAGTTTAGGTTGCCTGTTATTATGACTCCCCACCCCCCGTCTCTCTCTCTCTCTCTCTCTCTCTCTCTCTCTCTCTCTCTCTCTGTATGTGCATATATATACTCACACTCTGAGTTCTAATCACAATCTACGAATAGACAATATGCCCACTGTTTCTTCTCTTTCTGTAGCAGTTACTATCTTACTCTCCGTGTGTTTCAATGTCACTCATTTTACTCGAGTCTGTAAATTTAAAAACATCTGTACACAGGTATGTTCGGAAGCCATTCCTACCCTTGTCGAGTCTCTGCGATAGTTTGGAGTAATTCAACCAATATAACAATCACCCCAGCCTACTGAACGAGTGTCCAGTTCCCTACCTCAAGTGTATGAAGTTTGCAAACATCCGTGAGTTTTCGAAATTCAGGAGGACCAGTCAAATGATTGCTTGAATTATTGACCTAATCATTTTTGAAACTGTTTTATTAGAAAACTCCGTTGAATTGTAATTGGATGTCGACGTTATCTACACAGATGGCCATTTAATGTAAACACATATTTCATTCCATTCTTAAGCTCTTTTCTGAATTTCCTCTGTGTCAGTGTATAGAAACAAGTATTGGTGCACATACTCAGAATTTGCAACATAAACCCAAGTTGTTGCAGTATATATATCGGGGAACTCAAATATCTGTCCTGATAATCATAATTTTCTGGTTGCCATTTCAGGGAATGAGATAAATAGGGTAACCAAAATAAAATAAAATTAGCTGATATAGCAAACAACAAAATCATCGATTTTCTGCGGTTTTTTATCTCGTTATCTTGCTGATTATCGCTGCTGTTCCGAAGTTCTTTGCGGACTTTATTTGCCGCAATGATATGTCTTACCGTTAACCCATTGAACACTAGAATTAATCCGATTGGCAGCGACGGTGTTAAAATGCTATCCAACAATTCGTATCCTCTCCACACGGGCAACGTAGCGTATTCATACGTGAGGGTGCAGCGCCAAGGTATGTTGTCAATGATGACGTAAGGTTCAAACACAAAGTAAAACGGGACACTTCTCCCGCAGCTCACTAGAACCACCGTCACCATAACCACCGTTGCTGTTCTCTCAGTGCAGTATCTTTCCTGCAGCTTTCGACAACATATTGCGATGAAACGATCAAAGGTAAAACTGACCGTAAACCAAACAGAACAGTCCATCGTTACAACCCTAAATACAATTGTCAGAGCGCAGACAGGAGTGATGAGCAGGTATCTGGAATACATGTAGATGATGTTAGTCTGATCCAATAAAGCGTAAACTAGAACCACCAACAGATCCGCAGTTGCCATTCCAACCAGGTAACGGGAGATGCATTTGGAGAGTCCGCACTTCCCCCGAGATAGGATAGCAATCGCTGTTAAATTAACTACAATAAATTTGCAGGGAAAAAAATCAACACAGAATTATCGATAGCTGCAACTGTCTAACTGTTCACAATTCTTCCAGTGCAATGCAGGGTATTTTTTTTTGGTGGGGGGGGTCATCAAAAGCAGAAATCTAATGAGTGCTGGCTCCGTCGTTACACTCCGGCTAGAGGACGATAATGGACTAGAGCTGCAGTGGATTGGTGACATTCAGACAGGTTAGAGCGAGACGCTGAACGGTTGATCGCTCCATAATAAACACCGTTTCAATTATTGGAGGTGAAAAAGCAAAAGGACTTATTTGTAGTGAAATTATTGAGGCTCAAGGCATAAGTAATAATTTAATGATTACGTAAGAACTGACCAGAATGTCGATATTCGACTGGACGTTATTTCCAAAAAAGATGCCGATCTGCCAAAAGCACCACTGTTGCTTATGAAAGCAGAGCAAGATCAAATTATGAAACCATGGCAATATTGGCTACAAATATTTGAAAAAAGAAAAAAAAATCATCATATCGGAAAATATGGAAACTGAAATGGAAGTTAGCATTTGAGCTGAGTAAAGTCCGAACAGTGCAACGGAAAAAAGGCAAGACGACGGGACCATATATATAGCGACCAGCTCCACTATCTTACCAGGGACGCCAATCGCTACAATTGCAGGGTAGAAAATGCTCGCGATGTAGTAAATCGCTGCGTATCCCATATTCCATCAGAAGCAACGTTCAGTTGTACGGAAAGGGCCAACTGCTCATATGGACCGCTGATCGGTTTTACGGAGATATATGAAATACTGAGTAATTCCTCTGAGGCAATTAGTGTGTGTACGACATCAGTCACATAAGGGACAACCAGCTAAAAAAACACTGATATCAACGTGTTTTTCTCACCCCAAAACCTTGACTTAAATTCGTCTACCGAAGGGATATTACAGGTTATT
The DNA here is from genome assembly GCF_030144855.1 of Hypanus sabinus. Classification (NCBI taxonomy): domain Eukaryota; kingdom Metazoa; phylum Chordata; class Chondrichthyes; order Myliobatiformes; family Dasyatidae; genus Hypanus; species Hypanus sabinus. The sequence goes on along the minus strand of NW_026781423.1, from coordinate 144,774 downwards.
AACTTTACAGCAAAGGTAATATGAACGTAACCAATATAATTTCCATGATAGGTTTCAGCTGCTGAATTGGGACATCGGCCGTTCGGGATGAGGCACAGAACGTCTACTCATGAATGACTTGACCGCTTTATTTCATTACCGTGACTGGTGGAGCAGTCTATTTAACGTTAAAGACATTAACCAGAGCTACCACAATTCTACCACCATTTCATCAACCATATTCAGTTTGAACAAAAGTAGAAACTAAAATTTGTGATCTATCAGCAAGTCCCAGTCTGGTTTATTACTTGACACGAAATCTCAATAAAACGGAACAGAATCAACAAACTCATTCGTAATGCCAGTTATGTTGTGGGGGTGGAACTGGACTCTCTGACGGTGGTGTCTGAAAAGAGGATGCTGTCCAAGTTGCATGCCATCTTGGACAACGACTCCCATCCACTCCATAATGTACTGGTTAGGCACAGGAGTACATTCAGCCGGAGACTCATTCCACAGAGATGTAACACTGAGCGTCACAGAAAGTCATTCCTACCTGTGGACATCAAACTTTACAACTCCTCCCTCGGAGTGTTAGACACCCTGAGCCAATAGGCTGGTTCTGAAATTATTTCCTCTTGGCATGATTAACTTATTATTATTTAATTAATTATGGTTTTGTATTGCTATATTTCTACACTATTCCTGGTTGGTACATCTGTAACGACACCCACTTTCCCTCGGGATCAATAAAGTATGACTGCCTGTCTGACAGAATACAATGCATTATATTGGCACTGAAACTGAGTGCTGAAAATCCAAAGTGCCGATTATGTCCCCGTGAAACTCTGACGTCACTACATTCTGCTGTCTCTTCAGTTCTGTTTTGGTTTCCTATGTTGTCTTCAATTTTTCAATCAGACGCATCAAACTAAAGCAACGTGAATCCAACACTGGTTTAGCGTAAGAGGTCTGAGGTTGGATGGCTAATTCTTTGACTGTTTCGAGTCTGCTCCAGGGATTGGAGTTAGGTACGCTGTTACTTATCATCTATGTGGTAGCATATTGCACAACCATTAAGATTCTATACAGAATTGTTTTGTGTACATGTATGTAGAGTCACATACAATGTACAGTCATATATTCAATCAGAATAATGTGTATAGATCAATCTGATGCCCTGTTGAAAGAGGCCTTCCCGGAGCCTATTGGTCCAGGCCTTCGTGCTGCGGTATAGCTTGCAGACGGAAGTACATGAAACAGTTTATGGTTGGCGTGGCAGTAGTCCCTGTTGATATTCCGGGCGCTTCTACGTTTCTGCCGTGTAAGCACACTGCAGAAAGGAAGGTTCACATCCACAGATGCTCTTGGCTGTCGTCACCACTCTCTGCGATTGATGGCAGAAACATATGAAACCTACACGCCCTTCGGCGCACAAATCTATGCTTTTAAAATACCCTTCGCTTCTGCCTCCACGAACGCAACTGGAAGGCCATTCCACTCTCTGCATGAAAAAAAAATACTTACAGCTGACATCTCCTCTGTACCTACTTCAAAGAACCTTAAAACTACGCCTTCACACTCTAGCCATTTCAGCCCTGGGGTAAAGCCTCTGACTATCCACACGATCAAAGCCTCAAATTATCCTGTACACGTCTATCACACAACCGCTGTCGTCCAGGGAGAAAAAGCCTAGTACTTTCAAACCATTCTCGTAAGGCATGTGCCGCAATCGAAGTAACATCTTTGTAAATCTCCTCAGCACCCTTCCTATGGTTTCCACGTCCGTACTGCAGTGAGACTATCAGAAGTCAGCACAGAACTACAAGTGGGGTCAGACTAGGATGCTATGTAGCTCAACATTTCCTCGCGGCTCTTCAACCCAATCCCACGAGTCTTAACCACAGAGTCAACCCACGTAACAGCTCTGAGTGTCATATGCACACTGACCACAATATCCCTCAATCCTCAACACCGCTAAGAGTCTTACAATTAACGCTATATTTTGCCATACTCCCAAAATGAACCACCTCACAATAATCTGGATTGAATCCCATCTGCCACTTCTCAGTTCTGTTTTCCATCCTATCGATGTCTCGCTGGAAACTCTGACAGACCTGTGCAACAGCCTCAAACATTGTGTCATCGGCAAATTTACTAACCCATTCCTCTACCTCCTCATCCAGGTCATTTATTAAAATTTCGAAGAGAAAGGGACCCAGAACAGATCCTTGAGACACACCACTGGTCACCGAACTCCGTGCCGAATATGACCCGTCAGCAACCTCTCATTGCCTTCTGTGAGCAAGCCAATTTTAAATCTGGAAAGTAATGTCCCCTTGGATCCGTACTTTGCTAAAATCCATAGAAACTATATTTACAGTTCTAGCTTCAACAATGTGTTTAACCCTATCCTCAAAAAAATCAATAAGTCTAGTTCGGCACGACCTGCCTTTGAAAAAAGCCATACTGACTATTCATAATCTTATGATGCCTTTCCAAATGTTCATAAATCCTGCCTCTCGGGGTCTTCTCCATCAACTTAACAACTACTGTGGTAAGTCTCACTAGTCTATAATTTCCTAGGCTATCTCCATTCCCTTTCTTGAATAAAGTAACAACATCCGCAGCCATCCAATACTCCGGAACCTTTCCGTTATGATCGATGCTGAAAAGATTACCGCGCGACGCTCAGCAATCTCCTCATTCACTTCCCACAGAAGCCCGGGGTACACCCCGTCCGATCCCGATGACTTATCCAACTTATTTTTTTACAAAAGCTCCAGCACAACCTTTTTCTTTATATCTACCTGCTCAGTCTTTCAGTCCGCTGAAAGTCATCCCTAAATTCGGCAAGAACCTTTTCCGTAGTGAAGCAAGTATACATGTCTCCTCCGGTTCCATGCACATTTTATCACGGTCACACTCGATTGGTCCAAATCACTTATGCCTTATCCTCTAGCTCTTCACATACCTGTAGAATACCTTGAGGTTTTATTTGATTTTGACCGCCAAAGCTTTTTCATGGGTCGTTCCTATTTTCATTTTTAAAATCCTCCCTGCTAATCTCATAACCTTCTAAGGTTATGCTATTATCTAATTTTGTGAACATTTTGTAAGCTCTTCTTTTCCTCCTGACAAGATTTACATCAGCCGTGTACACCACGGTTCTTCAACCCACCGTCCTTTCCATGTCTCATTAAAGCACACTTACGCAGAATCCCACTCAAACATCCCCTGATCATTTGCCTCATTTCTTCTGTACGTTTCCCTGAGAGCATGTGCTTCCAAGTTCCTGTCTGCTAGCCTCATATTTCCCCTTACTCCAATTAAACGTTTCCCTAAGGTGTCTGTTCCCTTCCCCTTCAATGTTATGGTTAAGAAGATGGAATTGTGATCACTATCTCCATAATGCTCTCCCACTGAGTGATCTGACACTTGACGCAACTTCATTTCCCATTACTAGTTCAGCTACAGCCCCTGCTTTTGTAGGCTTGTCTACATATTGTGTCAGGAAACCTTCTGAACACACCTAGTAAACTCCACCCCATCTAGACAAATCACCCTAGGAAGATGCCAATCAATATTTGGGAAATTAAAATCTCCCACCACATCAACCCGGTGATTAATACACCTTTCTAGAATCTATCTCTCTATTTGTTCCTCGGTCCCTGTTGCTGTGGGGTGGTCTATAAAAAACACCCAGTAGAGTTATTCAAAGGCAACACGAGTAAATATGCAGATACTGGAAATAAATAAGAAACACAAAATGCTGGCAGAACTCAACAGGACAGACAGCATCTTTGGAAGGAGATAATAACGACGTTTCGGGCTGAAACCCTTCATCAGGAGAGATGAAGTTCTGCCAGCATTTTGTGTTTATTTTTCAGTAGAGTTATTGACGCTTTCTTATTCCTGACTTCCACCCACCGAGCCTCTGTGTCTTCACGTACCAAGTGATAGAACAGCTAGTTAGGACGCTGTCGATGGTGTCCCTGTTGAGAGTTTGGGGACTCATACCAAACCGTTTCAGCCATCTGATGTTAACGAGGCGCTGTTGCCCTTCTCAGCACCCAGAGTAGTCCATTGCTTTTCTCGGTGGAGAGTCAATGGTGGATGCTTTGATGATAGAGGAATATACACACCGGAAAAGGGAACGATTAAATATATTTATCAGCACAGCAACCACCTGTGCCGCACATACTTTGCGTACTCGCCCCGGGATGCTACACATTCATTTGTTAATGCAAATGCAAGGAATTTAAGGGTGACTGCAAAACGATGGCTTTGCTTAACTCGGGTTTCACCGATGTGTAGGCTATCATACCGGGAGAACCAACTGTAACCGTCTGACCTGGAAAGACAGATTGTCGGGAATGGTCGATCGTGAAGGAGGAGGTGCAGATGTAGGTGTGACACTTGTAACGCTTGCAGCAGAGAAGGCGGTGGTTTGGTAGGGTATGTAGAACGTAGTGAGATCCCGTTGGTGATGTAGTAAGTTACTGAGAACGAGATGGTAGTCCTGTGTTAGCTAACAACACGTAGAACCTATTTCAAGTTCTGTTGCAGGTCAAGCATCATATCTTCTCTTTGACGAGGTGTTCCTTTTAACCAGCTCTACTTTGGAATTATGCTACCGTAATTTTGATTTTTGTTTATAAAATTATTCATTGCAGTCCTACACACACACACACACACACACACACACACACACACACACACACACACACACGCACGCACGCACGCACGCACGCACGCACGCACGCACGCACGCACACACACACACACACACAGCATAATAGCGTACCAAAAACTTTTTCCTTGAACCATTATGGAGTTTAAATGAATTGAAATTGCCACTGTTACAATTTTCAACGCTGTTAAGAATTGAAAATTGATTGGAAGTCGGTTATTCTTAGTTAATAAGCCACGGAACGCCTTTCAATCAAAAACATTGCATTGGCCATAATGTTACCAGTTGCTGCGACTGCCTGGTATCGTTGGATTGTGTTGTAAGTTGCGGTTTGTCTTTGTTAAAGGAGCAGATTACAGGGGCAAAACAATAAAGTGCCGTCCATTTTCGGTTCGCGTAAAAAAACCTGCTCTGAAGTATTGTTTATCGGTATGTAGTGTAGAAGAAATCTTGCTGTCGTGGAAGATCGTGGTTTCAGAATCCGGCCTTGCAATCGGACTTTCAGGTAACTGCGCATGTGGCTAGATCCCGGAATGATGAGAAAGATACTTGTAAATATTTCGGAGCCCTTTGCTTATTGATGCTCTCGTTCTATAAATCTCCGCCAAAACATCCATTACGTTATCATTCTATTTACAGATACCTCGCTTGGAGTTGTGTTTTCAATTGTGTTCGCTTTTTTTTACAGAAGTGGCAGAGTGGAGTGCAGGAAGCATGTACAAATCTGTTTGAATGCATCTAGTGTCTGAGTTAGCGGGAGAGGTTCTGTCGAGTACGGTTTAATTACTTAAAGCAGATCTGTGGCTTATAACTTCATAGAGGTGTATAAAATCATGATTATGTTCAGACATTGTCAATGTAAGCAGTTTTTTTTTAATCCATGATGTTGTGGCATGATTAAGTAAAGGGAATAGGTTTAATTTCAGAGGGCAGAGATGCACAGTTTTCGGAATTCTACTTTTCACCCTGTAGGCGAGATTTCTTATCTGTTCGATGACAACTTCTTTGGACTTAATTCTCATGCGATGCCTCTACAGAGACCTGGAAATGTCTATTCGGATTTTTCAAACCCAATTTTTGGGTTTTCTGATTCAGAATTTCATCCGCTGCACAAATACACTTATTTACGGGTAACATACCAGGTTCAGAGAACAGCTGAAGGTTCTTCTTCCCTACCCAACGAATTTAGTTTCCAAAATATTTAGACGTCTGTACCGCTCAGATGAAGTGGTCAAATAATTTCTAATTTCGAAAATAATCTCACACATGCTCTACAAGAATACTAACAAATTCAACTCCCACAAAACTGCAATTTTCAATGAATGCATTATTTCCAGTCTATGAAAGAATCTACCTATCATAGATTAAGTTGTTCGGCTACTTCCTTTTTTGTGAAATATTATTGACCTTACATATTATAACACCATGCGTGCTGTAGATCCATTTTTTGAAGTATACATTACACGAATCTTTGGAATGATCTGGCCGTGTCTGTCGATCCTGGCACCCATTAGCTTTCTCTCCTGTTCAGTTCTCTCTCCTGCATTTAGTATTTCATTTTTCCTACTGTACAAACACGTTGCTGGTAGATTTATTGCACATGTTCTGTCTGACTAATGCTTTCCAGATTGAGCACAAGTCGACGCCGACAATGTGAATAAGATTATAACACTGCTTCGGCTACCTTCACTATAACTTGACAACACAACAGTACATCACATCTTTCCTATTGGCTTGACTTACTTTCATCCAGAATCCACAGTTTTCCATTGCAATAGCTGTTTCCTGCACTGTCCCTTAACAATAATATTGTCAGACATCAGGAACTTTGGAAAAAAATTTAGACTTCATTTTTTTTTTGCATTCCTCTAGTATAAAAATCCCTATCTTCCCAATTCCTACAATGGGGGCGAGTCATTGTTATGAAGTTTCTACCAGCTGTCTTTTTGTTTCTTGCATTTCAAGATTTATAATATTTTTTGCAGGGATGCTGTATTGTAAATCTGGGAATTCATTGCCACGCACAGTTCTGCAGGCCATGTATTTGGTACATTTAACGCGGGCGTTTATAGTTTCCAAAATAATCACGGTTTAAAAGATTACATGCAGAAGATATGAGAATGTGGATTATTTTCTTCCTCATTTCGACCCTCAACTTTCTGATCGTCATAGAGATTTCGCCGGCGTGCAGAGTCCGCAAGGGGCATAAGGTATGGGGAAATTTCGGGAAACAGTGAGATCCAGAGATGGAAAGCTGAGAGGGTTCATCATTCAGTTTTTCACCCTGTCGGCGAGTTTCCTTCTCTGTTGGGCGACAAACACACTGGTCTCCATTCTCATGCGATGCCTCGACACAGACCTGTAAATCCCTATTTTGCTTTTTCAGGGACAGTCTGGGGTTCTGTAATTCAGAATTTCAGCAGTTGCATAAATGTATTTATTTACAGCGTGACTGTTCTGAGTGTGTCTATTTGTTTACAGAGTGAGTGTTCTGAGTGTGACTGTTTCCAGGTTCTGAGAACACCTGAAAGTTGTTCGCCTCTCCCCTCCGAATATAGTCTCCAAAATATTTAGAAGTCTGTTCCGCTCAAATGAAAAGATCTATTATGGTCGCTTGTTCAACTATGAATTCCAAAAAATAAAGTCTAGCGGCAATCTCTGTGATATTCCTGTTGGATCTGAATAAATACACAATATTTCTCCAATTTGTTCACCATGTTCGTTGACAAGGTAATTAAGAAGTCCGGATTTCAATTTTACCTTTAGCTGAAATCAAACATTTATTATTTCCTTATCATGTAGGCAAAGTTTTTTTTTCTGTTCTTGTTCCTAACGTTGACAGCTGTCTCTGACAAACAAAACCGTGCCTCATATTTGTATTTCTGCGGAAAATAATTCCGAAATGATGCAGCCACCTGAAGATTCTGGATGTCCCGCTGCTCGTTTTATGTACCCACTTGCATGCTTACTGGGTAAGATGAGCGGGACAGAATCTGTTATGCCGCTACGTAAAGGCACATTGTGTCTAAATGTGATTTAGTCAAGAACGTTCATTTGAGCAGACGATCCGTCAGTTATAATGCAAAACCCCTTTTTGAGTTAATCTGCAGGGATATTATCTGGACGTAAGGATTGTCTGTGTGATGTCAATAAAGCTATACCCCTATTCGAGTATTTTCCGCGATTAATACTGACTGGATTAATAATTACCAATGGATATCTAATCTCATATTCGGTATTGTAGATACATTAAACAAATTAAATCTAGATTTTCCGGAGTCGTTAGCTCTCCTGCAGTTACGTTTCCGGTTCCTTGCTCTTCAATGCTACTGTTTCACCACTTAGTCGATTTCCCACAACGCAGGGTGCTAAATCGCTGACAAAGTCGACAATAATCACAAGCAATAATAATAAAAAAAACTGCCTCTACATATCAGTGAGCATTGGAAGTTGTCAACTTACTGTTCGCCTGGAAAGGTCCGGACCAGTGACTGACACATCCGAACTTCTCCAGTGAAATTCCCATGTCCTTATGGAAATAAATTCCCAAAATAATTGAAAGGGTAAAATTATTAAAATTTATTTAATTGAATTCAAAATTCTAAAAGCATTTCTGAGCTGTCAATGCATAAATCCTCAGAGATATTGATACCCAAGGACACTAAATTGATCGATCTCCCCACTGCTGTTCCTTCTATGGGGATTTGTTCGTTTTCCTTCGACTTACAATTCCTGAAGTCCACAATTAGCTACTTCGACTTACGGATATTGATTGCAAGGTTGTTGTTCCCACACCACACAACATCACTCGTTGTATTTATAGATGGCACTTGGGCTGCGGCTATTCAGCGGCGGCGGGAATAGACAGAGTATAGCAGTGCACCACTAGTGTTCGTCAGCAAAAAGGAGCTACTATTTGTGGGCTTCCGTTTAGGAACGAGATTCCAACTGGTGACGGAAGTACAGACGCCAGGTTCTGTAATTTATCAGTCCGGATTTTTGGAATGATAATGTTAGAGACTGAGCTGTACTCAAAGAACAGCATCCTGGCATAGGTGCTTGAGTTGTCCATGCGAAGAGCCCTCGGTATCGCGACTGCCGTTGACCTGTTGGATCGACAGGCAAATTACATTGTGCCCAGGTCCTTCCTGAGCAGTAGTTCAGTCTATTCATGACCAGCCTCTGAAAGCATTTCATTACTGTAGATGTGAGTGCTACCGGGCGCTAGTAATTCAGGCAGCTCACAATATTCTTCTTAGGCACTGATATCATATAACTGATGCCTTTTTGAAGCAGGAGGGAACTTCCGACCATAATTTCAAAATGACCCTGGATAACTGCACCCGTTGGTTGGACCAAGCTTTCAGAACGTTACCAGGACCTGCAATGGTTGACCCTTCTTTGAGAACCAAAAATTACCTGCGAGACAGAGATCATGGCGTCACCAGTGCAACAGTGACCTTCACAGCTCTAGTTATATCGTGACATTCAAAGGGGGCATAGAAGGCGTCCAGATAATCTGATAGTGAAGCATCGTTGTCATACATACTATTGGCTTTTGCTTTGTAGGATGATATGCATTGCAAACACTACCAGAGTTGCCGTCCATCCCATGTCGCCTGCAATCTCGCTCAGAGTTCGATCTTCGCCCTTCAAATACCCCTCCACAATTCTTACCTGGTGTTTTTGTTCCGACATGCGTCAGTAGACATAAATGCCACAAATGTACCCTTCAACAGACGAACTTCCTGGTTCGTCAATTGCTTTTGGTCTGAGAACGTACAACCTTTTCTAGACACACATGCATTCAGATGAAACTGACAACAACAGATTCGAAGAGGAATCGACGAATACAATGCAGTCCACTAGCTGAAAACAGACATAACAGCGCTCCTGTGTTTCACTTGCCCGGACATTCTTGATCCTCTCCACTGCTGCTGCAGTCATCAGTCTCTGCCTATACTCAGTAAACGAATGAAACACTCCAAATATTCAGGAATGCGGCGGGTTTTGGTTTCCTTTGCCGTGAAGATGACTGGTTTTCGCATTTTGGCAATATTGTTAGCTTGCCACATTTGCTTTGGGAAGGTGAATCAGAGCATTTAGTTTTCAAATGGGTGCATTTATTAACGGATAATATATACTGTACATAACCTTAAACTCTTATTCCTTGCAGATAAAGGTGAAAACCAGAAGAACTCCAAAAGAAAGACCGACAGAAAAAGGTCGAACATGAAATCCCACTGGTCCTCCCTCTCTCCCGCACAGGCACCAGCAAAGCATTAATATCCCCCCATCTTATCCCAACCATTTCGGCAAAAACGTCAGCGCTCACCACCCATCAAGCAACAGAAAAGCATTCAAAGAGGGACCGTGTCCTGCAGTCAGAAATAAAAACGCTTGTCTATCCGACAGTCCGACATGTCACAGGCTCTGCTTCTGTCTTAGAATGGGCCGTGAGATGGCAATCATTTCACAGCGAAAGGTGAGGCAAGCTGTCGCTGCTCTGATGGTGCAGTCTGCGCCTCACATTTTATTCCACGAATTTCTGAATTTAGTAACGGTAGGAAAATCTCCACACTATCAAGAGGAGCAGAAAGAGGGAGGGACAATTGCTCGGTCACAGAGAATTCCGTCCGCAGCAACCATCCCAGCGAAACCTGGATGTTTATTTTCCTGCGACGCCTCAGCTAGCGGCACTGGCCTGGAATCAGCCCAACACGGAGGCACGCAGGGCCGCACCCTGGCGCAGATTTCCACGAGCGGGAACTCGTCGCCTTGAACTACCACAATTTGAGAATTGTTCCAATTAACATTACGTGCACTACACCTGTCCACAATGACCCACGCAATTCTACATCTCCAGTAGCACAACTCATCTTGAGTACTTTCCACTGACATCACATCAGCTCAAATTGAGAATGTCCAGACACCACTGCAAGTTCCCATTGCCGCCATACTCCCTGCAAGTTGCAAATAACACAACAAAACTTTCGTAGGACCACAATGGCTTCACAAGTTTCCTTATCCACAATGATCGCAGAATTGCACAGCAGTTCACACTCACCATAAGCACCACACCAACCTAATCGCCACAGTCCTCTGTCACATTTATTGCCACTGACACCCTACTCCCCACCTCTCCAACGACAACACGCAGCTCATATTCCCGCTCTCAACATCTCCTCACCAGATCACACATTGCGGAAACCTCCTCAGAAGTCTCTAAACTCTTGTATGTGGGACATTGCCCACGTACCACTCTGGAATACCCACTCGTCCCAGAACTCCCACAGTTATTCTGAAGTAGATCTCAAATCTTCTCCGCAACATCACACCTGCATCTCTGCTCCGGGGCTATGGTCTATAAATCCATGTCAACTGGTCCCACAGCCCTCAATTGGCCAACAATCCCGGTAGACTTAGCCCTAGTTCTTTTCAACGTCTATCCATTCCTTATCCCCTCTGGCCTCATCGTTCTCGAGATTTTAACTACCAGTCTGAAGCATGAAATTCCTTTAACACTATTTTAGTTGTGGTCGATTGGTTTTCTGTGTTTGTTAATCTGTCCGATATTTTCCCCATGAAGCGATTCAGCTCATTCACACGAACGGCAATTCGCTTGAGCTGCCTCACTGCTTCAGCCGCCGACATCGAGTTGTACACCAAGTGCCCAACACTTAGCTGTACGGCCCCGTTTCCCATTCCCCTTCCAAATTAGTTTATAGGCTTCCCAACAATTATTTCAAGACTGCCGGCAAGCCTGTTGGTCCCAATCCAATTCGTATGTTAGCGTATTTTTTTCAGGTCATACCTTAACCAAAAGGGATCCTAATGAATCAGAAATGTGAAACCTTGACCCTCTCAATACGTCGCTGCCACTCATTCTTCAGCACTAAAACCCTATTTCAGCCCAAACTAACACGATGAGGGCCATCTATATCCCATTCACCCGGGATCCATATACAAGGTCGGCTTTTCAATATAGTTTCGCGGTATATTACCAATTATTTTCATAGCCCGATATTTGAAGAAGAAGGGCGCGTTTTTAATACAGCGCAAAAGACCTGTTGTTGTCAAAACCACAGTCGCAGACTTTTCGGTGCAATAATTTGCTTTCCACTTCTGAGAGCAGATTATGACAAATCAATCAAATGTAAAAGTGACTGAGAACCAGACAGAGCAATCCATGGCTGCCACTCCCAGGGCTGAGATCACACTGCATACGAGTCTGATGTCCACGGAAGTGCCGCTGAAATAATAATAACTGTGCGCCACAATATGACCCGAAAGACAATGGTCAGTAGATCCGTCGTTGCCATGGCCACCAGGTAGCGAGTGATGTAGGTGGCGAGTCTGTACTTTCCCTAGGACAGGATCACAATCGAAACTGCACTGACTGGGGGAGCAGCAACAAGAGTGAATTGCTGTCTCTCCCCTCCCTGTAGCTCAGGGAAAGGACAAGCTGCAAATTAAATCAATAAAAATATTCAGATCTCTCATTTCTGGAGGTTTGAAAGGTGTCAAGCGGAAGACACAGACATCACATACGAGTGCATGCATTGTGAAAGGATACTGTACTTGATAATGAACGAGAAGCTGTGTTTGAGAAGGAGGCATTGGCAACTGATGCGCGTGCGCTTCGGAGAAATCAATATAAATCTCCCGCAATCGGATTTTCGATTGATACGTAAAGCGAGAATACCTAAGCAACTTCCTCAACGATGACGGCTGCCGAGTTCCTGTCACCTACATCGCCCCATATACCTAGGCCTGCTGCCTCTGCTCTGTCAATGTCCACAGTGCAACTGCCAAGGTAAAAGTATTTCTCTCGTTTGCATGCCTTAGTCTCTTTCTCGGTTATCGTTTGTCAACCCAACAAAGGGTTCCTCCTTGCCTCGCCTCTTTTCAATTCTAAAAGTACCTTTGTCAGTGGTCCCAGTTGACAATGTAAGGTCTTTAAACGGAAAGTTTAAATTTTCCCTTTTTAAACGCTTGACCTGACCAGTTAAATATTCAGCTATATTACACGTTAATGCTTAAAACATCCAACTTCCAACGGAAAGTCTACAAAAGTACTTCAAACATCTGCTTTTCAGCGGTTGTTTCTCTTTACTGCAGCATTATTCTCATCGGTTTGATGCAAATTGCTCCAGAGCAGAGACTTTTTATGAACCTCGATACGTCTGACCTCTAAGGGGCAGCGATACGTCCCTCTGAAGTAACTCTTGAGTTCATAGAATACGGCGTGGAAACAAACAATGTTGCATTACAATGCACTCAGACCCTTCTGTGAAGTTTCGAAACTCGAGACGGTTCAGAGTTCAACTCCCAACTGAAGTCTATCGATCTTCCCTGAATCACACCGGGGATTCACTTTCCGTTTTGCCTTCAACAATTTCTTAACAGACAGCTCAATAACATTAAATATGAATTTAAATCACTTTGCACCACTGATAAGGAATAACAGTTTTGGTTCGATAAAGGAGCAGAACGTATAGGATTGTCGGAGATTATTTTGACAGCAGCTTTACTTTGATACATCAAAACTGCCTGACATGAATACACAGAATGAATCCATCTTTCTGATTTCAACTGTACATCTATCTTAACTGGCCCCTTATACGCAGCCGAGGCGTCAATACCAAATTGACATAATTTCTGCACCACACTCCCTGATACACCGGCATCACAACGCTGTCGTTAACTGACCGAGTCCAAAGACCGCGTAAGCACAAATGTTATTTCGCCTATGTTCTTACCAGGGACACCAATGACGGAAATGATCAGGTAACATATCCCTCTCACACGGAAAAATGTTGCAATCATGCTCTGTGAGATTCATCTTGTCTGTATCTGCCCGTAATCTCGCTGAAGAAACTCTGGGCCGATGAATCACCGCGGTCATTCATTCCTGCTCGCTGCAGCACACTGAATATTCAGTACTACCAAGGCTGACGTATCCCGAATTAGCTCCGGTAAAAATAAACCTGATGTTATTCAACTAAAATTCCATTTGTGATGAGGTATGGATAATAGGAAACGAAACTGCAAAATCTCGAAGTCGAAAGAATGACGGTCCTAAAAAGCAATGTACGTTGTTACGCAACAATATCAGCCTCTTAGTTTCACGTTAGCCATCGTCAGCCTTGTTCATTCCTTTGTCAACATAGACGAGTGCTATAATGTCATTGGGATGCTCTGTTTCTTTCAGGATTTTTTTTTTCGGTTGTTGATCCTGCATTAAGTGCAACAGAAACATAAACAAAGAATACGTTGCCTGTACGTTCTATAATATATTTCAGAGCCTTCAACTTGTATCACATCCAGTCTTACGATGATACTGAACATATGCGAACCGTTCATCAAAATATTTAACTGTTTGTCACACACCCCATTCCATTCAAGAAATGGGAAAATACCCAGCGGCCAGCCATTTCAATTCCTCCCGCTATTCCTCTCCGACATATGGGTCCATGTGCTCATCATCTGCCATAATAAACCAATTCCAATTTTCGATAAGCAACGTTTGATATTCAGTCTAGATAGCCTCCAATCTGATGGCATTAAATTCGATTTCCCTAACTTTTCTATTTTCACTGCTTCCTTCCCTCGTCCTTATTTTTCTAATCTGTCCTAGTACGTCTTCTCCTGAACTGCCTATCACAACCCTTGTTGACAATCTTCACTCCCCCCCATGATCCACTCACCTCACTTATCTGAATCCTTCCCACTTCCCTCTTCTCGAGCACTTTGTCCTTTCCACTTATCAATTACCAGTCTCTTATATCGTGTCCGTAGCACCCTCCTGACACAACGTTTCCCCTTCTGTTTTGCCCTCTCTGCACCTAGCCCTAACGTCTACCATTTTATATGTTGAACAGCCTTGTTCCGAAAGTTTTTTGTTTCTATTCCCCACTCTGGTCTTTTACGTCTTTTAATATACCTTTGACTTATTCCTCAAACCCCTCTTTCTTCTATTTTTTTTTTCGTATTTTGCACAGTCCTCGTTTATTAGATTCAGTTTTCTCTCGTGCTTAACCTGGCTTCATCTATCACATTCTAGTTAGCTTCTTTCCTCTTCTCCACCACTTTTATGTTGGCGTCCATCGACTGTTTATTCAATTCCATAAATGCTACCTGATCTGCCGAGTCCCTCCAACATGTTGCGTGTGTTGTATTCGATTTTTAGCATCTGCAGGCGTTCTCGTGTTAATGATTTCCTTGTTAATTTCGTGTTTGTTTTTCTTTCTTGCAGCATTTTGTCTGTTTTGCTGAAAATGAAGTTTGTTCAGTTTCATTTTTTTCATTAAAGCACTATAAAGGAGAAGGGAATGATCTCTATAAAGATAAACACATTCAGCATGAAAACACGCGATAAGTTACGATATATATAAACACGAGATTAGGTTTTATACTTGGACTGATAGTATGCAGAATAAGTGCCGCTAGGTAGAGGAGTATCTGTGAATGAGTTGACTCTTGCAGGAAATTGTAAACTAGTGGGCGGTAGAATTGGGCGGGGTGGGGTGACGGTTTACAGGATGAATTTGTTGATTAACCTGACGGTTTGTGGGGAAGAACTATGTTCGAGACTCGTGACCGAGGTGTGTCTGATGGGGGGGAGGATAATCTCCCTAGTTGAAGTGCGACAAACTGTCAATAATCAAGTTATAAGGTGCTATTCATGATATGGAAAGCGGCTACTGAGTGAGTGTGCCAGAGTAATTGACTCTGAGTTCCCTTCTCCTGCCATCTACAATCATTTATTCGTTTTAACTACATTGAGTGAGGGGCTGTTATTATTAAACCTCTCAGCCAAGTTTTCAATCTCCCTCTTGTATGCTAATTCATCGCCACATTCGATAATGACAACAGCAGTGTTGAAATCAGCGTACTTGTATATTCTGTCGGAGCTGTACTTAGTCACACAGTGATAGGTGCAGAACAGAGGGGCTATGTACATACCCTTACTGTGCGTCTGCGCTGATGGAGTTTGAGGAAGAGGTATTTTTTACCAATCCGAACTGGCTGAGGTCTGCAATTGAGGAGATCCAGGATACATTTGCACAAGGTCATGGAGGCCCAGGCCATGGAGATTACAAACTTGATTTTACAGGATGATGGTGTAAATACCGAGAAATGACAAATATGGACAATCCTGATATTAGCATCTTTGGTGTCCAGAATTTCCAGGGTTGTTTGAAGAGCGAACGGGAAAGCATGTGTTGCAGCGTCTCAAAGGGCTGATGTTGAGGCATATTAGCTGCCGTCTGAAGGGTGATTTTGATGGGCTGCATTTCGCCTGCCGAACACGTCGTCACTGTGTATGCACGTGCCACTGGGCGATCGTCATTTAGACAGATTACAATGCTTTCCTTGGGCACCAGCACGAACCTGCGTTAAGCTGGTAAGTACCAGATACTGCTGGACTTGAGGTTGAAGTCACCCGTGGACACACCTGCCAGCTGGTCGATACTGATCTTTAGTACTCGGCCAGGTACTCCGTCCGGATAGGATGCTTTCTTTGATTACTCTCTATTGAAGTGAATCCGCACGTCATCTTCAGATACTGAGACTAAAATATCATCGGGTACCATGGGGTTGCGCAATGGTTCCATCCTGCATTGATGGTCAAAGCGAGCATAACGAACATTGAACTCATCCGGAATCGAAGCTCCTCTGTTCCCTATGTCTGAGCAGTTAGTTTTGTAGGAGTTTATGGGATTCAAACACTGGTACCGTCGTCGAACAACCCTTCTTGATTCAGTCTCGTACGGAATCTCCACTTCGCCCGAGAGATGCCTTTACTGAAATTATACCTGTTCCTCGTGTAGGATTCTTGATCTTCAGACTTGAATGCCTCTGATCCTGCTCTTAGCATGTTCCGGATTTCTTTGTTCAACCAGGGCACACCGATACACTGCTGCTTTAATTAAGTTACTAACGCCCTGGTTAGAAGTTATTGGGCAAACCCACAGAAACCACTCAAGGTAATCCTGAAACAATTAAATTGCCTTCAGCGACCATCCGTCAGTTGTTTTTAACTCTGCAGCCTTGTACTTTCGGCTCTGTCTCTATGCAGGTAGCAGGAGTACAGTCTAGTGATCCGATCTGTTAAAATGCGGAGACAGGTAGCAGCGATAGGCCTTACCTATCGTAGTGTAGAACTGGTCTAGTGGAACTCTGGTCCAGCGGGATAAGTGTTGATGAGTCTTGGGCAGAGTTTTCTTCAAATAGGCCTGTATAAAGCAACCCCCATATTTTGAAAAGTGTCTGGATGGTTCGTTTCGTGTTTACGGGCAGCATCGTGCTTGCTTATTATCGGTCACTGGCGTTTGTTATCTATATCGCCGATCTGTTCGGTAATATGATAAACTGAGACTGCAAATAACATCGAGATTTGATGTGTAGTCGATGGCAACTGTGGTTAACGTGATTCAACACAGATGGAGAACGGTGTAGCCGTTGGGAGGACAAACCGTGGTAGGACGTACGGAATGGACGTTTGGGCACGGAGTAGTGCATGATACCAGAGCGACCTGGTAATATAGATCTATAATTCCTTGAAAGTAGAGTCTTAAGTAGATAGTGTCTTAAGCAGAACTGTTGACACCTCGGCCTTCATATATCAATGTAACACGTACAGGATTTATGATGCTGTGTTCATGTTGTAGAAGACAATGATAAAGTTTAAGAAGGAGTATTCTATGTGTTCGGGTCACCAACTTGCATGAACGATATCAGCAATTTTGAAAGAGTACAAAGATATATTGCGAGGACGAAGCCGGGATTTCAGGACTGGAGTCACAGGGAAAGTTTGGAACGGTTCAGAATCGGAACCGATACCATCCTTTGATTTCAATATTTAAAAGACAATGGGATAACAACATGAATAACATGTGAGGACAATGGGATAACAACAACATGAAAGTCAGCGTTCTGGATGACACGCTCCAGGTGCAACATCAGTTCTGCACTGACGAGCGAGTGGAGGAGTCTGTTTCAGTGCTGTACTGCTCGATGTTTCTCTTCTCTCTGATTCTGTTACCGAATGCAACTGCGGGATGGTCTCCAGAGGGGTAAATGTACTTCCGACAGGCTGGGTGTCGAGTGACATCAACATGGGGCCTCTAACTTTCTTCTCATAGTCTGTTGTGGGTAAAATATACTGTTTTTTGCGTGTTTTTGTGTTTCACATTTTGTGTGCTGATGGTGTCAGCGAGTTAGGAAATGAAATCGCAAAACAAAATGTTGTTTTCCAAACGAAACACGGAATTACGTTGATTTTTTTTTTCCGCTCCCGACTTGACCTTATGTAAGCATAGAAATTCCTGTGATTGAACACATGAACAAGCAGAACTGTGTTTAAAATATCAGGCAGCATCTGCAGAGGATTATGGACAACTGACCTTGCAGGTCCAGACATCTTATGTGGGCCCTTCATAGAATCAATAATGCACAGATACTCGAGGAGGGGATCACTGCGGTCAATTAACTATTTTATTATCATGCACATACAAAGGGTTTCGACAATTACTGCCGGAATGCTCCTTGTATGCCATTAAACCCAAATCTCAGACACACAGATATTTCAACAGCTGCAATTAGAAGCCACTGCACAGCCGAAAGCTGAGTTACTGATACTGGTTTCAGAATGCTGATCTGTTGAATATTAACTTACGATACATAACAACCATCGGCACTTTCCTTTCTACTCGAAAGGATTTCTTAAATGTTGTATGATAGTAATTATAGATTATTTGCTCAACACTTGAAAGTATGCCGTGGTCTGTGATAGTTTGAAGTGTGAAAGCATTAAAATGTAAACTATTGCACAGGGACTGGACATTTGTAATTTCAGTTAAAAGAGAAACAGGCGTAATGAGTGCGTGAATCTACGGAAGGCTGGTCTTGTGATTGTTAGGATTGTATTGAAAAGAAGCTTAAATTCATCCTTTTCATTCACGATACGGTCTCACTGCCTGCAAATGTCTGCATCATTGTGAGAAATGAATTTGCAGGAACATGTGAAAGTCAGAGACAGCTTCGTTTTCCGAAATTGTATAAAATCTTAGTGTATGGGGGTCGAAATCTGTTTTCCCTTTGTTCTTTAGAATATTTGAAAAGGGTTTTCACTCTCGGAATTAAATGTTTATTCTGCATACGCCAGTTACCGACGACAAATTTGAAGTAGGAAACGTCGAGCTTAGATTTTTGTTTTGACTTACCTGCGAATTTAGATTGTGTTCCTTCGTTCGTTTGCTTTGGTGTTGATTTCAGAGGGAAACATGGATTCCATATTGCCATGTGAAATCAAGGTTAAAGTGATCGAGATGTAAGTTTATCAATTCTGTGTACTATAAGCCCGCTGTGGAAAGGTAAACTGACAGTAAGACAAATTCCAGGTGCTGCAGGATGTTCAAATTAATGTCACTCTCTCAGAATACTGTTGTAGAGACTGTCAAAACTGTCGTCGGTATCTGGCGTATGCAGAATAACCATTTAATTCCTAGAGTGAGAATCCTTATCAAATATTCTTAAGAACAAAGGGAAAGCATATGTGTGTGACTGCGACCCCCATACACTAAGATTTTATACAATTTCGGAAAAAGAATCTGTCTCTGACTTTCACATGTTCCTGCAAATTCATTTCAAGCAATGATGCAGACATTTGCAGGCAGTGAGACCCTATCGTGAATGAAAAGGATTAATTTAAACTACTTTGCAATACAATCCTAACAATCACAAGACCAGCCTTCCGTAGATTCACGCACTCATTACGTCTGATTACCTTCCTTCCGGAACATCTCCATCCACTTGCATTCCTTGCTTAGCCAGTTGTGAATCTATGCAGCCAGGGTTCACAAGAACGTTTCTGACGTTCTGAATGCGTACACAATACGGAGCCCAGACAAACACCTTCACATTTGATATACCTCAGCTGGAATGTTCCGACTTCATTAGTTAATTTTTTCACTTTTTCATCGAATTTATTCTGGCTCATAAGGGACGCCCTGCCCTCAAATATCCAGACTAACCATCCCCAACCACGATTCGTTTCTCAAAATGCTTGTAATTTATGTCTTTAAAAATAAATACCTATCCAATAGCTTGCCCACTACTGACGGAGGAAGCGCTGGCCTTTAATTCTCAGGACTACAGAACATTTCTTGAACAAATAATTTTTAAAAAATGACATTCTCCAAACCTCCCGCACTACTTCTGTAGCTAGTGATGTCATGTCCAAAAGCACAGAAATACTTTCTCTCACTTTCTCTAATTACCTGGAGTGCATTCCTTTTAGCACCCAGGGAAATATTTATTTCAATGTTTTCCCACAATCTAGCTTCTATTTCTAAGCGTCTGAATGCTCTAGTACATCTGACTTTTTCGCGGTATCTACACGAATCAACGTCGCACTCACTGGGGAATATCGAGGCAAAGTATCAGTATGGACCTTCACTTCCTCCTTGCACTCCAGACACATGCTTCCTCTTTTATCGCTTGTCTCTCCCACTCCCTCTCTCGTCATCCTTCTGTTTTTCACCTATCTTGATGCGTCTCTCCGTGGTCCTGTTATGTCCCCTTCTACGTCTATTGTTAAATTCTTCCTGGCTACATTCTGACTTTCAATAACCCTGTCTGATCTTTTTTCCCAAACGTTAAGTGTATTTCTGTCTTCCTCTTGAAGAGGTTTTCCTTAACTCTTGTCAATCAAGTTCACTCTACATGGCCATCCGTTTCCCGCCTCAATGAAACAATCCAATACTTAACCCCAATCAAGTGCTCCATAAACAATCACCATATGTCTTTTGTGCATCTGAAGTAACACATCACTTCCCAAATAGGGCTCCCAGATTCCTACCTAATAATGTCAATTAAGTCAAAGGTCCCCAACCTCCGGGCCGTGTACAAATACCTGGCAGGGAAGCATGGAGGGATGCAACGGTAGCCAGCTCTTCTTTAAGAAAAAGGCCGTAATAATCAACGTATTTAATTAGTTGACGCCCGGCATGTAAATGTCGGTCCAGATCAGAGTGTTATTCTGAAATGCAACATTCAAATAAGCGAGAGTTACTCATTTTGGTGGCCTGGTGGACAAAGCTATCCCGGGCCCTGTTTTCCTGGCTTTTGTGCTGCGGTATCTTTCCCCGGATGATTGTCAAGTTTCTACGATAGTTTGGAATTCATTCGTTTCTGGAAAACCAGGCACATGATTATTTCAGCTTATGTCTTATTTGCCAAACTTACTCATTTAAAACAAAAAACTGTTTTATTTCAAAACTCTGCTGAATTGCAAATGGGGCTGGGCGTTATCTACAGAGTTGGCCATTTCCCAAATTCGTTTCCCAAGTACCTACCTAATAGCATCAATTAAATACATTCCATACTATCAGCTCCTATTCCAGCGTAAGGTTACAGCAAATGTTCATTAGTTACCCACGATGAGACCTGTCCCTTGATGCGTTTCATTTCCTGGTACGAAATCCCAGATGGATGGTACTCTATATCTCGTGCCCTCTTATTGTGCCAGGACACCTTCCGAGACGCAACTGAGAAACTCTATCATTTTATTCCGTGGAAGTGCCATTAAGTTGCCTGTGACAACAACGTCTTAATATGGCACCCATCCAAAATCTAGTTCCCGAACAGTTCCTCGTTTCTCCTTTTTTTTCAGCAGATAGGTTTGGGGAGGGGAAGCGTGTATTCTTCGTAGATTGCTTCCAGACGAGTAATGGCTCCCTTTCTGCTTCAGTGATATTCTTACAGACTATCAATAGACAATTTCTCCACTAATTCTTACCTTTCTACAGCTGTGTTAATATAATAATCACCCCGTGTTTCAGTGGCAATCTCTTTACTCTCTTTTACCCAATTCTGACCATTTTCAAAAATCTGAACCCGCGGGTGTCCAGAAGTAATTCCCACCCTGATGAGTGTCAATTCACTGTGATAGTTTGGAGTGTACCTCAACATATGTAAAAATCAAGCCAGATCAATGAACGTTTGTCCCATTTCCTACCTTAAAAGCAGGACGTAGGCAATATTCCGTGGATTGTGCATTTTCAGGATGACCAGGAGGCAAATGATTGTTTAAATTGATGACAAACCAACTCATGCTTAAAACTGATTTATTCGAAAACTCCTCTGAATTTCAATTCGACGTGTGCGTCATTTACACAGGACTCCATTTACCGTAAACATGTATTTCAATCCGTTGTTCAGTTCCTCTCTGAATTTCCTTTGTATCAGTATATAGATACAAGTATTGGTGCACATCTCAGAATTTGCAACATGTACCCAAGTTGTTGTAGTACATATACCGGGGTATTCAAATATCTGTCCTGATAGACATAGTTTTCCGGTTGCCATTTCAAGGAATAAGCTACATACGGCATCCAAAATAATATGAAATTAGCTGATATAGCAAACAACAAAATCATTGACTTTCTGCGGTTTTCCATTTCGGTATCTTTCTGTTTATCACTGCTGTTCCGAAGGCCTCTTCGGACTCTATTTGCCACAAAGATATGTCTGACTGTTAACCCATTGAAGACAAGAATTAAGCTGATTAGTAGCAACGGTGTTAAAATGCTGTCAAACAATTCGATTCCTTTCCACGCAGGTGAAGTGGCATATTCATGTGTGAGAGAGCAACGCCACGGCATGTTGTCAATGATGACGTAAGGCTCAACGGCGAAGTAAAACGGGGCACATCTCCCGTAGCTCACTATGGCTACCGTCACCATAACCACCGTTGCTGTTCTCTCAGTGCAGTATCGTTCACGCAGCCCTCGACAACATATTGCGATGAAACGATCGAAGGTAAAACTGACCGTAAACCAAACAGAACAGTCCCGCATTACAACCCTAAATACAAGTGTCAGAGCACGGACAGGAGTGATGAGCAGGTATCTAGAAATAATGTAGATATTGTTGGTCTGATCCACCAAAGCAAAAACTATAACGACCATCAGATCCGCTGTTGCCATTCCAACCAAGTAACGGGTGATGCATTTGGAGAGTCCGCATTTTCCCCGAGATAGGATCACAATCGCCGTTAAATTAACTACAGGCAATTTGGAGAGGGGAAAAAAAAAACAACATCACGGAGATATCGGTGTCTTCAACTCTCTGGTTGCCCACCATTCTTCCAATAGTATGCACGGTATAGTTGTGTTGGAAGTAAAAAGTCGAGATTCAATGTGTGCCGGCTCCGTCGGTGCACTCCGGCTGGAGGACAATAATGGACTGGAGTGGCAGTGTGTTGGTGACCGACAGACAGTTCAAAGCGGGGCATTTAATATCCGGAATACACGTGCCGGTGGACTGTCGTTCCCTCCAGAAACAACACCGTTACCATTATTAGAGGTGAAACAATTGAAAGGATTATGTGAGTTGTCATTAATGTGATTCAAAGCATAAGTTATAATTGAGTGATTATGGAAGAACTGACCTGCCTGTCGATATTCGACTGGAAGGTCAGTTGATAAAGCTGCGTATCTGGAAAAGAGACAGCTGCCTTTAAAAAAAAAACAGAGCGAGATTAAACCATGTAATTGCGGCAATATTGGCAAAACGGGTTTGACAAAGGAGTAAAATAAAGTATCATCACACGGAAAAAAATGTGGAAAATGAACTGAGGTGAGTGAAAGTCCAAACAGTTCAGAGGAACAAAAGCAAGACGATGGCAGTATAAATTGAGTGAAAAGTTCCAGTATCTTAACGGGGATACCAATCGCTACAATTGCAGGATAGAAAACGGCCGCGATGAAGTAAATCGCTGGATATCCCATATTCCGTCGGATGCAGCGTTCAGTAGTACGAAACGTTGCAACTTTTCATATGGACTGGAGAACAATTTTACAGAGTTATATAGAATTCAGAGTAATTCCTCTGAGGCAGTTACTGTGGTTATGACATCAGTCACACAAGGGTCAAAGATCTACACAACACTGACATTAAAGTGTTCTTCTCACTCCGAAACCATGCCTTAAATTCATTTCTCCATAGGATATTACAGGTTATTAAATTTAAAACAAGTGTTAATATGAACATTACCAAAGTAATTTCCAAGACAACCGGCTTTAGCTGCTGAAATTGAATATTTTCTGATTCGTGTTGTTTTTAACATAGACAATTATCCTGAACAATCAACATGGACAATCAACTTTAAACACATTTTATCACATTCGTTGGAGTCATTCGCTTCCGACATTACGGGCAGGAGCTTCATTATTGACAGTTTCATTATTTTCATTCGTTCTTTCCATTCATTTCGAGTGGTTTGAGTGCTGAAATTCACAGTAACCGCCGATGACATATATCGCAATTAAATACGATGCACATATGTGCTTCTAAGCATATAAAAGAGACCGAGAGCAATATTTCATGGAGCTTTGTTAATAAAAAGGTATACGGCGACATTAGCTGCGGTTGCTAATGAAGGATCTTGGCCCGAAACGTTGGCTACTCTTTTCTCACCGATGCTGCCTGTCCTGCTGAGTTCTTCCAGCTTTGCGTACGTAGCCTGTCTCTGTTCCTCCTCTAATCTACTATGGGCTCCTTCGTTTTTTCAACATTCAAAGTGATGTTGTTTTCTTGGCAATACTGTGTTGCCAAGTTCTTGGCAAGACTTCTCCTCTCATCATTGTTGGAAACAAGGAACATCAATGTCCAGTCGTCTGCAAATTTGATCAGCATGTTGGAGCTGTCCGTGACAACACGGTCGGGAGTGTATGAGGAGTAGAGGACGGGGTCAGGACAGAGCCTTGCGTGGCTCCTGTGTTGAGGGTTAGAAGGACAGCGGTGAGTGGGCCCATCCTTGCCAACTGCCGGCGGTCCAACTGGAAGTCTATAATCTTGCGTGACAAGGTATCGTGCAGTCCAAACTCTCAGAACCTCTTTTCGGGAACAGTAGTTCAATAACAGCATTGCAACGTATGTATCACTCTCGATAAGTGCCGCACTATACCTTTGCATAATCTGTTGATGGTTTGTATCGTTAGGCGAATTGTGGGCGTCTAATTCATGTGTTTGCATGCTGAAGATGCAGACCTTGTCAAGCCTCTAAAAGCATTTGTTTATCATTGGGGTGAGTACGACACGACACCTACCGTCCAGTCATGGTACTTTGGTCTTCAGATATTTTGAAGCTAAAGGCCACTACACAAGTGGAAGTGGGAAAAAATAACAATTTCTGTGAACACACCAGCCAACTGTGCCGTGTACACTTTGAGTTCTCGCCCTGAATGCTGCACGCTCGTTGGCTAATGAGATGCGTGGAATTCAATGGGTGATTGCGAAGCGATGGAGTTCCACACCGCGGTTCCACAGTCTACGTTGGGTCTCACTAATTTGAAGGCGGCCGCTCCAGGAGAATCGTATTAACTTGAAAGAGCAGATTTTCGTGAATAGTAGTTCGTGATGGAGGAGTTGCAGATGCAGGTGTGATACTTGTAAACCTTGCAGAGATAGGTGCCAGGAAGGAGATCAGTACAGAGTGATAGTGGACAAGGGACTGATGTGAAAGGGATAGCTGCCGCAAGCGGATGAAGCTCTGGGACCATGATCGGGTATGCACTTCGTCGTAAGACCCTGTTGGAGACGGAGAAATTATGGAGAATTATATGCTCCTTGGATAGTAGATAGCGACATAAAGAACCTGTTTTCACGCAGTTTTGAATTGAGAGTATGGTATTAGTACAAATTCCCTGGAAAGGAGACATCCTTCTCAATAAACTCTCAGCTGTTTCCGGGTGATCATTTCGTTCAGCCAAGCCAAGCCCCGGCAAACTTTGTATTCAAATCAAAACATTGGAACCTGCAAAATAATGGTGATTTCTATCTGAAGTAAATGAAATTGCAGGAAATCGCGCCACGCTTCAAACTTGTATGGGTGCTTTGTCAGGTCCATCGATGGGAGATGTCCATGGGATTCGGGCCGAAAGTTATATTAATGTATAGATAGTGTTATTCTTCCAAATCGAAATAGATTTCAAGTGGTGTTTCTGCACTGAATCCAATTCTACCATTTTCTGTGTGAATGTGTTGATCTCGTGCTGGTCAAATAAATATCGCAAACAATTATTCTAAATATCAGCAACTACAGTCAGCATTAAATTACTAAGAGGTCGGGGAAAGGTGTGTTTTGCACCTTCAGGAACACGTATACATATGTATCATTCTGTGTAGTTGCTAATGTAATAACTACTCTGTGGCAGCCCTGTTTTGGTTATACCCAGAGATGACGGGGCTCTGGAACGCCGAGGCCATCCAGTGAGAGACGTGTTTGTGTGTGTGTGTGTGTGTCTGAGTCCGGAAGAGATATTTTCAGGCATTTTCGTTGGGAAGCGATTGCGAGAGAGGACGCGATGGAGAGAGTCCGAAAAACCACCGGATGGAGTGGACTGAGGAGCGAGCGTCCGAGGGCCCGTTACCTTTGGAGGTCGACGGGATCAAGGGTATGAATCGTGAACTCCAACGTTGCGCAATAGACTGTTTCAGGATAATGGACCCGTTTCTCCGTTTTTTGTTTCTTTACTATCCTTACAGTCAAATTAAGAATTACAAAGCTCAGTCGTTTAATCGCATATTGTGTATTGCTTGATATTGTACGGTGCGAGTTAGAAATTGGGGCGATATATTACGCATCATCCACACAAACGTAATTTCTCAGCTTGCCAGGACGGAGGCCTTTAGCCAGAGGACGAATACGTGTTGGCAGAGACTGAGGATTACAATCGTGGGCGCTTGTCCGGGAATGATTCCACTAAATTCTGCGTGATTGCATTGAGCGTTGAAACAGTTGTCCATGTGTTTGAATCTGCGCTGGTATGGATGCTGCTGGAAAGCAGCGTTGGTGCACCTCCGTGGGGTGGATACTTGTACCCCGGGCGAATTGTTAATTCGATATTTGAGTACTATTAAGTCTGTTGGCAATGTTGAGTCTGTAGCGAAGACGTAACGGCGGTGGCACTGCAAGCGTCTATCGGTGCCCCAGCTGAGGTGGGTCCATGGCCTGTCCATACTGTCAGCGAGGAAGAGAAGGTAGCCGAGCGGGCTGAGTCACACGTTGTGTTTCCCGTAGCTGGAGGTGGGACTTCAAGGACGGAGTTCTGTCGTTTCTGAGGAGTGAGTGGAAAGAGTGCCAGAGTAGGAGACACGGCCTCGGATGCGCGGTTGGCGCTGAGACCACACGGCTTCCTCCCTCAACTCAGTTATAGCGAAAGAGATTGTTTGAAAGTTTGAAACGGCAGGCCGCTGACGTTGGGAGAGCGTTGAGTTGCAGTCTCACGTAGCTACAGCTGTTAATTATCTACAATGCTTTTGGCCGACAGGAGGCCCTATGGAGACCATGATAGGGCTTCAGAATAAGTGTTAGTTTGCCATCAACGTGAAGCCAGAGGGAAAAAAGGGGTATGTTGACAGCGAGGATCGAGTCGGTTACCTCTTGACCAAGACCCGAGACTGGGAGCGCTCATCGCACTTTCCTCGGGGGTCTGTGGTATATACTGCTTTTCGCTAACTTCCCATTCATTGAGGAAGAGACTCCCGGCCCTTCTACCATTGAGTTAGACCAGGGGGTGCGGAGGTCTCATGGAATGAAGAAACCCCCAGATAGTCTGGCCTACGTAGCACCAGGGGAACAGAGGGTGACCCAGAGGGTGTGTTGAGGAGCAATGTCACTGTTTTGTACACCAGGATTGGACTTTGTGTTTTGCAGGAAGGGTTGGCGAATTATCTCAACGTCATGAGGACATGAGTAAATATGGTTGGGGGAGAATGTAAAATGCTGTGCAGCTGTTGACGTAACGGCTTCTCTTTAGCAGCCCTGTTTGGGTTATAACTATGATAACGGGGCTCTGTAATGCAGGGACTATCCAATGGGAGACATGCTGTTCCTTCTTGTGTGTATGGAAGAGAGATTTTCACGGTCTTTCGTTGGGGAGCAATGGCGAGAGATGATGCGATGGAGAGTGTCGGAAGAGCACCGGATGGAGTGGAACGAGGAGCGAGAGTTCGAGGTCCGGATTCGTTTCCAGGTCGAAGGGAAAAACGAACAAATGGAGGAACAGTTACCTCCAACGTTGCGCAATAGACTTTCATGAGAATGGGCTCTTTACTTTTTTTGTTTCTTTACTAATCCTAGAGTCAAATTAAGAATTATAAAACTCAATCGTTTAATCGCATATGGCGCACTGTTTGATATTTTGTGGTGCGGGTTTGTAACAGGGACAATATATCACGCAGTATTCACACAGGCGTGATTTCTCATATTGGCGGGGCCAGAGGAGGTTTTCCCCTAGAGGAACACGTGCTGGCCGAACCCAAGTGTTACACTAATGTATGTTTACATGCATACAGGGCATTTTAACAATCATATTTAATATTTTATTCCTGGTATGAGTCATCTGAGATAAACATATCAGTTGTGTAAATCTATAAGTGGTGAAGGGTCGACAGTCTATGTCCCCCGGTGGTTTCCATCATCTGAACATACTGAAAACAAGCTGTACCTATTTACGTCTTTGAGGGTCTTTATCGACGAACTCACTGAACAATGTCCGGATTTATTTTCTTGCGGAGTATCCAAATAAAATAAAATAAGACTTGCAAATAAATAACACCGAATTTGTTTCAAACGTACGAAAGTAAAAATATTGTCTCGAAATATAAACAAGGACCAATGTGATGATAAAAAGAAAATAGTGAATATCTCTCCTTCACCGCCGGGTCACTCCTGATATCAGAACGAAAACAACAACAATATCCGAGTTTGATATCATTGTGTTCCGCCGTTGTTTCCGACACTCTTTGGTACATTGACCGTACATATCTGTCCGATAAGGTGCACGGAAATCCTGTCCACATCACGGTGAAATTTGGTGAGGAGACTCAATGTCGATTCGGGTATCTCATTGTAGAACGCCATCGCAGCTCACTCACCCTCTAAAGTCCATGCCTTTTGCAAAAGCGAATGAATGTGTAACCAATTCCCAGAATTCTATCCAGATGGATCTGCCGTCAGTCTATGAGGTTAAGGCCAGTGAATCCCAGGTAGATTGGCAAATTGAGTTTCAAACTGTATGCAACAGGGGGCAGAAATTCACGGTGGAGACGTGCTCTGTGACTCGCCTCTTAAAATATCCTAATTTCTGTCTACAGAAGGGAAGGAACAAGAATACAATGGCATACTCCACACTTATGGCAAAATAAGTCTTCAGCATGTAGATAGGAATTTTGATGTCATCCAGAAAAAAGAAACCCGCTTTACCAAATTGAACTCGGCAGAGCCTACTGTTTGCAATGCTGTTCCAGATAGCACCTTCAGCGCCTGGAGTAATGACCACAGCTGCAGGGAAACTCACCACCTCAGTTCCCGTGCCAGTCAGCAAACTCTTCTGCCGATAAAGATACGTCCTTCCGTCACTGTTCTTCGGTCTGCCTCTTTCCATTCCCTACTTGAAGACAGCAATTGTACATTATTTTCATCTGAGGAAAAATTGGAGACAGATGATAAATTATGTCTTGGTAACAACGGATATATCACAAATAAATAAACGAAACCAGTGCGGGCGTGGATGTATTAATCAATTAACCCGATGTATTGATCAATGGCGCAAGTGACAATAAAATTGCGGAGAAGGAGTTGAAATGACCTGCTGTCACAATAAAGGACATCTGTTCACCAGTTAGGGATAAAAGCAATTTAGAAGGAAAACGTGAGTTAAATGGTGAGACTGGTGCAGTCAACCTCAGAAAAAGTGTGAGGAGGTAAAGCTTGTTATCAGTGCTGAGATATTCTCAAATGAGCCGAGAGCTTCGCATCGATATCTGCTCCACAATGGATACAAAGGTATCTATCCTCTGCTGATACCAGATCCACATATCGCACATTGCACATCGACACCCGTTCCACAATGGATACAAGGAGGTGATCCGCCAGAGAGCCGTGCGCCGCACATCGACACCCGTTCCACAATAATAGAGAGTGTGCTTTCCCCGAGAAAGCCGACGGCCGCTCATCGGTACGAGTTCCACAATAGGTACAGAGCGGTGCATTGCAAGAGCAGAGGAATTGTGATTGAAAGGTGAATTTGAACACATCACTGAGATGGGTGATGGAGAGCAAAACTGAGACAACGTTGAATTGAGAAATAGGACAGAGATAGTCATGGAGACAATAGATTGCTACGTCAGAGAAATAGGATCCTCCTCCCATCCACATCATCCCTCTGTGATTTTCCGCCTCAGCCCATTTATCTGCACCCTCCGTACGCCTCTCACCCACCTACTATACAACTTTCACTGAAATGGTACAATTCAATCGGCATCTGCCACTTATACTGGCAGTTCCTTCCACACTCGCATGACCCTATGAGTGAATATCCCTGTTGCTTATTTCACCTTTCGCCCCAAATCTATGAACTCTAGTTTTAGATTCACTCAGAGGATGGGGAAAATCTCCGGGCATTCACCCTGTCTGTCACTCTTGCAATTGTGTGTACTTCTATAAAATCTCCATTCATTTTCATGCTCTCAAGTGAATAAATACTTAACCTGTTCAACTTGCCCCTCTAACACTTGTCCTCAGACCCCGGATTCTTCCTTTCTATTTATCCCTGCACACTTTGAAGCATATTGACACTTTAAAGCTGGAGGTAACCGACTAGAACAGCCCACTATATTCTAGCTAAGGCCTCACCAAAGTGTTGTACAGCTTCAACATAACGTCCCAACTCCTGTGTTCAGTAAATTGATTGTGAAGGTCAATGTGATCAGAGCTCAGTAGAAGCCGATCTGCTAGTGACGCTGCTTTCTTGGAATTATCGATCTGTATTCCCAGGTCCCTTTTCAAATACTGCACACGAAAGTCCACCTATTCAGTATGTGTTTATTAACTTGTTGTACCTTTCCTCACAACGCAGACCACCTCACACCTGTCTGTATTAAATTACATCTGCCATTTTTCAGCCCATTTTCCAGTCAGTCAACATCAAGCTACAAGCTTGGATAGAGCTCCTGGCTGGAACGACGCCCCTAAGCTCGGAAAATTCCGATTTTTTTTTTCCTTATTCAGTTTTCGGCATCACCATCTGAGTCATTAACACACATGATAAATAGCAACGTACCTAACACCAATCCCTACACGACTCTTGTCACAGTCAAAGAATCAACCTTCCACGCTCTGCCCGTCCAGAAAAGAACGTTCATCAGTCTCTCCACCAACCGCAGCTAAAGTCGTGAGGGCGCGTAACTTTTTATTATGTAATGTCTCTGGAATATTGCTCTCAGCTCTTTTAAATACGGAGAAGCTTGCCATCAGCCGTTACTGTGACTTTCGCAATTCAAAAGACTCGAAATGACCAGAACAAGAGAAAGATCCTATCTTCCCCTGAAATATAGTATACTCCATTTCAACTGCCAAGCTAATGTCCTGCCCTGGATGTCAGAAGCGAATGTGCTCCGCCGTATGTGACAAAATAAATCTGTTTGAAGTTGATTCTCCATGTTGATTGTTCAGGATGAATGTCTATGTTAGAAACAACACTGATCAAAAAATGTCCCATTTCAGCAGCTGACGTCAGATATCTTGGCAATTAAATTGGCAATTTTCATTTTATCATTTGTTTAAAACTTAATTTGTAACATGCGTTGGCGAGACGACTTTATTGCATGGTGACAGAGTGAGAAAAACGCTTTAATGTAAATATTTCTGTAACTGGTGGTTCCTAATGTGACTGATGCAAAAATCACACTAATTGCCTCAGAGGAATTATTCTAAATTGCATATAACTCTCTAAAACCTGGCACCAGTCCATGTGAACATTTGAAACGGCTCATACGATTCATAACGGGCTAATTACGTCTCACCTTGGCTTTAATTAACCTGACTAGTGATGAGCAATAAATCTCTCCTGTTGTTCTACACAACCTGCTTGGAATAACAAAATCATACACATGTATTCGCAGCGAACAGCATATTTTTTAAAAGCTAAGTATACCTAACATGTATTTACATGTATACAGGTTATTTTAACTATTATATTAATTACTTTATTCCTGATATGGACATCAGAGGAAACCATATCGGTTGTGTAAAGGTGAAGAAGGCTTGGCATTCTCATGTTCGCCGGTGGTTTCGATTATCTGAACCCACGGAACACAAGCCGCACCTATTTCGTCATTGCGGTTCTTTATCCGTGAACCCACCAAACAATGTCCGTATTTTTTTTTTGTGCGGACTGACTAAATAAAAGAGTGTAACGGAACTTGCACATAAATAACACAGAATTTCATTTAGGGATACGAAAATAAAAATGTGCCACGCCTCACTATATAAGCACGGCCAAATCTGATGACAGAAGAAAAAGCGAATGTTCAATTTAATCCGCTGGGTCACACCTGATATGAGTACGGAAATAACAACAAAAGCCGAGGTTGAATGTCTTTATGTCTACTGATGTTTCGGTAACTCGTTGGTACATTGACCGTACAACTCTCTCCACTGAACTGTACAATCGATAATATCGAGATCATAACTATAAGTTTTACGAATATTCTGTCCACATTACATAGTCATCTCCTTCTGCGCATGGTACTATAAATCCCACAATTGATTAGAAACACAGAAACATAGAAAACCTACAACACAAAAAAGGCCCATCGGCCCACAAAGATGTACTGAACATGCCCTTACCTGACAAATTACTTAGGGTTGCCCATATCCCTCTATTTTTCACAGCTCCATGTACCTGTCCAGGAATCTCTGAAAAGATCCTGTCGTATCCGCCTCCAGCACCTCCGCTGGCAGCCCATTTCACCCACTCAGCACCCTGTGTGTAAAAAAAAACTTACCCCTGACATCTCCTCTGTACCTACGTCCAAGCATCTTAAATCTGTGCCCTCAGCTGCTAGCAATTTCAGCCCTGGGAAAAAAAAACTATGACTATCCACATGATCAATGCCTCTCATCATCGTAAACATCTTATGTGTTGGCACATTTGAGGTTTTGATTGTGCATTTTGAAATTTGCGGATTTATCTGAATTTTGTTTGCAGCAAGAGCGCGGCAATTGACAAAGTGCTGAAGAGCTTTTATTTTATAAAGAGTTATATTGATATGGTTTTACCGCCATACATCTTCTTTTCGCTGTCCGCAATTTGGTTGGACAAGCAATGAAACTACCAGTATACCTAAAGTTGGTTAGAATAAGCAGTGAGAGATCGTGGGACCGAATGAGCTGTGATAATAACATTACGGTATTAATGGAACTGGAAAGGCAGAGGCATTACCTGTGTTGTCAGTGGGACGTCATAGTAAGCACTGATAACACCAGTGTTGTTGGTGATGTGCCTGTAGAGCTGTGACAGTCCTGTTCACTGCCAGGACGGGAATAACACCACTTGTCTCCTCCCAGACCAGAAACGGAATCAAGTTATCTGTCTCGTAAATGTAAACCTTCTCAATCAGTTTCTGTATATATCAGTCTATTTATGCAGCTATCTATCTATTTATATCCGCACATTGAAAACGTCTTTCTTTGAAATAACCGTGGTGAGAGTTTCTATGGAATACGCAGAATTATAACCATAAAACAGATGTATACTTGAAATCGTTGTGAACACCGTGGACGGAAAAGTCCTGGAAGAATATCAGTACAAAATCAAAATTTTCAGGATGACAATGACAGTAATTGTTTTCACCGGAGAGACACCATCTGGAATTTTGCTGCAGTGTTATCAGAACAAAACTTTCTAGCAGGTAAATATACTGTTTGCCCATTCCTTAGATACCTCCCATTGAAGATCCTGATGAAACATGCTTGAAATTTGGTGTAGTTTCCTCCATTCTCATCCACTTCAGATAGAAATCATACTTATTTTGCAGGTTTCGATGTTTGATTTTGCACAACATTTGTCTGACCTTTGACTCTCTTGTACACCTTCCCATCCTACTAATCTCTTTCCTGGCACTAATCACTGCAAACATTACAAATGCCCGACCTGCATTTACTCGTCCTCACTCATTCTACATTGTGACACCCATTATGATTTCGGTATCGTATTGTGGAGCACGATCGCTTCGCATTCACCCTCTAAAATCCATGCTTTTTGCATTAGCGAATGAACGTGTAAACATTCTCCAGTGTTCCGATACAGAAAGATCTGCGGCTGGTCTATGAGAACGGAGCTCAGTGAATCCCAGGTAGATTGAGAAAATGAGTTTCTAACTTTTCAGGATGGAAACTTGCTCTATGGCACTCCTCCTAAAATATCCTACTTCTTATCCACGGGTGACGCGGTACAAGAGTATGATGGAATATTTCACACTTAAATACAAGTCAATACGGATGATATATACAATCGATCAAACGACCCCCCCTTCATCACATTTCATTCTGCAGTGTTTTGCTTGTTCTGTGCTCGTCGAGGCAGCACCTCCAGCGTCTGGACCATTGACCAGAGTTGCAGGGGATCTTGCCATCTCAGAGTCATCGTATAAGTCAGAAACATGCTTTGTCGAGAAATATATCTCCGTCAGTCACTGTTACTCTCTACCACTTCCCATTCGCCACTGGAAAGGCTGCAATTCTATAAAAGAGTTAATCATTGCCATCGGAGGAGCAATTGGAGACAGACAATAAATGATGCCTTGGTAACAACGCAAATATCGCAGAAATCAACAAAACTAGTACGAGCGTAAAATATTGGTCAATGATTAATGGCGCAATGCATAATGAAATGCCAGAGTCAGAACTCAAATGAATTGCTGTCGCAACAAATGGCAATGTGTTCCACACTTAATGATAGAAAACCATTTACAAGAAATAGTGAATCACATGGAAAGACTAGATCAGCCAGCCTCACAAATCTTATTCAAAGTGTAAGACGGAAAAGCGTGTTATCAGCGGTGAGATATACTCAAAGAAGCCGAGAACCACGCAAATGTACGAGTTCCACAGTGGATATAGACTGATGAGTCAACCCACAGTAATAATAACAGTTCCGCACATCAGACATCAATACTAGCTGCACGATGGATACAGAGAGGCCAGTCACCCTCCAGTGTTGCCAGATTCGCACACCGATGCCAGTTCCAAGATAGATACAGACGTGTGACTCTCTCAGGTCAACCGAGGGCTGCAGATTGGTACAAGTTCCACACTGGATGTAGAATGTTAAGAATTTGTTTTTTATTCCAGTAAGCCGAGGGCCGCTCATCGGTAAGAATTCCACAATAGGGACGGAGTGGTTTGTGCTACAAAAGCAGAAGGAAATGAGCTTGAAAGCTGAGCTTGAGCACACTTCTGTTCTGCACATTCGTAGAATGGTGACGAAATGTGGAAATGGGACAGAGATAGTTATGACGTCACAAAGCCTATCACCTCTAATTTCAAAAGATAGAATATAGAAGATAGAAATCTACAGCATATTGTAGACCCTTCGGTACACAATGTTGTGGCCAATATGTAACCAACTGAACATACTCATTTGACTTTCCCGAGCTGACAAACCTTTATTTTTCTAAGATCCATGAACCTGTTAAAAGACTCTTAAAATACCCTATTGTATCCCGTTCCAGTGCCGCCGCCGACAAACACCACTTTCTGTGAGGAAAACCTACCCCTGGTAGCCCATCTGTACCATTTTCCAAGCACGTTAAAACTATGCCCTCATGTGTTAGCCAGTTCGGCCCTGGAGGGGGGAACTTTGACTATTCACACAATCAGTGACTCTCTTCACTTTATACACCTCTGTCAGGTCACCTCCAATCCTCATCACTACAAGGAGAAAAGGCCCTGATCGACATTCCAGGCAACACCCTTGTAAATCCCCTCTGCACTCCCTCTCTAGTATCCACGCTCACTCTCCGTAGTGTCTATAGCATAGACAATGGATGGGGAAAATCTGCATGCATTCACCCTGCTCATTTTCCCGAACTCTTCCTTTCAAATATCTCTAGACATTTTGAAGATTATTGATAAGTATATGGCCAGAACAGCCCACGATCTTCTATCTACGGCCTCACCAACGTGCTGTACAGCTTCAACATATCGTCTCAACTCGTATACTCCGTGATCTGATTGTAAAGGCCACTGTGATGAGATCCCAATACGAGCCGATCTGCACGTGATGCCGACTTCCAGGAATTATCGATCTGTATCGCCAGATCTCTTTTTAAATACTGCACACTGAAGAACACATATTCAACATGTGCGTCGAAAACTGTTGTATCTTTCCTCACAACGTAGACCATGCCGCAGTTGTCTGCATTAAATGCCATCTGCCATTTTTCAGCCCATTTCCCAGCCAGTCAACATGAAGCTACAAGCTTGGGTAAAGTTCCTGGCTGGAACAACGCCTGCAATTTCGGAGTCGTCTGCAATTCATCTGTGTCATTAAAATTCATGATAAAAAAACAACAACAGCAATGGGCCGAACTCGAATCCCTGCGTTAAACTTGTCAGAGTCAAAGAATCAACCATCCACTCTCCGCTAATTCAGAAAAGAACGTCCATCAATCCGTCCACAAGCCGCATCTAAATTCATAAGGGTGCGTAATTTCTATTTTCAACGTTCCCTGGAATATTACTCTCGAACTCCCTTATATACTCTGAAGAACATACGTACAATCTATTTTATTGTGATATATGTCATCAGCTGTAACTGTGACTTTCGTCATTCAAATGACTCGAAGTGACTAAAACACACGACAGGAAAAAAATGAGCCTGCCTTCCCCCTCAATATATTGTGCCCTATTTCTCCCGCAATGTCAGAAGCGAATGAGCTCAGCTGAATTGGACAAAATTAATCCTGTTGAAGTTGAAGTTTTGCCTATGTTCATTGCTCAGGATGATTGTCTACGTTAGAAATAACACTGATCAGAACTTGTCCCAGATCAGCAGCTGAGGTCAGATGTCTTGGAAAGTTCATTGGTAACGTCCGTATTATATTTTGTTTAAAAGTTAAGAAGTTGTAACATCCCTTGGGTTACGAATTCATGGCACGGTTACACACTTTAATATAACGGTGGAGCTAGCTGTCCCTCATGCTACTGATGTCATAACCACACTAATTGCCTCAGTGGAATTTCTATGAATTGCATATAACTCTGTAAAACCTACCACCGGTTTATATGAGCGTTTTGACCGTTCCCTGCAACTGAACGCTGCCTCTGAAGGAATATGGGATATCCAGCGATTTACTACATCGCGGGCGTTTTCTATCCTACAATTGTAGCGATCGGTATCCCTGGTAAGATACTGGAGCTGGTCACTGAATGTACGGTGCCGTCGTCATCTTGCTTTTGTCCGCTGCACTGTTTGGACTTTTACTGAGCACAGATGCTACCTTCGTCTGAAATGTGTTTCTAGAATTGTGGATTCAAGCATCTGATAGTTTTGGTATTCAGCTTCCAGATTGTTTCTGTGTGATGCTCTTGATTTCTTTTGTGAATTGCGTTGGTGACGATATTGCTATAATTTCATAGTTTAACCTTCCTTGGCTTGCTAATCCGACAGTGGCCGCATTTCCAGATCAGAAGCCGTTTGAACTCACCGGCCAGTCAAATATCGATACTCGTCTGATCTTCCATAAGACGTTAAATTATAACGAATGCATTAAATCTCAAGCTATTTAACCTCAAACATTGGAAATTGTGTTGTTTATAGAGAGATCAACCAGCAGCGGGACGTGACGTGCAAATTAGATATCCGGTTATAATCTGTCGGAAAGTCGCCATCACACTGCTAATTCCGTCCATTATTGTCCAGCCGGAATGCACGGAAAGAATCCGCACAAATTGAATGTCTGTTTTTCACTTCCAAAAAAAAAAATACCTTTGGAAAAATGGTAGGATTTCAGACATATGCAGATAACGATATTTTTTTTTCTTTTTTTTTTCGTTCTCCAAATTTCTTGTAGTTAATTTAACGGCGATTGTGATCCTGTCTCGGAGAAAATGCGGACTCTCCAAATGTATCAACCGTTACCTGGTTGGAATGGCAACAGCGGATCTGCTGGTGGTTATATTTCATGCCTTAGTGGAACAGACCAATAATATCTACATTTATTGTAAATCCATGCTCATCACTCCTGTATGCTCTCTGACACTTGTATTATTTGTTGTGAAGAGGGACTGTTCTGTTTGGTTTACGGTCAGTTTTACCTTCGATCGTTTCATCGCAATATGTTGTCGAAAGCTCCGGGAACGATACTGCAGTGAAGGAACCGCAACGGTGGTCATGGTGTCTGTGCTTATAGTGAGCTGCGGGAGAAGTGCCACGTTTTACTTTGCCTTTGAACCTTACGTCATTATTGACAACATGCCGTGGCGTTGCGCCTTCTCACATGAATACGCTACTTTACCTGTCTGGAAAGGTTACGAATTGCTGGATAGCATTTTAACCCCGTTGCTACCAATCTGCTTAATTCTTGTCTTCAATGGGTTAACAGTAAGACATATAATAGCGGCAAATAGAGTCCGCAGAGGTCTTCGGAAGAGCAGCGATTATCTCAAAGACACCGAGGTAGAAAACCGCAGAAAATCTATGATATTACTATTCGCAATTTCTGCTAATTTCATATTACATTGGATACCCTATGTAGCTCATTCCCTGACATGGCAAGCAGAAAATTACTTTTACCAGGACAGATATTTGAGTTCCCGGTATATATACTACAGCAATTTGGGTTCATGTTGCAATCTCTCAGTGTGTGCACCAATACTTGTATCTATACACTGACACAGAGGAAATTCAGACAATAGCTGAAGGATGGTATGAAGTATGTGATAACATTAAATGGCCACCTGTGTAGATAACGCCCACTCCAATTGCAATTCAGCACAAAGATTGCATGACTAGGTTTGACAAAATATCATAAATCCAAACAATTATGTGTCTGGTCATCCTGAAATGAATGAATTCCAAACTATGGCAGAGACTTGACAATCATCCGGGAAATGCTACCGTAGCATAAAAGCCAGGACCAGCAGCCTTCGGGACAGCGCCATCCACCAGGCCTTCACATTGATTAACTCACGCTCATTTCAGAGATTTTTCTATGTTATGATTACAGTTCCGTTTATTATGAATTATTATAAATTACTATGATTGCACATTTCACATTTAGACGGAGACGTAACGTAAAGATTGTTTTATTCACCATGTATGTGAAGAATGTAAGTAATAAAATCAATTCAATCACAAGGGGAGGGTAAAAGAGAGTTGTTACAAGTATCGTACAGGCGGACTAGTGTACATTCCATCTTGTGCTAGTATCAGAAAGTGAACTGGGTCAGTTAACTGATCTCTCCACGTGTCAGCATTTCAGAACGATGAAACATACTATTCAACATACCTTACACTGGGAGAGCAGCAGGCAATATGGAATGTACTTAATTGACACTATTGTGTAGGCACGTGGGAGCCGAATTAGGGAAGCAATTTGTTCCTTCAAATGCTCAAGAAAAATGTGGAAATTGTTAATGGATCATTTAATTGGTATTCAGCATTGGCTTGTTTCATTGAGGTGGGGATCCGATGGCCCTGTAAAGTGACCCTGCTTGATAAGAGATATAAAACACCGCTTCAAGAAGAAGAAAGATATATACTTAGGGTTTTGGGAGAAAGGATCATGTATGGCACAATGGAAAGTCACAATGCAGTCAGGCGGAATTTAACAATGGACTCAGAAGAATTAAAACGGGGCATGAGAAGCATGGGAGAGCCGAATTAAGGTTGGTGGAAAGTAGGAGGATAATGAAAGACAGCGTGGGAGAGAGAAGAGATAAAAGAGGAAACGTGTATGGTGTGCAAGGAGGCGGGCTATCTAAACTGAAATCAAGTTTACTTATTACAGGGCAGATGCTAAGATTACATCAAACATCATTTCTATTGGAGACTTGCAACTCAAGATCAGTATTTTAAAATATTCAGCAGCATGCTTTGTTGCTTTCCAAATGACCCAGCATCCCAGAAAGTGAATTTCAGATTTCCATTTCAAGTACACTCTAATTTGTCTCATATCAATTTAGCTTGAACAGCGGGTTTCCCGTACCTGGATTAGAAACACTTATATATAGGTCCATTTATCCTTGATTCCACATGGCCAGGACGGAATCCATGTCTCCTTCTGAGATCAGTACCACAGCAAACAAACACAAGAAGACAAGCGAAATACACAGGTAAGGCAGAACACAAATCTAAGCTCCAGCGTTCCTTCCTTCAAAAGTGTCGCTGATAAGTCATATAGAATAAACAGTTAGTTCCTTGGATGAAAATCCTTATCAACTTTCGAAAGAACAGAGGGAAACCAGATATGAGTGATTGCAGCCCCCCGTACACTAAGGCTTTGTACAATTTCAGAAACAGAAGCAGTCTCTGATATTCACATGTTTCTGGAAATTTATTAGAACCAATGTAGCATACATGTACAGACAGTGAGATCCTGTTGGTAACAAAAAAGATTAACTCAAACATCCTTTCAATAAAATGCTAGAATCACACGACTTCCTTCCGTACATTCTCGCACGCATTAACTCTGTTTCTCCTGCAACTGAACTCACAAATGTGCAATATTTTACATGCTCAATGCATTCACATTTTAACCTATTGCAGAAATTTTAATTGTCGAACAATTAAAAATCTATAATTAGAATAATAATCTTTCGAGTAGATAATCTTTCGAGTCTAAAGCAAATGGACGCTGGAAGTTATGTGTCGTCCGGAATTTATTATTCAATATTTCTAAAATATGACGACACGCTGACAACAAATCTCCAAACAACGTTTTCTCACCTCCAATCACTGACCAAAGATAGGATTGAGATTAAATTAACCATTTGTTGTATATTATCAGGCTTAATTATCCCCATCACCACCGTTAAGGTAACAGATTTGGATATTGTACTGACCCCTTTGCCACACGTTCCCCCCCCCCCCCAACCCACTCCAGAACTATGGTATTTATTGATGGAGTGACGGTATATTCCTTTCGTGTGTTATCTCCCTTATAATCAGAGGGGGGGGGGGAAGTTTAGGATGATGGCGCCTGACGAAGACTCGTTTGCTGGCATCTTCTGATTAAGCTCTATTTCTATGTTTAATAGCTATTTTTCTTCCTTTTCTGAGTGTGTTTGAAGGTTGTGGCCTGGAGTTACACGATATAGAAACATATGAAACTATGAATGGAATGGATAAGATAGAGGCAGGAAAGTTGTCTCCACTGGTAGATGAAACCAGAACTAGGAGACATGGCCTTAAGATATGGCAAAGTAGATTTTTGGCGGAGATAACGAGGAAATGTTTTCCCAGAGAGCGGTGAATCTGCAGAATTATCTGATCAACGAAACACTGCAGTCTACCCCAGGAAATATATTTATGACAAGGTCAAATAGCTTTTTGCAAAGTAGGGGAGTTAAGGGTTAAGCGGAAAAGACAGGTAGGTAGAGATAAGGTCATGGCCATTCTGACCATGGACTCCGTATTCAGTTGACTCAACCTTCCACTGTGCTGCAAACTACAGTGCTGCTTATCCGTCACTCTTTTCTTTCACAAGCTCTCCGCAACTGATTGAAATGTATTATTTACTCGCTCCTCGCACCCACCTTCCTCGCAAATGTGTTGCCTTCTAATTAAGCTTGACAGCTTCTCTTCAACACGGGTCACCACATTATGGCTAACATGAGTGCTTCATCTAATCAGTCCGGCTGTAATTCACCTTGATGTCTCAATCCTACCCACTTCTCAATTAAGCACCCTTTTGCTCTGGCTTCGTTTAAATTTGTTGTCTCTAATGCCCCATGGGTAATTATCGAGATCTTTATCACAGCGTTTTTTGTTCCACTTCATACATTCAAAGGGGAGGAGGGAAGAGAAGAGAGCGATAGTTTTAGGGGATTCTATAGTCAGGGGGTCAGATAGGAGATTTTGTGGGGCAGATCGGGAGTCTCGGATGGTATGTTGCCTCCCTGGTGCCAGGGTCCGGGACATCTCAGATCGGGTGCAGGCTATTCTTGTGAACGAGGGCATGAACCCAGATGTAGTGGTCCATGTAGGGCCCAACGATGTAGGTAAGGTGAGTGAGGGGGTCCTGCTTAGAGAGTTCAGGGAGTTAGGAGTGAAGCTGTAAGGCAGGACCTCCAGGGTGACAATCTCGGGATTGCTACCTGTACCACGTGCGAGTGAGGCGAAGAATAGAATGATTATGCACATTAATACGAGGCTGAGAGCATGGTGCAGGAAGGAAGGGTTCAGGGTTTTGGATAATTGGTTCCAGGGACGTTCGGATCTGTTTCGAAGGGACGGTCTACATCTGAACAGGAGGTGTACTAACATTCTTGCAGGAATGTTTGCCAGTGCTGCTCGGGGGGGGGGGGGGGGGGGGGTTAAACTAGATGTGCAGGGAGCAGGGATCCAGAATACGAGAGAAGATGATATGCTGAAGGATAAGGGACAGGTGGGGAATACACGCTTCCCACATATTAATTGTGTAAAGGAGAAGGGTGAGACAGAACATGTGTTGGAAAAGTTACATGTATAGAGAGTTGGTCAGAAGGAGCATGGGGTTAAATGTGTAGAAGGTTTGGGTGATCTTGAGAAGGTAATAAAAACTCAAGGTGCAATTAGCTCGATGGAAGGTCAAGGAGCTGGGTTAGGTACAATAGACAGTGTTTTAAGCAAAGAGAGGAGGAATGGGCTTAGAATTCTATACTTGAATGCGCGTAGTCTGAAATACGTGTCTGAAATAAGGCAGATGAGTCTGAATTTCAGATGAAAATGGGGAACTACGATATTGTTGGGATAACGGAGACATGGCTGCAAGGGGATCAGGCCTGGGAATTGAGTGTACCAGGGTATACGTGCTATCGTAGAGACAGCAATATGGGAAGATGGGGTGGTGTGGCCCTGTTGGTGAGGAATGAGAATCAGCGCTTAGCAAGGTGTGTCTTAGGAACAGGGGAAGTAGAGTCTGTGTGGATTGAGCTGAGGAATAGTAACGGTAAAAATACCCTAATGTGTGTTGTGTACAGGCCCTCAAACAGTAGCGTGAATATTGGGTACGTTGATTAGGGAGTTAACATTGGCATGTGCTAAAGTTAATGCAGTCGTTATGGGAGATTTCAACATGCAGGTGAACTGGGAGAATCAGGTAGGTGCTGGACCCCAGGATAGGGAGTTTTTGGAGTGTCTAAGGGATTTATTTTTGTAACAGCTTGTGCTTGAGCACAAGGTTATTTTTGACTTGGTGATGTGTAATGAACAGGAACTGATAAGTGACCTTGAAGTAAAGGAGCCATTAGGAAGTAGTGATCATAACATGATAAGTTTTTATCTACAATTTGAGAGGGATAAGGGCAGATCTGAGGTGTCAGTGTTGCAATTAAATAAAGGAGACTACGAAGACATGAGGGAATGGGCGGATGCCCTGGCAGGAAAGACAGTGGATCAGCAGTGGCAGATATTCTTGGGGATCATACAAAAATGCAAAAGCAGTTCATTCCAATGAGAAGGAAGGATTCAAGGAGGGGGAAGGGGCCACAGTGGTTGACAAAGGAAGTCAGAGATTGTATATCATTAAAGAAAAAGAAGTATGATAGGGCTAAGATGAGTGGGAATACAGATGATTGGGAAAGTTGGGAAACAGCAGATCTTAACTAAAAAAGCAATACGGAGAGAAAAAATCAGGTATGAGCTCAGTCTAGCCAGGAAATTAAAAGGGGATAGCAAAAGCTTTTTTAGCTATGTGAAGAGAAAGAAGATAGTTAAGAACAATTTTGGCCCCTTGAAGAATGAATTGGGAGAAATTGTTATGGGAAACAGGGAAATGGCAACAGAATTTAATTTGTACTTTAGATCTGTCTTCACCAGGGAGGACACAAGCAATCTCTCAGATGTATGTATGAGCCAGGGTCATAAGATATCAGAGGAATTGAAACAGATTGACATTAGGAAAGATACTGTGATGAGTAGACTGATAGGACTGAAGGCTAATAAATCCCCGGGTCCAGATGGTCTGCATCCGAGGGTTCTAAAAGAGGTGGCTCAGGAAATTGCGGATGCATTGGTAATCATTTCCAATGTTCCTTAGATTCAGGATCAGTTCCTGAAGATTGGAGAGTGGCTAATGTTATCCCACTTTTCAAGAAGGGAGGGAAGGAGAAAACGGAAAACTATCGTCCTGTTAGCCTAACGTCAGTCGTGGGGAAGATGCTTGAGTCCATTATTAAGGACGAAATAGTGGCACATCTTGATGGCAGAAATAGGATTAGGCCGAGCCAGCATGGATTTACCAAGGGCAAATCAGGCTTGACTAATCTGTTGGAGTTTTTTGAGGGTGTAACAAGGATGTTAGACGAGGGTAAGCCAGTGGATGTAGTGTACCTAGATTTTCAGAAGGCATTCGATAAGGTGCCACATAGGAGATTGGTGAGTAAAATCAGAGCTCATGGCATTCGGGGCAGGGTTTCAACATGGATAGAAAACTGGTTGGCAGATGGAAAGCAAAGGGTAGCAGTGAATGGGTGTTTCTCAGACTGGCTGGAGGTGACTAGTGGGGTAAAACACGGCTCTGTATTGGGACCACAGCTCTTTACGATTTATGTCAACGATTTAGATGAGGGCATTGAAAACTATATCAGCAAGTTTGCTGACGATACTAAACTGGGTGGCAGTGTCACATGCGAAGAGGACATTAGGAGAATACAGGGAGACTTGGATAGGCTGGGTGAGTGGGCAGATACTTCGCAGTTGTCATTCAATGTGAACAAATGTGAAGTTATCCACTTTGGAAGCAGGAACAAGAGGGCAGAGTATTGTCTGAACGGTGCAAAAATATAGGTTGAGAAGGACGTTGTGACAATGCTAAGGTTGACCATAATAGATGTTCTTCCTTTTATTGAGCAGCAAAACAAAAGTTAAGGTGGAAGTTAAATATATTAGGATTAATAGTGGGGTGTTATATTATGCGTAGATTGACATAATGGATATCCTTAACTCATATTTTCCCACCTTATTCATCTGAGATGATTATAGCAATATGCCAGTAAGAGTAGAGATGCATAAGGTTGTTTTAATATTGAACAGCAGAAATTACAGTCAGTCAGACAGGAGGAGCAGTCAAACAATTTGTCCTTGTATACCATCCCACCCTGGACTCTGAACTGATTC
This sequence comes from Hypanus sabinus, assembly GCF_030144855.1. Classification (NCBI taxonomy): domain Eukaryota; kingdom Metazoa; phylum Chordata; class Chondrichthyes; order Myliobatiformes; family Dasyatidae; genus Hypanus; species Hypanus sabinus. The sequence goes on along the minus strand of NW_026781423.1, from coordinate 99,921 downwards.
TTCCTCTTGGATAACCTATCAGATAAATTGAATGCCGATGCAAGAAGTTTCAGGTAATGTGCTGGTAAACCTCCGACCGTTCCCAGTCGAACAGCTATTTGTTGTGCAAAGAGCGCAGAATCTGAACTGAATCTAGTTCTGGGGCAAACTAATCAAAGCAATTGAATGTCTACGCGAGGAACTTCAGGTATATAACCATATAACAATTACAGAACCGAAACAGACAATGCCGGCCCTTCTAGTCCGTGCCGAACGCTTATTCTCACCAAGTCCCACCGACTAGCACTCAGTCTATAACACTCCATTCCTTTTCTGACCATTTTCTGATCCATTTTTCATAATGACAAAATCGACCCTGCCTCTACCAGTTCTACTGGAAGCTCGTTGCACACGACTTACGCTCTCTGAGTAAAGAAGTTCCCCCTCGTGTTATTCCAAATCTTTTGCCGCCTAACTCTCAACTCATGTCCTCTTGTTTGAATCCCCCCTGCTCTCAATGGAACTCTACCTATCCCCCTCATAATTTTAAATGCCCCCATCAAATCCCCCTCAACCTTCTACGCTCCAAAGAATAAAGTCCTAACTTGTTCAACCGTCTCTGTAACCTCGTTGCTGAAACCCAGGTAACATTCTAGTAAATTTCCTCTGTACTCTCTCTATTCTGCTGACATCTATCCTATACTTCGGTGACTGGAACTGTACACTATAATCCAAATTTGGCCTCACCAATATCTTGTACAATTTTAATATTACATACCATCTCCTGTACTCAATGCTCTGAATTATAAAGGCCAGCATACCAAAAGCTTTCTTCACCAACCTCTCCACATGAGATTCCACCTTCAGGGAAGCATGCACCGTTATTCTTAGATCACTTTGTTCTACTGCATTCCACAATGCCCTACCATTTACCATGTATGTCCTATTTGAATTATTCCTACCAAAATGTAGCACCGCACACTTATCAGCATTACACTCCTTCTGCCATGTCTCAGCCCACTTTTCTAACTGGCCTAAATCTCTCTGTAAGCTTTGAAAACCTTAATCATTATCCACAGCGCCACCCATCTTAGTATCATCTGCATACTTACTAATCCAATTCATCACCCCATCACCCCATCATTATGACAAACACCATTGGAACCAGTACAAATCCCTGAGACACACCTCCAGTCTCCGGCCTCTAAGATGAAAAACAGTTATCTACCACTACTTTCCGGCATCTGAATCAATTTTACTGCTTCAATATTAATAGCTAACCATTAAGCTTCCTCGCTAACCTTTCGTGCGGAACCCCGCCAAAGGCCTTACTGAAGTCCATGTAGACAACATCCACTGCTTTACCCCAGTAAACTTTCTTAGTAAACTCTTCAAAAAATTGAATACGATCTATGAAACATGACCTTTCACGCAGAGATCCTTAGCCTTTTCCAATTATCCGATCCCAGTCACTTATTTCGTCTAAATTCCCAAACCATCTGGCTTCACCTATCAGATTTCTTCCTCCACCTTCTCCAACGATCTGATGTTGTCACCTTCCCCCATACTTTCCAGCCCTGCTGAAGAGTTGTGGTCCGATCTATCAACTTCATTCATATCCAAAGATTCATAGCAAAAGATGTCAATTTCTACCCCCATCCCCAGCCCGACATATCATTCCATAAAATCCTTTCCTGCCCGGATAAGGTGACCCTCAGGCTGGCGGAATAACACCGTTGTTTCGTCCAAGTAATGTCCCATCTCCATGGCTTGAAGACAGCTATGTTGAAAGGACGAGATAGGGTGGATATGGAGAGGACGTTTCCTCCGGTGGAGAAATCCAAAACAGGAGGGCACAGCCTCAAAATTGAGGAACCTATGTGACCAATGATCTCTATAAGAAGAAGAAAAGTGTCCTACAAAGAGAGTTTATGGAGTTAGGTGTAAAGTTGAAGGAAAAGACCTCCAGGGTTGCAATCTCAGGATAGTGAGGATATAGATCTAGGAAGATAATACAGCTAAATACGTGGCTAAGGAGTTGGTCCAGGAGTGGGGGCTTAATGTTTCCTGGCAATAAAGCCTTGTTCCAGGGAGGATGAAAAGTTTTCTTACGGGACAGGTTGCACCTGAACTGGACTAGGACAAGCATCCTTGCGGGAAGGTTTGCTAGTTCTGCTCCGGGTGGATTAAACTAGATTTGCAAGGGGAGGGGAACCAGAATGTTCGAGCAGACAGTGAGGTGGAAGAGGATAAAGGTCATGTGAGAACTGCATATATAGGGCATGGAGTAAAGCCGCATCTGACATATAAAGCTTTAAGGAAAGAGAAACAGAATTAAGGGTAGTAAGGTAGAAAGGCTAAAGTGCGTGAACGTCAATGCAAGGAGCATCAGGAACAAAGGTGATGAACTGGGAGCTTGGATACATGCATTGAATTATGATGTAGTGGCCATTACAGAGACCCCACTGACACCAGGGCCGGAATAGATTCTCAATATTCCTGGATTTCTGTGCTTTACAAGGGAAAGAGATGTGGGGGGTGGAAGTGGAGGAATGGTGACATTACTGGTCAGATATATTATTACAGCTGAGAAAGGGTGTAAAAAGCAGCCGGGTCCTCTTTTGAGTCAGTATGGATAAAAGCCAGGAACAGGAAGGGCGCAGTTTTTCAAACTGTGAGTATTCTATAGGCTCCCTGGTAGCTTTTTTTTTTCTTTTTGTAGCCCTAGTTTATTTTCTTCTCAGGTGTTCTTCCAGCCTCAGCCATGTAGATTTCGTTTTACTCTGTGTCATTGTTCGGACGCTAGGCTACCGTCTACCTTCCCTTCTCCCAGAGAGGAGCCTGGAAACTACCCACCTTTCAGATGGAGTAGTACCGTTATAATTAGGATGTAACCCCCCATTTCAGCCAGGGCAGTCCCCAAATAATTCAGACGCTACCCACCTTTCAGCTGGAGCTGCCCACTGCTTAACTCGCCCACTTGGTCAGCCTTCCTTCGGATCTCTTTCAATGCGTACTTGAAGTCCTGGCACTGCGCTGATCATTCCAGGTTACTCTAGTCTTGCATCAGCCGTCGTAAATCTAGCTGGCTCCTGAGTGGTCAAATATCGCACCATACAATCGTTTTTACCATTTGTACCACATGGGCCTTTGATGACGAAAGCTGATTTCCAGTGACATCAACTCTTTGTCGATGTTATCAGTGGTAGGAAGAGCTTTACCTGTGATGGACCGGTATCAACAACTTTTCCTTGGCCATTCCACTCAAGGGCTTTGGTGTTTCCAAAGTAAACCGGGATGCAACCAAGCAGGATGATATCTAAAATCTGCACAATCTAACATAAGTAGGCTGTAAATGTTCATAAATCGTTCGAGGACACTGTCAACAAATTCTGATTATCAAAGCTTTTACATTCGGGATCCCATTGTTTTGGGGAAATTATGTTACACACCGCTCTGGTGCTTTTACAAATTTCCTAAGCCTGTCTGTTTTCCCATTCCTCTTTATCCTGCTGGCGTTTCAAAAACCTTTGGAAATTGAAGCACACAGCATTTCAAGGATCCCCTTCATCAACTCTCCGTTACATCTTCAAAGAAGGAAGTTAGCGACAGTATCCGTGAATTCCAGTCTAATGTCACAGTTGTCTCGGGCTCTGATCTTGAAGTGCAGTGTTTGTACTAGTGTTTACCACCGGCACACTGCACAGTGTTCATAGATTTATAAGTTTGAGTCCTGGTAGTGAGGGTAATGACATAGTAAAATTCGTTGTCACTGTAGTGAACTGCTGACCGTTCCTGTACAACCTCGTATGTAGGACACGTTTATATCATAGGTAAACACTCCTCTTCCTCACATGCTGATTGGCAGCAGTTTTAGGCCCTGCAGTATATTGCCGGAGCTGTACTGGGCAACAACAATACAGCCCAGAGCTGTTTTATCTTACAGGTCTGTGTTCTTTCAGTGTGGCAGGTGGTTGCTGTACTCAGCGGGCTGAGTATGTTCTGTGTCGGTCGATGTCTTCACAATGTGGGGTTGTTCATGTCTTTCTCGCACAGCAAATAGAAGGTGCTGGACCGCTGTGGCTCCAGAGAGTCGTGTTGTGTTAGTTGGATCTGTGTTCCTCCATTTTTGTGCTATGATAAGTCAGCTCATTTGGGCATCTCATAGGGTGCAGAGCTGAGTGCGGTTTGTATTATTACTATTTTTTGTTCATTGCAGAGACTGCTGAGATCTTTGATCACACAAGCCAAAGCCAGTTAAGGCTCGGTATTTAGCAAGAACCTTTGCCTTCCATTACTTTTTCATGGCTTTGCAGGTGTTGGACTGATCAGCTGTTGTAAAGGCCTGTTGCATTATAGAATGCTTCCCAGGCTTGTAAATGTCTATACCCCTACAGTACGCTGCTAGTTGTTGTCAATGTCCGTGCCATTGCAGTATGGTACCGGCTGTCGTAGAGACATTCGTTCTTACAGTACGGTGCAGCTGTTCTAAAGATTTTTGGCTTTGCAGTATGGGGCCAGCACATGTAAAGGTCTATGCCCTTGCAATGTGGGTGCCGACAATTGCAAAGAACTCTGTTCTTAGTCACGTTACGGCTATTGTGAATCTCTGCGTCCTCACAGCACTATGCATAGTGTCACAATAGCCTACGCCCTTACAATATGGAGCTGCTATTGTGCATATGTCAGTGTCGTAGTACAAAACTGGGATTGTCCAGCTCTGTGTCATCAGTCTTAAAATTTGATACATCTATGTCATTCGACAATCACTCGAATGGAATCCACAAGGAAAAAGAAGAAGAGGTCGCCCAAAGCAAACCTAGAGTCGTAGGCTTTTGGATGAACTGAAAGCAGCCGGCCAAACTTGGGAGACTGCAAAAACATCTGCTGGAGATCGTAGGAAGTGGAGGACTTTTGTTGAGGCCCTATGCTGAAAAGGATTAAATAAATCCTTGTGTTAAAATTTTGCGCAGACCGGTGCCCTCACTGTCCAGTGCTGTGCTCCGGTAGTTCCCTGTGCTTGGAATACGGTGCCAGTGTTTTACAGAAGTGTGTCTTATTGCGCAAACTGACGTTGTTCAGCATTCCGACTGTCCCGTACCCACTCATTTTACATCAACCCGTTGGTTGATGTACCTGAAGGACCTGTCCAGTTCCTATTTGAAAACTCTGATTAGTTGTCCTCACCAATCTTGCAGGTAGAGTGTCCCAGTTGACATCGACAGTCAGAGTAGAAACACGAATTTCGTGACATGTCCCATGGATCTTTGCCCACTGGGCATCAAATCATTGATCAATAAACGGTGAATAGTACAGCACAAGAAGAGGCCCCTCAGCTTACCGTGTGTGTGCTGACCATGATGACAACGTGAACAGCCTGCTTGTCTTCATGTGTATCTGGGATATTCAATGGACTGATCCCCAAAGGTTTTAACCATGGGAATGGACTTTGACCCAAACCTTAGTAACACTATGCTTCATTTTTTCTCTCTCCCTCTCCTTCTCCCACCCTCCCCACTGTCTGTGCAGCTCCCTTCGTCTCAATATCTCCCACTTTTTCACGCTCTCACTCTTACAGCTAGAAGTTAGGGTGATTCTATTTTTTTGTCATCAGTAAAACAGCTATAATTCAGAGAGAAGAGGAAGCTGCAAGAGGAGAAAGAGAAGAGAAAGAGGCTGAAGGAAACGACGGTTTTTGACCGGAGTAGAAATTGTTCAAACTGATGAAAATATCCTGAAAATATCAGGCAGTTTTGGCAGAACCGAGAAGCAGGGTAACAGGCTCGGCTCAGACTTCAGTATAGCTCAGGTGGGAGGTGCAAAGGGGATTTCCATATAAAGGCGTAAACAGCGGACAGCTCGGGCCGACACCCTTCATCAGGACTTTGAGTTTGTGCGTGTTCTTTTGTAGTTCGCGCATTAGCAGGTTTTCTCCCGTTAGTATTCCAACCCTTTACATCACATGCACACACAAGTAAGTTAGAGAAAGCAGCTTTACTCCATTTATTTGAAACGTTTCATGAGTTTCAATATCTGATTCACAGGGTATTTCACCACATTCTTTAGTTCCTCTCGGAATTTGCGCTGAGTCAGGATGTAAATGCATGTGTTGGTTCAGGAACTGAGAACCTGCAGCATTACTGATGTCTTTTCTATGACATAACGAGGATCCGTGATAGAATAAAAAAAATCACTCATTGAAATCCGCTGATAAATATAAAATAACACCTGTGTTACCCACAACAATATGAAACTAGAGGTTATACTGAAAAGCAAAACGATCGATTTGCATCAGTTTCCATCTCCCGGTCCTTGTCATTCTGTCCACTCTTTTGTCCCCAGAGCCCTCTGCGTGCTCGACTGGCCGCTAAAATGGACCTGACAGTCAGTGTACTGAACAGGAAAATCAGAAAGAATGGGGCACAAGGGGTTAAAATGCGGTGAAACATATCAAATGCCGCCCACAAGGGAGAATTTCTGAAGCTCAGTGTAAGAACACAATACCAGGGAACACCATCAATTATTACCAAACGTTGGTATATAAAGCCCCAGGGGACACAGTCCAAACAGGTCAGCACACTCACTATCCCGATAAACACAGCCACCTGGCTCTAGAACAGACTGGCTCTAATTGTCGAATCGCTTTGTGTGTGCATGAGTATAAAGTGGTTACTTGGGCGCAGCGATACCCTCCCCGATACCCTCCCCTGTATAGAATGGATAAGGTGTCTAGACCCGAAAAGGCAATTGTCCATATTCCTCCACAGATGGTAGCTGACATGATAAGTTCCTCCAGCATCGTGCCGGTTCCTCGTGGATTCATTCAATGGAATTTTTGTGTTCACTCAAGACCAAATCAGGAGCCGCAAAATTTAAAAGTTAATTCCAAGTTCTTCTTTTGGAATATAAAATGCTGTTTACCTAATTCATTGTTTAATTCACTGGCTAGATTTGCACAAAAATGTGGTAATTATTTCAGCCTACAACAGACTATGAGACAAATGATCAGCGGTCCCATATTGATACCACGCCACACGCAGCCTGATGGAAGTACCTTTACCTCGCTGGAGAACATCCCGCAGTTCATTTGGTAACAGAGTCACAGAGCAGAGAATCATAGAGCAGTACGGCACTGAAACAGGCCCTTCTGCTCATCACTGTATGCTGAACTGATCCTCTCCATAGTCCCGTGGATATTGCATCTGGACCATGCTAGCAATGACCCTCCTGTTCATGTTGTATCTAATTTTCACTAAAGTGTTGAAATCTGTCCTGCATTCACCAGTTCCATTGGGAGTATTTTCCACACTCTCACTGCCTCAAGAAGATGCTCCGCCGCATATTGCCCTGAAATATTTCATCTTTCCTCAATAATTTACAAGTCTCTTTTCACAGCAGTCATTCCTCAGTGGAAAGCGCCTGCATGTGTTTACGCTATCCATACCCTTTATATATCTGAACATTCCTGAAAAACGTTCCCTATTCCTCCAATGCTTGAGGGAATCCGAACCTACTTCCAACCTACTCAATCTTTCACTCTAACTCCCGTTCTCAAGTCCCGGCATCATCATTCTAACTTTTTCTATGTACTCCATCAAGGTAAAACTGGACAACAAAGATTTTGCTTCCTGAATACCTTTAGGTGTACATTTTGAATTTTGGGCTACTGATCTTGAGAATCACCATAGAATTTCCCTATCACGCACCACTTTTTAATAAATGTATGTTTATTATTTCAATTCATAATTCAAGTCCATTAAAATGTTGCCTACAATGTTAGGTGGACAGGATAGAATAACAATCACCACCAGGCTAACTGCAATAGAGGAGGAAGAGGCAGAGAAGTTGGTGAACTGTCAGGGAAATAGAGCAGCATTGTGATAGAATCAGCTTAGATCTTGTATTTTTCCTTTCTGCCTCAAAGGGTGGAAACTAGTACAAGGGCATATGAAGAGACTGACAGTGTGCATTATCGAGGTGACGCAGAACTTGCTTGGAGAATTATAAATGGATAAATTCTGAGTGAATTAACAAACTGAGGAGAGAAGAGCTTTTTAAATGTTTCGTCGGCCACATTCAGGGATGGATATTAAATATCAGCATCAGTGGCTCTGAGCGACGCAGGAACGAAGTATAATTCACATCTGCAGCTCCATCCACTCACATTTCTGAAATGAATCCCTTTCTTGTTGTTCCATCACACAGTCACGCAATTCAGACGCAATTCCTCTGGACAGAACCACAGAAGGACGACGGGTTCCCCTAGATCCAGCACAGCCCTTGTCCTCCAGTCCAGACATTTCGGTTCACAATTATTTCATGGCATCGAGGCAGCGGAGAGGATTTCAGTCAAAGGCAGCATCTCGGCTCCATTATGCAACGCTGCCTGCTACGAAAGAAATGGGAATAATATTGTCAGCGCCTCCCTCTCCCCATGACTGAACTGCGGGGTTTCTACAGGTGGCAGTGGAAAGAAGTAGGGAGAGAAACACTTCGGAACATCGGAATTAACTATCGGTTGCTGCAGTTGGCAGATGTAACAGCAGCTTACCGGGAATTCCAACGGCTGAAATAACCGGGTAGTAAATGTCTTCAATCCGCCAGATTACTGGATATCCCATTTGAGTGACGCAGTGAACGTGTTACGTATTCAGACAACAATAAATACATGAGTTCGGCAAGAGTTTCCTATAACAAACAACACGTTTATTACACACAGAAAACAAACCCCCCAAAAGTAAACAAACACCAACGTAACCGGAAACAGCTGCGGTGCGGCAGCCCAAACAGTTCTTAAAGCGATATTGCAAAAACAGTTCTTTAAAGTGATATTGCCAAAAACAGTTCTTTAAAGTGGTATTGCCAGAAGTTCAATATGCTCACAGTCCATTTAACAGGAGAGACTTTATAAGACGATTCAAATTCTCTTTCACGTCGCTTGTTTCGGTCCCCGACGTCGAACTTCCCACGAAGTATCTACGAAACGAAACGGCTTAAAGGCACTGACCTTTTCTCCCTCACTACCTTCAATCCTTTCTGGTTAACCCAGGGATTAACACGAAGATAGTCAACGAAATCCTTCCGTATAAGGATCAAACAAAATGGTCGAAATCCGTTTCACCGTAGAAATCAATTCTCCTCGATCTTTAACTTCCGAACTTCGATCTTCACTCTCCACTAATTTCCTCGAACTAGCAGAATCGTAAAGAACATGCTGGCAATGACCTTTTAAACTTTAGGCATTAAATAAAACTTCATCGTTCAACTAAACTGCGTCATCTCTTAAAACACGCAGTGGCATGAAGTCAACCTGGCACATCCAGCCACGAACTGCCCCTCCTCACAAGGTGGGGTCTACCTTTTATAACCTGTAAAAAAAACTATTACGTGATCTCTACTGGCGGGAAATGACGTCATTCCACCAACACATTATCTCAAGTCCAGTATTGCTTCAACCCCAGTCACGTGACAAGGGCACCACTGTCATTTGTCAAGAGTACGTAACAAACGCTATTGTTCTGAATTCCACAGCTCGGCAAGACACTCTGGGCTGACGTACTGCAATAGGCTCTGAGTTATACAGTAGATCGTTCTTCATTAACAAGATCCCACCCCTGACCATTGTTATTCAACAAACAAATTACATCACCGGCATTGTGTCAGGTGCAAATACTGTAGGCAGGCAATACGAACACGTCAATACCATTGGCATTAATTCAGTCAGATCCCTCTGTGTGTTTCGACCAAAATCTGTACAGTAAGTGAACAATGAGCGGCTCCATTTAAAACCTTCTACAATTGTATTAATAGCAGTTATGTCTGTTCCCATTTTCCAACCAGAAAGTTTCACTGTGGTTCTCTTTCCACAAGCACTTCGGAATCGATGTTTCCAGAATTTTCGGCAATTTTACCTGTCATGCCTGCTATTTCATCTACAAGTAGATCCGGTTTCACCTCAGTGTGCTCAGGATTCAGGTACATATGAAACTCCTCCCAGTTTCTTTCTGGTGACTTTCAGTTAATATCATTCTTTTGTTTTCATTCAGCAGCTCTACTATAGCCAGTCAGGCATCAAACACAATCCAACGAGACCCACTATGTGGCACCAGATATATAACATAACCGCTGAATACACAGACATTCGGTCCAGTTCTCCGCCAGCCTTGGACGGCATCGATTTTTACGTCATTTTGCTCAGGTTTCCCAGTATAATGTTTATTTTCGATACTTTGAAGCTCAGTTCTGACCACGGTATCCTCTATCTCTTTAACTATCTTCTCCACGTGTGTGTGTGTGTGTGTGTGTGTGTGTGTGTGTGTGTGTGTGTGTGTGTGTAAGTATGTGTGTATATATGTGTGCACAGGTGTGTGAGTGCACCTCTTATATTTTTTAATATATTTGTCTAAAATTCCCTGCTTGTGCTGTGGATTTTCAAACGGTAAGGTTAAGGACAAAGCAGCTGTTGAATTCACCTGAGGAACAGTTACACAGAGATGCAGTCAGATGAACGCCAGTGCATGTGTTAAATTATTTGCCGCTCTTCGTGTCCATGTTTGTTTCCCTCCCTCTCTCAATGGACGCATGAAACAATGTACTGTACAGTTTACTCAGAATATCAAATAAGAGATGGAAGAAACAGGAGAGAAATTGAAACAGTCGCAGGAGCATGTTGCAGAAAATAAAACAGTGAGTTGGGAGGACAGGGAGACACATTTTGGTCGAAATACACAGAGGGATCTGACTGAGTTAATGCCAATGGTATTGACGTGTTCGTGTTACATGCCCACAGTATTTGCAACTGAGACACTGCCGGTGATGTAATTTGTTTGTTGATTAACAATGGTCAGGGGTGGGACCTTGTCACTGATGAATGATCTGCTGTGTAACTCAGAGCCTATTGCAGTACGTCAGCCCAGAGTGACTTGCCGAGCTGTAGCAATGGCACTTAGTGCGTCACTCAAATGGAATATCCAGTAATTTGGCGGATTGAAGACATTTCAGCCGTTGGAATTCCTGGTAAGCCGCTGTTACACCTGCCAACTGCAGGAACTGATAGTTAATTTGGATGTTCCGATGCGTTTCTCTCCCTACTTGTTTCCAAAGCCACTCTGTAGCTCTGTCTGCGGAGAGAAAATGATTCACGATGCAGTAGTTTTCCAGCTGAAACTGAAGAGAGGGTTGATTTGCAATTCATATATCATTTAAAATTAGTGAGAGAGAACGACAGCAGTGCAGAGACAAACAACAAACGGGAGACATTCAGTCGGATAATATGAGCAAGAGGAGGAGTGTGAAGAGGTAAAAGAAGCTCGGAGAGAAGCTGTTTTTTTTTACTGATCGCGGCTAGACTGCGCAGGCGCGTGCCGTAGCGCCAATAGTTTCAGAAGAAGGACAGCCATATCCTGCGGCCATCGTCGTTGCGGCCGTCGTCGGAGTGGACTGAGGCAGTGTGGGACGGCTTTGGCTCAATCAGGCTACGGCGAGAACAGGCAGAGGCGAGGTTGAACGGACATGACTGCGTAAGCGCGTGAAAGTCGGCCTCTGAGATCAGAGGAGGAATTTAAAAAGCGAGCAGAGGTTGAGCACGAGCACTGCAGGTGAGGTAATTAAATTTGGAGTAGGTAATGGAGGCAGCAGTTAGGGCAGTTGAGTACTCTGTTTGCAGTAAGTGGGAATTCAGAGCGAGCACAGCTATCTCTGATGACTACACCTGCGAAAGGTGCATCCAGATGCGGCTCATGACAAACCGTGTTAGGGAACTGGAGCTGGAGCTGGATGAACTTCGGATCATTCGGGAGACAGAGGCAGAATTACAGGAGTTTCAGGGAGATAGTCACCCCTAGGATTCAGGAGACAGGTAGTTGGGTGACTGTCAGGAGAGGGAAGTAGAATGGATAGGAAGAACAGAGCACCCCTGTGGCCGTTCCCGTCAACAATGTATACCGTTTTGGATTCTGCTGGTGGGAACGACCTACCCGGGACAATTTGCAGTGGTTGCGTCACTGGCACTGAGACTGGACCCTCAGCTCAGAAGGGAAGGAGAGAAATGTGGAGAGCCGTAGTGAAAGTGGGACAGATAGGAGGTTCTGTGGAAGAGATCGAGAATCCCGGATGATCTGTTGGCTTCCTGGTGCCAGGGTTCACGATATCTCGGAAAAGAATTCTCAGTATTCTCAAGAGAATACAGTTAGTGATGAATGATGTGGGTAGGTGGAGTGAGGAGGTCCTGAAAGGGGAGCTTAGGCAGCTAAGTGCTAAAATAAAGGGCAAGACCTCCAGGATAGCAATCTCAGGATCGCTACCAGTGCCACATGCAGGTGGGTATACAAATAGTAAGATATTGCAGATCAGCACGTGGCTGAAGACATGCTGCAGGACGGCGGGCTTCAGATATGTACATAATTGGGCACTTTTCCAGGGAAGTTGGGACTTGTTCCGGCGAGACGGTTTACATCTGAACTGGAGGGGGACAAATATTCTTGCAGGTGGGTTTGCTAGCGAGGCTGCAGTGGACTTAAACTAGATATGAGGGGGAAGGGTAACCAGAGTGTATGGGAGAAGGAAGAAAAAGAAGACAGTGAAGTTATTTGTACTGTTAGAGACAAACAGAGAGGAAGAGGGGGAGAATTTCTTAAATGCATTTATTTTAATACTAGGGGCATTTTAAGAAAGGCGGATGAGCTTAGAGCGTGGATTGATAGCTGCAAATATGATGTTGTAGTTATTAGTGAAACGTTGTTGCAGGAGGTGTGTGATTGGCAACTAAATATTCCTGGAATTCGTTGTTTCAGGTGTGATAGAATCGGAGGGACAAGTGCTGTGTTGCTTGTCAGAGAGAATAATACAGCCTCTGTCAGGATAGATTGGAAGGCTCGTCTAGGGAGGCTATTTGGGTGGGATTCAGTAATGGGAAAGTTGTAGTTAGACTTATAGGGGTGTATTATAGACCACCTAATGGGGAGCAAGAATTGGAGGAGCAAATTTGCAAGGACACAGCAGATATTTTTAGTAAGCACAGGTTTGTGATTGTGGGAGATTTTAATTTTCCACACATAGACTGCAAAGGCCATACAGTAAAAGGGATGGATGGTTTGGCGTTTGTAAAATGCGTGCAGGATAGTTTTATGCAGCAATACATAGAGGTACCCACTAGACAAGGGGCAGTGTTGGATCTTCTGTTAGGGAAAGGAACAGGTCAGGTGACGGAGGTATGTGTTGGGGAGCACTTCGGGTCCAGTGATCACAATGCCATTAGTTTCAATATAATTATGGAGAAGGACAGGGCTAGACCCAGGGTTGAGATTTTTGATTGAAGAAAGGCTAACTTTCAGGCGAAGCGAAAGGATTTAGAAGGAATGGATTGGGGCAATTTGTTTGATGGGAGAATGCAATAGAGAAATGGCGTTCATTTAAACGTGAAATTTTGAGGTTACAGAATCTGTATGTTCTTGTTAGGTTAAAAGGAAAGGTTAAAAGTTTGAGAGAGCCATGGTTTTCAAGGGATATCGGAAACTTGGTTAGGAAAACGAGAGATATCTACAATAAATATAGGCAGCATAGAGTAAATGAGATCCTCGAGGGACATAAAGAATGTAAGAAGAATCTTAATAAAGAAATTAGAAAAGCAAAAGTAAGATACGAGGTTGCTTTTGCAAGTAAGGTGAAAATCATTCCGAAGGGTTTCTACAGTTATGTTAATAGCAAAAGGATAGTGTGGGATATAATTGGTCCCTTAGAGAATTAGAGTGGACAGCAATGTGTGGAACCGAAGGAGATGGGGGAGATTTTGAGCAATTTCTTTTATTCGGTATTCACTAAGGAGATGTATATTGAATTGTGTAAGGTAAGGGAAACAAGTAGGGAAGTTATGGAAACTATGACGATTAAGGAGGAGGAATTACTGGCGCTTATCAGGAATATAAAAGTGAAAAAAATCTCCGTGTCCTGATAGGATTTTCCTTAGGACCTTGAGGGAGGTTAGTGTACAAATAGCAGGTGCTCTGACAGAAATATTTCAAATGTCATTAGAAACAGGGATGGTGCCTGAGGAATGGCGTATTGCTCTTGTGGTTCTATTGTTTAAAAAACAGATCTAAGAGTAAACCTAGAAATTATACGGCCTGTCAATTTGACGTCAACAGTGGGTAAATTAATGGAAAAAATTCATAGAGATTCTATATATAATTACTCTCGTAGAAGTTCATGTTTGATAAATGTTACTGAATTTTTTGAAGAAGTTACGAGGAAAGTTGACGAGGGTAAAGTAGTGGATGTTGTCTATATGGACTTCAGTAAGGCTTTTGACAAGGTTCCGAACGGAAGGTTAGTTAGGAAGGTTCAATCGTTCGGTATTAATATTGAAGTAGTAAAATGGATTCAACAGTGGCTGGATGGGAGATGCCAGAGAGTAGTGGTGGATAACTGTTTGTCAGGTTGGAGATCGGTGACTAGTGGTGTGTCTCAGGGTTCTTTACTGGCTCCAATGTTGTTTGTCACATACATTAATGATATGGATGATGGTGGTAAATTGGATTAGTAAGTATGCAGATGATACCAGGCTAGGTGGCGTTGTGGATAATGAAGTCGGTTTTCAAAATTTGCAGAGAGACTTAGGCCAGTTAGAAGAGTGGGCTCAGCGATGGCAGATGGAGTTTAATGCTGATAAGTGTGAGGTGCTACATTTTGGAAGGAATAATACAAATAGGACATACATGGTAAATAGTAGGGCATTGAGGAATGCAGTAGAACAGAGGGATCTAGGAAAAATGATGCACAGTTCCCTGAAGGTGGAATCTCATTTGGATGGGGTGATGAAGAAAGCTTTTCGTATGTTACCCTCTATAAATCAGAGCATTGAGTATAGGAGATGGGATGTAATGTTAAAATTGTATAAGGCATTGGTAAGGTCGTATTTGGAGTATTGTGTACAGTTCTGGTCGCCGAATTATAGGAAAGATGTCAACAAAATAGTGAGAGTACAGAGAAGATTGACTAGAAGGTTACCTGGGTTTCAGCACCTAATTTGCAGGAAACGATTGTACAAGTTAGGTCTTTATTCGTTGGAGCGTAGAAGGTTGAGGGGGGGCTTGATAGAAGTATTAAAAATTATGCGGGGGATATATAGTGTTGACGTGGATAGGCTTTATTCCATTGAGAGTAGGGATGATTCAAACAAGAGGACACGAGTTGAGGGTTGGGGGCAAAAGTTTATGGGTACCATGAGGGGGTATTTCTTTACTCAGAGAGTGGTAGCTGTGTGGAATGAGATTCCAGAGGAAGTGTAGAGACAGGTTTGGTATTGTCGTTTAAAGCAAAGTTGCATAGGTATATGGACAGGAAAGAAATGAAGGGTTATGGGCTGAGTGTGGGTCAGTGGGATTAGGTGAGAGTAAGCGTTCGGCACGAACTAGAAGGGCCGAGATGGCCTGTTTCCGTGCTGTAATTGTTATGTATGATTTTATGGTTATATGAGAGTGTGTGTTTCATTTTCCATCTGCTTATCGCCGGTACAGTGTTCAGGTGTGAGTCGTTCTGTGCTCATCAGTCTCCGGTGCAACGTCAGAGTGTGGAGTTCATTTTGTTGATATTAGTCCCTTGTACAGACGGACAATGTGGGAGTTCTGTAGTTGTCACACTCTGCTTCATCGTGAGTTCATGTATTTCATTCTCTGCGTGCAATTCTCTGCAACAGTGTGAGAATGTAGGTAACATTCTGTATCTGTGAGTCTCTGTTACAGTGTGAGAGTGTGGGTTTCATTCCCTATCTGTCAGTCTCTGCTACAGTGTGAGAGTGTGGGTTTCATTCCGTATCTATCAGTCTCTACTACAGTATGAGAGTGTGGGTCTCATTCTGTATCTGTCAGTCTCTGTTACAGTGTGAGAGTGTGGGATTCATTCCGTATCTGTCAGTCTCTGCTACAGTGTGAGAGTGTGGGATTCATTCCGTATCTGTCAGTCTCTGCTACAGTGTGAGAGTGTGGGTTTCATTCCGCATCTATCAGTCTCTACTACAGTGTGAGAGTGTGGGTCTCATTCTGTATCTGTCAGTCTCTGTTACAGTGTGAGAGTGTGGGTTTCATTCCGTATCTGTCAGTCTCTGTTACAGTGTGAGAGTGTGGGTTTCATTCCGTATCTGTCAGTCTCTGCTACAGTGTGAGAGTGTGGGTTTCATTCTGTATCTGTCAGTCTCTGTTACAGTGTGAGAGTGTGGGTTTCATTCTGTATCTGTCAGTCTCTGTTACAGTGTGAGAGTGTGGGCTTCGTTCTGTATCTGTCAGTCTCTGCTATAGTTTGAGAATATGGGGTTCATTCTGCAGCAGTCAGACTCTGCTATAGGGTGCGTGTGTGAAGTTCATTGTGTGCCTGTCAGTACTACAGTGTGAGAGTGTGGGCTTCACTCTGTATCTGTCTCCATCTGATACACTGTAAGGGCACGGCTTTCATTTCGTATATGCGAGTTTCTGCCCAGCGATCGGTGTGTCGTCTCAGTCCTGCACCTGTGAGCCTGCACCTGTTAGTGTGACTGTGTATGTTTTTACTCCTTCTTTCCCGCTTTTCTAAAAATCTAGTAATACCCCGCTGTTCCACAAATACTCATAATATAAGTTCTGTATTCCCTGAGCTATTTTTAGTACAAGTGCCTCCTGCAGTTGATTGACGCTATTGGTGATAGAGAAACAGTGCACTGATGAAAGATGACGGTTTTATTGAGCAGTACATTCAGCGTCATAGAGTCATATGACCAAAAAGTCCATTCGGCCCGGCATTCTCCTGCATGCTACACATCACTGAAACGCATAGAGCCAATCGGTAAGTACCTGATCTTTAACTTCCTGTGGCTTGGCAAAACATCTTCTGAAAAGTTGATCGAGGATCAGCAGCATTTAAAGCAATACATTTCTCAGCACTCTTATGTTTGCCGATTCTGTCACATATTCCTCAATGTTCACCAGAGCAACAATTTATTCTAATGATGCCCCTCTCATAATAACATAATATTCATTTCGAATTTCCTCAGACTAGTCTGCAATATGTCATGCATTCTCCTTTGATAAAATTGTGACTAACTTGATCCTGGAAGCACAGAGAGTGATTGTGATTAGGATTATGAGGGAAGCATAAGTTTCTCATTTGGAATAACTCGAAGTTACACAATGCTGCATCCGGTTGATTGATAAACTCCTGGGAAATTGGCGTCACTGTTTCTGTCACAGCACAGCCGGGAATGTCCCGCTCGTCAGAGACATGGCGGGTGGAAGAGTTTGCTCTTGTTTTGCAAGATACCCTGTTCTCTCTTACCCTCATCAGTGCAGAAGAACGGGATGATTTGAGTTGAATAGACAGTGAATGATGAATAGATTGACATTATAATATGAATACATCACCTGGACGTGTTGGGATCATGGAACAGTAGAGCACAGGAGCAAACCCTCTGACTCACTACGTCTGCGCTAAACAAGAGCGAATGAATCTAAAATCCGATGACTGTACATGACCCATCTCCCTTCATTAACTGCAAACTAGAATCAAGTTGAGTGATGAAATGGAATCCACATATAGAGGTAGGGATGGCAGAGAAAACTCCAAACTGTATAAATATAGATTTGGTCATGGCACAGTAACAGGGTCAGGAATTAGAAAAATATACAAAGAGGAGAGGTTTCTGAAGAGATTGGGAAATATCAAGGGATACAGGCGAGGAATTGGATTGTGCTTAATGATGGTAAATTTGTGTTGCCAGAATGTGAAGGAAACCAGATGTGCCCAGAAATAACCCTGATGAATTGGCTATAGAAGAATTTTTAAGAAACGCTCCGTAGAAGGAACATGTGTTAACTTACAGGATTATTTTGTTGTATTTTCATCTCCATCCCCTGGAGGACTAAAATATATCCTTGAAATAGTGGATGCTTTCACCAAGTGGATAGAGACCTCCCGAACTAGATAACGTAAATTGCTGACGTTACAGCAATGATTTTGTTTGGAGAGAGACTTTACCCGTGGATGATTGACAAGCACCCGAGAATCAGTCATGGTCCCCGCTGCACCGCACATGTGATACAAAATGTAATGAAATTGTTTCGGGTAAAACACAGTTTGTTATCCCTTATCCACCAAAATCCAGTGCAATTGCTGAATGGATGAACACACTGTAATTACAATGTTAGCTAAAATGAAAGGGGAAAATCTTTGTTTGGGCTAGATTTATCATCAATCGATGATAAATGGTGGCATTGGAAAGGACAAATGCAAGCAGCAATTAATTGACTATTATGGAGGCCCATAATAGGAGACAGAAGAAACAGCAGAGCAAAGCTTATTTGAAGGTGCCAACAAAACCGCAGAAGTTAGAAATAGGACAGAAGGTTATAATGTCTCTACATCAGCCAAGCCCCTTTACAGCTTCCCGATTTGTAGGAATATATGATATCGCTAGTAGAGCAAGTCCAGCACTATATCGAATCCAGACTGCTCCAAATAAGTTTGGTTCGTATCATATTAACCAACTCAAATCCCTTGAAGATAGTTAATGTCTTGTGGTTGAGTTCGAGAAAACATTTAGTTAAATGGATGCTATGGCTCGAGATGAGATGATCTTCTTAGATTTATGTTTCAGCCAACCGCCGGTGATGTGGATCAAAGGGCATTTGACAACTCAATGAGTTCCAGTTTGTACGCGGAGGTTAAGGAGAATTCATATTTTTGTTCACGTCTATATCGAAGGCGGAGCCAATGGAAGGGAGAAACAGATGGGAGAACGTGTTTATTATGTAGTCTTCTGCAAATAAAGTGGGGGGATAATTGATCTGTTATAAGTGGATTTTAATAAGGCATTGTTTAGCCATGGAAGGACTGTTCACAATGCCATAAGGGTTGGTGTCTAGACGAATTTGGCTGGTGGATTCAGAACTAACGCCCACAGGAGGCAGAGGATAGTTGTGGATGGAGCGTTTTCTACCTGGATGTTGATGACCAGTGGATGCATGCAGAGTTCTCTTCTGAGACCACAAGCTTTTTGTGTTTTTAAGAATGATTTGGTTGAGGAGGTGGAAGGGTGTTTTATTGTATTTACAATTATATGTAATTTAACGGAATTATGGATAGCATAGAAGGTTGTCACGGATTACAACAGGACAGTGACAGGATGCAGAGCAGCGCTGTAAGGTTACGGATGGAGTTCAACCTGGGACGTCAAGGAGTGATTCACTTTGGAAGGATGGATTTGAAGGCAGACGTCATACTTTCTCGAGTCAACCGAGAACCGCACATCAGTACGAGTTCCACAATGGAAACAGAGTGATGAGACTTTCTCCAATAAGCCGTGGGCCGCTCATCGGTACGAGTATCATAATAGGCACGGAGCGTTGCACTGCAAGAGCAAGAAGACTTGTGATTGACAGCTGAGCTTGAACACATCCGCTGTTTTTCACATACTTATAGTGACGACCGAAAGGCACTATCACTAACTGTAAGTCGGGAGAAAATAAAAACAACTTCATGGCAAGTAATACAGCAGTCTGAGAACCTGCGGACAGTTCACAGATGTTGGTGACCAGTGGTGTCCTGCAGTGGTCTGTTTGAGACTCCCGGCATTTCGTGTCTTTATGAATGCCTTGTATGACGAGGTGGAAGGGTGGCTTATTGTATTTTCAAAGATGTGGAGTTTGGTGCAATTATGGAAAGTATAGAAGTTGGTCACAGATTGCAACAGGACGGTGACAGCACGCAGAGCAGCGCTGAGAAGTTACAGATGGAGTTCCACCCGGATAGATGCGCAGAGATTCACAGTGGAAGGAAGAACTTGAAGGCAGATTTGATACTTTCTCCAATAAACTGAGGGCCACACAATAGTATGAGTTCCACAATGGAAACAGAGTGATGAGACTTCCTCCAGCAAACCAAGGGCCGCACATCGGTACGAGTCCCACAATAGGCACCGAGTGGTGCACTGCAAGAGCAGAAGGAAGTGTGATTGACTGGTGAGCTTGACACATCCTGTGTTCTGCACGTGCTTATAGTGACGCTCGAAAGGCAATATACCTGAAAGTAAATCAGGAGAAAAAAATACAATTTCATGGCAAATAGTAGAACACCCTGAGAACCTACGGATTGTTCACAGATTTTGATTGCTACTTTTGTTAAAACAGAGAATGGTTGGAGAAATAGCGGTAGAATTTTGGCAAGTTTAAGAATATCTTTACAGTTAAACAGACTG
The DNA here is from genome assembly GCF_030144855.1 of Hypanus sabinus. Lineage (NCBI taxonomy): Eukaryota > Metazoa > Chordata > Chondrichthyes > Myliobatiformes > Dasyatidae > Hypanus > Hypanus sabinus. The sequence continues at coordinate 79,727 of NW_026781423.1, read as the reverse complement.
CATCGCAGGTCACAGGTATGGGGTGGTCAGGTCATTCACTGGCAGAGGTCAGGTTCCTGCGAAACGGCCCATGTGTGCTGTGGAAAACATTGTTTTTCAAAATGTAGACAGCCCTGGCTGATTTCCCGAAGACACGGTCCCTATTGACCACAGGTCTCTGGAATATCGTTGTAGACCTTTAAAAGTGTTTGTAGGAAAAGAAGTGCAGTTTACTTTATTGTAACACACGTCAGCTGTCACTATGATTTCCATCACTCAAACCGCCCGGAATGACTGGAACGAACGAACGAAAATATGACTGAATGTTCCCCTTTAATAAAGAAATATTCTTCAATCCACCTGCCAGAACAAAACCCTTCCCTAAAATTCAAATGCAAAGGTGCTCTGTCAAATATTGCGAAATAAATCGACTTCAAGATGAATGCCTGTTTTAAAAGCAACAATGATATAAGAATATCCTATTTGAATGGCTGAAGCCAGGTATCATAGAAAATAACATGAAAAAAAGAAAACACATCATATATTGCTTTCAAGTAAATAGATTGCAACATCGCTTGTGGATTCAAATTCATGACACGGTGAGAGAGTGAGTAAAAATAGTTTAACGTAAGTGTTTGTGCAGATGGTTGTCACTAATGTGACAAACGTGATAGCCACGTATTTGCCTCAGTGGAATTGCTCTCACTTCAATAAAAGTCAGCTAAACAGATCTCCAGTCTATATGAGCAGCTGAAACGCTCCGCATATCTGAACTCTGCTTCGGACGGAATATGGGGTATCCGGCGATTTACTACATCGCGAGCATTTTCTATCCCACACTTGTAGCGGTTGGTGTCCCCGGTAAGATGCCGGAGATGGTTACTCTATGCATGGTCTTACTGTTACTCTGCTGCGGTATCCGCACTGTTACTAAGCACAGATGGTACCGTCGGCTGAAACTTGTTTCCAGAATGGAGGATCAGGCATCTGATGTTTTATTTTAATTTTCCCTCCTTTGATCGGAATAATTTTCCCTTTTGTCAATTATGTTGCTGCCGATATTGTCAATGTTTCATAATATGACCTCCTTAGTCTTTCCGAAGTGATGCTGGTCTCTGCTTTTCTAGGTCCCAGTCTCTATAAGTGTAGACAGTTCGACCTTACAACAACATGGCAACTTCTGCTTTAAATAACCTTGATGGCACTTTGTCATCGCTACAAATAATCCCGTCAGTTCCTTCGCCTCCAATAATAGAAATGGTGTTGGTTACAGGACGGATAGATTGTTCACCCGGACGTGAGTCGTGGAACTCGGACGACCCACTTTAAACTGTCGGAAGGTGGCGAACCCTCTGACACTCTCATCCATCATGGTTCTCCAGCTGGAGTTCAGCAATCGAGACCGCACACAGTGGATTCCCGCTTTCCACTTCCAAACAAATCATATCCTGCATAGCATCGGAAGAATGACACATTCAGGGAATTGCTGCTGACTTTATTTCTATTTCGTTTCCAAATTTCCTGTAGTTAATCTAACGACGATCTGATCCTCTCTCTGGAAAAGTGCGGACTCTCCAAATGCATCACCCGTTACCTGGTTGGAATGGCAACAGCGGATCTGATGGTGGTTATTGTTGTTGCTTTAGTGGATCAGAGCAGCAATATCTATATTTATTCGATTTCTATTTTTATTTTTCCAATTTCTTGTAGTTAATTTAACGGCGATTGTTATCCTATCTCGGGGAAAATGCGGACTCTCCAAATGCATCACCCGTTACCTGGTTGGAATGGCAACAGCGGATCTGATGGTGGTTATCATTTTTGCTTTAGTGGAACAGACCAACAATTTCTACATTTATTCTAGATCCCTGCTCATCACTCCTGTATGCGCTCTGACTGTTGTATTTGTCACTGCATCGACGGACTGTTCTGTTTGGTTTACGGTCAGTTTTACCTTAGATCGTTTCATCGCAATATGTTGTCGAAAGCTGCGGGAACGATACTGTACTGAGAGAACAGCAACGGTTGTTATGGTGACCGTGGTTATAGTGAGCTGCGGGAGAAGTGTCCCGTTCTACTTTGCCATTGAGCCTTATGTCATCATTGACAACATACCGTGGCGCTGCATCGTCACAAATGAATACATTACTTCGTCCGTGTGGAAGGGATACGAATTACTGGAGAGTATTTTAACACCACTGCTACCAATCGGCTTGATCCTGGTGTTTAACGGGTTAACTGTAAGACATATCGTTGTGGCAAATAGAGTCCGCAGAAGGCTTCGGCACAACAGCGATAATCAGAAAGATGCCGAGGTGGAAAAACGCAGAAAATCGATGATTTTGTTGTTTTCTATATCAGCTAATTTCGTTTTATTTTGGATGCCCTATGTAGCCCATTCCTTGAAATGGCAAGTACAAAACTATTTTTACGAGGACAGATATTTGAGTTCCCCGGTATACATCCTACAGCAATTCGGGTTCAAGTTCCAAATTCTCAGCGTGCGCACCAATACTTGTATCTATACACTGACACAGAGGAAATTCAGAGAAGAGCTGAGGAATGGAATGAAATATGTGTTTACATTAAATGGCCATCTGTGTAGATAGCGTCCGCGTTTACTGGCAGTTCAACGGAGTTTTCAAATAAAGCCGTTTTCCAACGAACAGGTTTGGCAAACATGTCATAAATTTAAGCAATCATATGCCTGGTCATCTGGGAATTGCAGAATTCGCGGAAGATTGCTGAGTTCATATCGTTCCGGTAGGTAGCGATTGAAATGTTCAATGTCGCTGGCGTGATTGTTACATTGTTTGCAGTAAGTTCCAAACTATCACAGACACTGCACTGTCACAAGGTCAGGAAAGGCTGCAGAACTTCCCGTGTTTCAGATGTTGTAAAATGGACATGTCTGGTAACAGAGTGCAAAGGGGGTGCGATGGCAAACCAGGGATAGTATTATGCAGAAAAGGAAGACAACGTGGAGCGTTCATTTGTTAATAGACTGTGAGACAAACACAAAAAAGGAAGCACCGTTTGGAGTATTCTATACAGCTGCCCACCAGATTAACATAAAAACGCAACATGAAAAGTGAGGAATCGATCGGGAATCGGAACCTGGACCTGAGGTATGTTATTGGTACGGGCAACTGAAACTTTGCTAACATTCTTTGGCACCTCCCCAGGGTAAAAGTATTAGATATGGCATAATTTCTGAGTTCTGTCCAGGAAGGATTCATGTCACTATATGAAGACAGGCAGACTAGCCGACAGGCCATACCGGATCTAGTATTAGGAAAGGAAACGGATAAGGTGACAGATCGCACCGCGGGTCAGCATTTCAGAACGATAGGGCATAACCCTCCGACATTTACCTTGTACGGAGATAGGACCATGGTGCATGGAATGTAATTAATTGGGAGTCTGCGAACTATGGTGCTACCTGGCAGGAACCTGGGAATGTAAACCGGAAAATGGCGTACTCAGGGAAATGCGCAACAGGTATCTGAAGAATGTTGAGGGAAAACTGACATGTGGTTCAGTATAGGCTTGTCTCTTTGAGGCACGGAACGGATCATAGCGTAAAGTAACCGTGTGAGACTAGATAATTGGAACTATACAAGAGGAAGAATGAAAGGTACTTAAGATATAGGAAAAAAGGTCAGATAGGGTTCTGGAGAGTCACAATGCAGGCAAGAAAGAATTTAAACTTCGATGAGTCAGAAGGGGACTTGAGAAAGCTTTGGCGAGTTGCACTGTGAGGAACCGGAGGAGACTGGAGAGAGTGTGGGCAGATCAGAGGAAATTCTAAGGAGGCATTGAAGCTCCTCACTGAATACGTTGATGAATGAGAACACAGCGTGAAACGGCAGATAGGCCAGATCATGCCGACGTTGAGAAAGAGGATGCGATGGAAACTTGGGAAACATTATGATAGGTGATTCCCCGATAGCGGAAAAGATATAGTCCAGGTTATTTTGAAAGGCGAGCGAAAATATTGCTGAGCTTTTGGACAGGATATTTGTTTCGTTGGCCACGAAGTAGAAGTAGAACTGGATGACTGGAGGGTGAAAAATGTTATTCATTAGTTGCTGAGAGATAAAAGGGATGCTCCTTGGAATTATATTCCAAGGAATCTTACATTAGTAGTGGGTGATGGAAGTACTAGAGAAGCTTACTGAAGAAGGAATTTATGAATATTTGCAGAAACGTAGTCTGGCTATGGAGAAACAACATAGCATGTTTATGAATCAGATTGATTTTTGTTTGAAAAAGTGAAAATAAAACAAATAGAAGAATCAGAACAGTCGATGTGGGTACATGTACGTAGATCAGACGTTTAATCAGTAACCCATAGTAGACTCGCTGAGAAAGCCAGGAGAAAAAGTGTCCGGGCAAACCTGGCCGCGTTGATTCAGAATTGGCTGACTAACAGAAAGCAGATGGTGTAGTAGATAGCGTGAATTCTGGTTGGAAGACAGCGGGCAGCCGTGTACCGCAAGGAGAGCCGAAACTTCGGTACAATTTGCAATTTGCATTTACAGTGCTCCAAGAAATAGGGCTAAGGGAAGTAACCGATTGAATCTGACCACCCAGAGCAGCTGGGTAATTAATGGAATTAGGCCTGACAACGTAAGCAAATTGCTGAGATATTGACTGCACCAGGACGATATGCAAGCTGAACTGCCATTGACATATTACAGGGCAGTTGCTGCAATGACTTCAAAGGAATCTTTTCCAGTGGAATCCTACTAACATTTCAAACTAACATTTCAAAATGTTCAGCAGCAGCTTCTGGTGCTTAGTAAAGAAACCACCCAATTCCAAATTCCGAATTCAAGTACATACCAATTTATCCTAATGCCCTTTTACCTCTAAATCGTGGTTCTATCGTATCGGGTGTAGATACGCTCATATTTCGATCCATTTAACTCTGAATCCACATGACCGGTGTGGAATCCGTGTGTCCCTCTGAAATCAGTAATAAATTCAACATACAAAACTACACAAAATAAAAACGTTGCGAATGTAAAACAAATATCCGGGATCACACTTTTCTTCCTTCAAACCATTCGCAGGTAATTGGAGAATACTGAATAAACAATTTCCTAAGCTTCCACCTTCTCATGTTAAAATCATCCATTAACCCAGTCTCCATGCTTCAGTGTGTGCAAGGGCAGAGGGGTCGAAGAGTATCAGCGACTCTCTCGATTGGTCGGCGCTGTGAGACACTAAAGTTCTAACCCAGACATACCGTGGCCATCCATCTCTCTCTCTCTCATCTGTGTACTTATCCAATTATTTTTTTTTTAACGTTGACATCGGAATCTCAATTAACATTTTAGCTGGCAGCACTGTCTACGCTCTGACGGCGTTCTGGGTGAAGAAACTTTCCTCATGTTTGCCTTAAACATTTTATATTTCACCAGTCACCCATGATCTCTAGTTATATTCTCACCCACCATCAGCGGAGGAAGCTTGCTTGCACTTACACTCTCTATACGTCTCACCATTTTATATGCCTCTGTCAAATCTCCCCGCAGTCATCGACCTGCTGGGGAATAAAGTGCTGACATAAGTAATCTTTCGTTTTAATTCAAAAAATCCAATTCCGGCAACACCTGTGTAATATTTATTTTTCTGTATTCTTTCAAACTGAGTAACATCTGTCCTGCCGGTAGTTGAGCCAAACCACAACAATTTTCCAAATTAGGCCTCAATAAAGTCTTAAGCAACATTAGCATAACTTACCACCTCCTGTACTCAGTACTTTGGTCCATGAAGGCAAAAGTGTGGAAAACTATTTTTACGACCCTGTCTAATTGTGCCGCAACGGTCATTGAATTTTCGACCAGCATTCCCAGATTCGTTTTCCTATCGTACTCCTCGGTGCCCTATTTCTCATTGTGTCAGACCAACCCTGGCTGGTCTTCCAAAAGTGCTTTAAATCCGACCTGCCACATCGGCAATTTGCTGATCATGTTCACAAAATTATCATCCAGATCATTGATATTGATGACAAACAACAACGGACACGGCATCGATCCCTGTTCACTTCACATGTCACAGGTCCCCAGTCAGAGAGACAACCATCCATTACCCAACTGGCTTCCCCAACATAGCCAATGGCGAATCAAATTTACCAGCACATCTGAAAACCAAGCGACTGAACCTTCTCGTGCATTCTCCCATACGGAACCCTACAAATTCCGTGATGAAGTCCCTGTAGACGGGATCCACGGCCTTGCCTGCAACACCATTCCTGGTAACTTCCTCGTAAAGCTCTGTAAGATTGGTTAGACATGACTTACTTCGCATTGGCTCATACTGACTATCGCTAATGTTCCTGTTTGTACAGATACTTCACTGCAGACCCCATGACCAGCGTAGTCTGCACACCGAGGACAAAACTTTATTACCATATACATGACGAGTCCCTTCCAAGTAAAACTATCGATTTCATCCAGCGGTCGGCACTGACATTTATGGTCTATTGTTCTTAAATTCTCTTGCAATACTATCAGGCGCATGGAGAGAAGTCTGGAAAAGGAAAGCGTCGTAACTTGAAATGATTAGTCGACTGGACTTAAATAGTAAGTGCACTGGATAGAGCATAGAACGTCGACTACTACAGCATAGTACAACCCTTCGTCTCACGAGGTTCTGAAAGCCTTTCCACTAATTTATGTTGAACCGAACACATCCCCTCGTTATCTGAATCAGTATCGGAACCAGATTTGATACCACAGGCACATGTGGTGAAATTTATTCACGTTACGGTAACAGTACAATGAAATACAGGAGAAAGAAATATAGCGAAAAACAAAACAGAGTTGCAGGTGGCAGAGGGGGAAGTAGCCCTTCCTGAATCGCTGAACGTGAGCTTTCAGGCTTCTGTCTCTCCTTCCCGATGGTAACGCTGTGCAGAGGGCGTGGCCTACTGGCGGGCAACTTTAAACATGGGCCCCACTGTTACAAGAATCATCCCTTGTAACAATGATCAGTGAAGAACAAAGAATCTGTATTTACCGAAAAGTAATATTAATTATTTCAACTAAAACCCCTGACACTCCATGAACGAACAATAAAGAAATAAAAAAAGTAACACCCGGGAAAGGAGTCCACGCTGGTCAGGTTCCTCGTGATTTCGATCTTCACTTTTCCGTGCGGTCCTGCTTATCAACGTTGGTTGCTCTCTGGCTGCTGGAGATTTATCGCCCCTGCATACTTGGAGATCTTGAGTCTTATACCATTCCTCATCAAATGAAATATTGGATCTCCAACCTCGGCTCAATGTCACCTGAACTAGCTGGCTCACCTTCTTACTAATCATTATACAGGGCTACAACCAAAATTGTTTCATAGCTCTGCCCACTCCAGCCTTGTGTATATGTATCTTTACATCCTGACAGGTCCAAACCAGTTAAATGAGGCAAACCAGATAGAGTCTAACGAGACTACAGATTCCTTGTTTGGTAGGCCTGGCATTTTACTTAAGTAGCTACTCCTCTCAGTTCAGTTCAGTTCAGTTTCTGTTTATTGTCATTTCGAAAGCACAAATGCAATGCAGTTAAAAAATGAGACAACGCACCCCAGAATGATATCACAAAAGCACAAGACAAAACCGACTACACCAGAAAATCCACATAACGTTTGGCAATCTGCAGATCCAGAGTCCGGAGAGTCTACTGCATATTAATATCGCGCTACCATCTTAGCGCGTCCCCGGAAAGGAACTCTAAAGCCACCAGACAAAACAAGACTACCCAGACATCCAAGTCAGGAGACCAACTCTACCGCCCAACAAACCAAAAGCTAATGCGACAAAACCTACACAAAAGCACAGAGATACATATAGTTACAGCAATGGTCTCCGGATTATGGCTCTGATTAGATTGTCCCAGAGTCAAGATCAGTTCAGAGCCCGCGCCCTTCACATTAAAAATGGCGACTTGTTTGAGAATGGTCTCAGGTTCAGCAGATCATCACCAGAAGCTTCCTGTGTCCACATTCAGTTGTTCTGATTAGATTATTACAGAACAAAAATCAGTTCATAGTCCACAAAATGGCGGGGGAGGGGGAACAGAGAGAACTGGTTTGTCTACTTCCCCTGTCCTTGATCAAACTGCAGTTTTTTCTGGCCATCAGGCCATTGCGCGCCCTGCCATCTGCACGGACGGTGTCCTTCTCGGGTCTGCTGTCGCAAGGGTGGGTGCTGGAAGGTTTTGCTGAGATGCCAAGTGCTGCAGGTGTGGAAGGGGTTTAAAGAAATGCGGAATGATGTAGGGGTTGGAAGGGTTTTTAGAAATGGCGAGGGGTGTCAGGCCACTTCTCCACCAATGTGGAAATATAGTTTACTTGTAGTACCAAAATGGAATTTTTGATTGTAACAGGATGACAACTGTATGGTATTGGAGTGTTTTGCTAACAATGTTCGTTCAACCTTATGCAAAGTGAGCCTGAGTACCTGACTGCACACGGCAGTCTCTGCACTGTATTTTACCTGCCACTTCATTGCCTGTTCTCCAAACCTTCTGTAGACACTCAGTTTGCTGGAAGCTGCTTGTCTGGCACTTACTTTCGTATCAACTGCAATGTCGGTCATCAAACCATCAATTCTGTCATCCAAATCTTTGATTTTAATATAAACGGAAGCGATCTCGTTGCCAACATCAGTGAAACGTCAATAGCTATCGGTAGCAAACAGAATAGGCTCGCATTGTTCTAACTCCTTGACTCCTTCCAGTAAACCAATCCTCGATCTATGACAGTGTCTTTCCTGTAATGATATGAACTGTGATCTTGTTAGGTAGCCTCATGTGCAGCGCATCCTTAAAATCCATCTGAATATCCAAGAGAACAACATCCACTTCCTCTCCTTTGTCTATTCTCCTTGTTATTTTGTCAAAGAATTCCAAAAGATTTGTCAGAAAATATATACCCTGAATAAAACTGCGTACTTTAGCATGCGCCAGGTACCCCGAAAAATCATCCTAAATGGAATCCAACCTGTGAGGTCAGACAGACTATCCTATAATTTGCTTTCTTCTGCCGGGGGGGGGCGTTCTTCAAGAGTGGGGTGACATTTACAACTTCCTAGTTTGACAGAAACATTCCAAAATCGAGACACCCTTGAAAGATCATTAATCATTCTTTAAGAAAAACATGAGGGGGAACCTCTTCACTCACAGGCGTTTAGAATGTGGAATATGCAGCCAGAGTAAGCGACAGGGTCGTTTTCAAAATTTCAGAGAGGCTTGAATGGGTATAATGATGGGAGGGAATGGATGACTATGGTCCCGTTGGAGGTTGCTGGAACGAGGCAGATTAATGGCCTGGCACAAACTAGACTGGCCGAATGACATTTTCCTGTGCTGTAATGTTCCATGACTCTAAGACCATCACAAACTCTTTAACAATCTCTTTCTGAACCTGTGGTGTACATCATCTGGTCCAGGAGTCTTATCTACCGAAAGCACATTCTCCCGTTAGCAATGGCTTCTGTACTCACTTCTGTCCATAATACTCTTGAATTATTGTTTTGTTTTTGAAAAAAAAAAACTAGATGATAAGTCAGAGTAAAAGTGTAGAGTGCAGGAGAGGAAGCATATCAAGGAGGTACTTCATCGGTAAAACTGGGAGATGGTGGGGTTTAATTAATAAAAGAAAACACAGGATATATTTTTCTTAACGAAATCAAGATTCAGCTGTGCATGCCTTCATGTGTAAAAATAATACGAAATACACTCCACTAAACTTAAATAAGAGCACAATCCAGAAAAATGAGGAAATGGTCACTACGGAAGATCAAGTGAACTATTCATGTCTCTGCATAGAATACATCCCAGCGATTTGAGCAGACAAGTTCATAGCAAACTGAGAAATTAGTGTGTTTCGCGATGGCTGTATCTCAACTTAAACCAGCTCAAGCTGAGAAACAAATAAAAAAATAATAATAGCTATCATAGGTTGACAAACCCTGTATAGACAGTCGATCGCTCCATAATCATCAAAGGTAGATGAATTAATTAATTAGTAGAACTATATTCTAAAGATGGAAACATGAACTTTAGATCGGAACAGTGCAGAGCAAAGTTATGGAAGTTGTAATAGAGCTGGTAGATGATGAAACAGATCAGTAAGATACAATACAACTGCGGGATGAATATGAAACATAAGATCAAAAGCCGTGGGAGCAGAATTAGGTTATCGAGTCTGCTCCGTCATTTCATCATGGCTGATCCAATGCTCCTCTCAGCCCTATTCTCCGCTTTTTCCCTGTATCCCTTCGTGTCCTGACCAGTCAGGAATCTATCAACGTCTGTTTCAAAGTCTTGGCCTCCACGCTGCCTGTGGCACCGAATTCCAAAGATTCACCACACTCTGACTAATCTCATGAACTTTGCAAATAGACGGCCCTCTATTCAGAAACTGTCTCCTCTGGTCCTAGACTCGCCCACCATAGGACACATCTCCTCCACACTCAGCCATTCGAGGTCATTAGTCAGGGTTAAATTATATCACCCATCAAATTCTCTTCATATGTCAAGATATTCATCCTGGAATCATTTTCATAAGCCTCTCTTAAACTCACTCAAGTGATAGCCCATCCTTTCTAAGATCAGATGCCACAATGTTTACAATCTCAATGTGAGCTTTTATAACTTTTTTAGTTCACGGCTGGTTTGTACAGACCACGTGAGGTCCTCTGTGATGAGGATGCTGAGGAACTTAAAGCTTTTAACCATCTCAAACCCAGATCCAATGATATCAATAGGGGTTAATCTGCCTCCATTTCCCCTGTAATCCACTACCAGCTCCTTTGTTTTTGCGACATTGAGGGAGAGGTTGTTTATCTCTCTGACATTATGTCAGAGAGGTAACTTCTACCCTGTAAGCCACTTTTTTAATTTCCTGAGATTAGGCCAATCAATGTAGTGTCTTCGGAACATTTAATGAACAGTTTGGAGCAGTGGGTGGCAAAATATTTAAGGGAGTATAGGAGGGGATGCAGTACGTGGCCGTGAAGGGCTCCTATGTTGAAACTCAAAGGGGTGGAGGTAAGGGAGCCCGCTCTTTCGCCCCGCTGGCGATCTGAAAGACAGGATCCAGGACGAGCTCTCTGAGCTTCCTGTCGAACCTGGTGGGAATTATGGCGTTGAATACTGAACTGTAGTCCAAGAATAGCATTCTCACATAAGCATCCTTCTTCTCCAGTTGTGTAAGGACAGTGCGTAGAGCAGAGCTCTTCCGTCGTCAGCGATCGGTTGTGTTGGTAGACAAATTAAAATGGGTCCAGCACCCTTCTGTCATAAAATGGTTACATACACTAATCACACAGGTCTGAGTCAGTCACAAAGTAATCTCAATGCCTGGCTGTTCCCACAACCTCGTGTCATTTCCCATACTGATCCCACTGCCCCACTCTCTGCACACCGCACCGTGTCAGATCCCGAAACAATTAACTGTGTAAGTGGAACTATGATAATATTAGGCTGGTAAATCAGTCCATAAATCAGGAGCGGATGCATCCTGGGAAATGCACAACGGAAATGTGTAGTATTTTATGCTGTACTTACATGGGGCTCTCGGTAGGTTTGCCCCATTTAGGCAGGGAAATGATGGCAGGGTGAAGGACATGGTTGAAAACAGATGTGAAACATCTGATCAAGAGGAGGAAATCTTTAGGAAGCTGACCTCAGGATTGGAAAGCAACGATCAGACATGATTGTAGATTTAAAAAGCAGGCGGGGACAAGCTGAAAAATGGAATTGACATAAATAGAAACGTCTGCAGAAGGTCTGCAGTAGTTTTAAAGGAAACCCCAAGCCATTCTTGATATATGTGAAGAAAAAGATGACTAAAGTGAGTGTAGGTCCGGTCGGGGATAGAAACTGAAGCAAGCCTCTGATGTCCGGGGAAGAAGGGCAGGTCCTGAATGAAGACTTCAGTTCACTATTCACCAGTAAGAGGGACATTTGCGAGGACAGCCTTAACCGGCCCGATGTGCAACAACATATCGAGGTTAAAAGAGAGGATGTGCTGGAACATCTGAAAAAAAAAATCATTAGAACATATAAGTCCTCTTGAGTGTTCGGGAGAAACCCTGGGTGACTGCGGGAAACTGTGAGTGCGACTGCAGTGACGGGCAAATTATTGCAGAATATTCTTAGAAACAGGATTTACGAGAATTTGGAGAAACAGTACTTGGTTTGGGAGAATCAGTATGGCTTTGTGAGGGGCAAGCCTGGTTCAATTCAGTGAGGGTGTGACGGTTATACTTTCGGTTAACCATGGTAGGAGCTTTCGGAAGGCTTGGTATTCTGGGAAAGTCGTCTTGTGGATTCAGGACTGACACCCAAGAAGACAGAGGGTGATTGTGGATGGAGAGTTTTCTGCCTGGATGTTGGTGCCGGTAATATCCTGCAGAGATCTGTTTTGAAGCCCCCGGATTTTTGTGCTTTGAAAATTATGTGAATAAGGAAGTGGAAGGGTGAGTGATTGAATTTGCAAAGATGTGGAAGTTGGTGGAAACATGGATAGTGTGGAAGGTTATCACAGATTACAACAGTACAATGACACACGGAGAGCAGCTCTGAAAAGATACAGCTGAAGATCGACCCGGAATGTTACGGAGTGATTCACTTTGGAAGGATGAATTTGAAGGCAGAGGTGATACGTTCTCAAGTCAAACGAGGACCGCACATTAGTAACAGAGTGTTGAGACTTTCTACAATAAGCCGAGGCACGGTCGTCGGTACGAGTATCACAATAGTCACGGAGAGGTTCACTGTAGGAACAGGAAGAAATGTGATTGACAGGTGAGCTTGAACACTTCCGCTGTTCTGCACAGACTCATAGTGACGCTCAAAAGACAATATAACTAACGGTAAATCAACAGTAAAATAATACAACTTTGTGGCAAATAATAGAACAGCTTGGGAACCTGCGTCTAGTCCACAGATTTCACTTGCTACATCTGTTCAAACAGCGAATGGCCAGAGAAAGAGTGGTAGAATTGTGACAGGTTTGAGGATATCTTTAAAGTTAAACAGACTGCATCGCATGTCAAGGGTATGGGGTGGTTAAGTCTTTCACTGGCAGGGGTCAGGTTCGTGTCAAACAGCCCATATTGTTCTTTAAACTGTCAACAGCCCTCGCTAATTTTCCGAATACCCGCTCCATTTTTTTTTTTCTCGCAAGTCTCTGGAATATCGCTGTGGATCTTTTAATATATATGGAGGAACATAAGTGCAGTGTATTTTATTGTAATGTATGTCAGCTGTCATTGTGACTTCCATCATTCAAAACGCCCGAAATGGCTGGAAGGCACGAAAGAAGAGATGAACGAATGTTCCCCTTTACTAAAGAAGTGTTGTCTATTCCCCAGCCAGGACAAACTCCTACCTTCAATTTCAGAAGCGAATGTGCACCGTCAAATCTTACAAAATAAATCGACTTCAAGATGACTGCCCACTTTACATGCAACACAAATATAAAAATGTCCCATTTAAATAGCTGAAGCCAGCTATCATTGAAAATAACATGAAAAAAAGGCACATTATAAATTGTCCTAAAGTAAATAGATTGCAAGATGACTTGAGGAGCCAAATTCAAGATACGGCGAAAGAGTGAGTATAAATAGTTTAACGTAAGTGTTTGTGTCGTTGGTGACACTAATGTCCCTGACGTGATCGCCACGCTGATTGCCTCAGTGGAATTGCTCTCACGTCAATAAAAGTCTGCGAAACCGATCACCAGTCCATCTGAGCAGCTGAAACGTTCCGTGCAACTGAACGCTGCTTCTGACGGAATATGGGATATCCGGCGATTTACTACATCGCGGCCATTTTCTATCCCACTTTGGTAGCGGTTGGTGTCCCCGGTAAGATGCCGGAGCTGGTTACTTTATGTATGTTGCCGTCCTTACTGCGCTGCGGTATCCGCACTGTTACTAAGCACAGATGCTAACATCGGCTGAAACGTGTTTCCAGAATTGAGGATTCCAGTATCTGATTGTTTTATTTTCATTTTCGTAGTTTGATCGAAGTCATTTTTTGCTTGTCAATTGCGTTCGTGCCGATATTGAAATTGTTTCATAATTTCACCTGGCTAGATTTTCTGAACTGCTGCTGGTGTCTGCTTTTCTAGGTCCGAGTTTCTCTTAGTGTAGACTCTTCGACCTTATAACAGCAGGGACAGTTTATTTAAATGACGGTCCGGTCTATTTTCGACACGTAGGTCAGGATAAAATGTGTTTTGTATCTTTTGATTCCACGTTTCACCGCTGCAAACAATCCCATTAGTATTTCACCTTTAATAATTGAAATGGTGTTTACAGGGACGATCGCCCGTTCACCGGTAAGTGAGTCGTGGAACAGATTATTTGCTCTGATCTGTGGGAATTCACAAGTGTCATTGCCCTGCAGCCGGAGTGCAGTGACGGAGACAGCACACTCTGGACTCCCGCTATCCACTTCCAAACAGACCATATCCATGGGGGCATTCAGAGATTTGCCGCTGACAATATTTCAATTTTTCTTTCCAATTTCTTGAGGTTAATTTATCGGCGATTGTGATCCTATCTCCGGGAAAATGCGGAGTCTCCAAAAGTATCACTCGTTACCTGTTCGGAATGGCCTCAGCGGATCTGATGGTGGTTGTCGTTGTTGCTTCAGTCGAGCAGACCAACAATATATACATTTATTTTAATTATATTTGTTTATTTCCAATTCATTGCAGTAAATTTAACGGCGATTGTGATCCTATTTCGTGGAAAATGCGGACTCTCCAAATGCATCACCCGTTACCTGGTTGGAATGGCAACAGCGGATCTGATGGTAGTTTTGGTTGTTGTTTTAGTGGAACAGACCAACAATATCTACATGTATTCTAGATCCCTGCTCATCACTCCTGTATGCGCTCTGACACCTGTGTTTGGGAGGATAGCGACGGACTGTTCTGCTTGGTTTACGGTCAGTTTTACCTTTGATCGTTTCACTGCAATATGTTGTGGAAAACTGCGGGAACAATTCTGCCCTGAGAGAACAGCAACGGCAGTTATCATGACCGTGGTTATAGTGAGCTGCGGGTGATGTGTCCCGTTATACTTTGCCCTTGAACCTTACATCATCATTGACATCACGCCTTGGCGGTGCACCGGCTCATATGAATACCTTACTTCACCCGTGTGGAGGGGATACGAATTACTGGAGAGTATTTTAAAACAATTGCTACCAATCGGCTTAATTGTAGTGTTCAACGGTTTAACCGTAAGACATATCGTTGTGGCAAATAGTGGCCGCAGAAGGCTTCGGCACAGCGGCGACAATCAGAAAGACGCCGAGGTGGAAAAACGCAGAAGATCGATGGTTTTGCTGTTTTCTATATCAGCTAACTTCGTATTATTTTGGATGCCCTTTGTAGTCCATACCCTGAAATGGCAAGTGCAAAACTATTTTTACCAGGACAGATATTTGAGTTCCCCGGTATACATCCTTCAACAATTTTGGTACATGTTACAATTTCTCTGCATGTGCACCAATACTCAGAAATTCAGAAAAGAGCTGAAGAATGGAATGACGTATGTGTTTACATTAAATGGCCATCTGTGTAGATAACGCCCGGGTCTAATGATAATACCGCAGAGTTTTCAAATAAAGCTGTTTTACAATGAACACGATTGGCAAATACGTCTTGAATTCAAACAGTCATGTCCGGTCGCCCGGAAAATGCAGAATTAGCGGAAGATTGCTGTCATCATACAGGTCAGGTCGGTAACAATAGAAACGTACGGTGCTGCTGACGTGATTGTTACTTTGGTTGAAGTATGTTCCAAACTATCACAGACACTCGACTGTCACAAGAGCAGGGATGCCTTCAGGACTTTCTGTGAAAGAGTGTAAAGGGAGTGTTCTGCAGTTGGTGTAGACGGGCAAGGTGAGATTCTCCGCAGGTGAACACCAAGAAATTTGGAGCATTTATCGATCTTTACCGAGGAGCCGTCGATCTTCAGCGGGGAGTGGTCGCTCCGTGCCCTCCTGAAGTCAACAGCCATCTCTTTTGTTTTGTTCACATTAAGAGACAGGTTGTTGGCTCTGCACCAATCCGTTAGCCATTGCACCTCCTCTCTGTAAGCTGAATCGTCGTTCTTGCTGATAAGACACACCATGGTCTTGTCATCGGCGAACTTGATGATGTGGTTCGAGCTGTGTGTTGCAGCACAGTCGTGGGTCAGCAGGGTGAACAGCAGTGGACTGAGCACACAGCCCTAGGGGGCCCCTGGGCTCACTGTGATGGTGTTGGAGATGCTGCTTCCGCTCCGGACTGACTGAGGTCTTCCCGTCAGGAGGTCTAGGATCCAGATGCAGAGGGAGGTGTTCAGGCCCAGTAGGCTCAGCTTTCCAATCAGTTTCTGAGGGATGATTGTGATGAATGCTGAACTGAAGTCTATGAGAAGCTTCCGAACGTATGTGTCTTTTTTGTTCAGGTGGGTTAGGGCCAGGTGGAGAGTGGAGGGTGGTGGCTAAAGGCGTCATTTGTTGAGCGGTTGGGACGGTACGCAAACTGTACGGGCTCCTGTGAGGGGGGCAGAAGGGTCTTGATATGCCTCATGACGAGCTTCTCGAAACACTTCATGATGATGGATGTGTGTGCAACGGGACGGTAGTCATTTAGGCAGGACACGGTGTCATTGGTCGGGACACTGAAGACTTCTTCGCCATGGGGACGATGGTGGCGGCCTTGAAGCACGTTGGAATGTTAGCGCTGCTCAGGGAGATGTTGAAGATGTCAGTGAGAACATCTGCTAGCTGGTCTGTACATCCTCTGAGCACTCTACCAGGGATGTTGTCAGGACAAGCAGCCTTCCGTGGGTTGACCGTGCACGGAGTTCTTCTCACATCGGCCACAGTGAGACACAGCACCTGGTCATTTGCAGGAGGGGTGGACTACCTCGCCGTCACGTCATTTTCCGCCTCAGAACGGGCGTAGAATTTACTCAGCGGATCTGAGAGGAAGGCATCACCTGCACAGTCAGGTGATGTGGTCCTGTAATTGGTGATGTTCTGAATGCCCTTCCAAATGCGCCGCGTGTCGCCACTGTCCTGGAAGTGGCTGTAGATTAGCTGGGCGAGTGTAAGCTTTGACCCTCTGATAGCTCGGAACAGTTTGGCCCTTGCTGTTGAGAGAGCTGCCTTGTCGTCTGCTCTGAAGGTGGAGTCGCGGGTCCTGAGCAGCGCACGCAACTCCCCGGCCATCCATGGCTTCTGGTTAGCGTGTATAGTGATGGTCTTGGACAGAGTAATAGCATCAATGCACTTGCTGATGTAGCTGTGCTCTGATGCTGTGTGCTCCTCTAAACGGGTAGAGTCGCCATCTGTTGCAGCCTCCCTGAACATGTTCCAGTCAATATTCTCAAAGAAGTCTTGAAGAGCAGAGATGGCTCCTGCTGGCCAGGTTTACACCTGCTTCTGAACTGGTCTGGAGCGTCCGACGAGCGGTCTGTATGCTGGGATTAGTATAATATAAATGAGGTTTGAGTAACCGAGCTGGGGGCGGGGCTCTACCCGGTACGCGTCGGGGATGTTTGTATAAGCAATGTCCAAAGCGCCCCACTCCCCCCGTTACAAAGTCCACATACTGATGGAATTTGGGGAGCACTAGCTTAAGGTTCATGTGGTTAAATTCACCGCGACAATAAACAGTCCATCGGGGTGTGCGTTCTGCAGTTCGCTAATCGCCCCGTACAGTTTACAGAGCGCCTCCTTACCATTAGGAATGTAGACCAAAGGTGAATTCCTGTGGTAAATAAAATGGTCTGCATCTAACAGCCACAAACTCCACTAACGATGAGCAGTGTCTGGAAACCAGCACAGTTCTTACACCACCACCGCGAGTCTTACCGGAGAGAGCTGCATCCGTGTCCGCTCGAAATAAGGCGAGCCCGTGTAGCTGAATGGGAGGGTCCGAAATTCCATGAGTGAGCCATGTCTCTGTGAAAACATACGCAGAGCAGAGTCTGTACTCCCGCCGAGTATTTCGTTGAAGTCGGATGTAGTCCAATTTATTGTCCAGGGAGCGAACATTAGAAAACAGAATGGACGGGAGAGCCGGCCGGCTCGGGTTCACTTTTTGCCTGGCTCGGACCCCTGCCTGTTTGCCTCGCTTCCGCGTTCTCGCACAACGGTTACAATGTCTCCATCTCCGGTTACCAGCATCTGGGGAGTCCGAGGATTGTAGGCCCGTTCCCCTGAGCAAGCCGACGTCGCGTAATTCAGCCAGCAGATCTTTGTGGAGATTTGTTTTTGGGCGATCTCTGTATTGTAGTGGCAGCTGGCAATGGTAGATAGCCGCTCTGTTATCCATGTACCCTAATCGAAAATTGAGCATTAAACTTAAATTTGAAATTTAAATTAAAGTGAATGGACTGAGTAACAGAAAGACTATTTCATGTCGAAATGAGAATGAAATCTACAAAGTGATAAAAATTCCATTCTATGTTAATTCACCCTCCTTAATATGACACACCAAATCATCACTGGTGCAGCCAAATGGTTTTAGAATTCCTATAATTAGTTAAATGGAGATCACTTTGTGCAGTCAGGATGTTTCAATTACACCGAGACCATTCCCTATTGCGTCAATGTCCTGGCAAATGCTGCAACATGAAGACAAAAGAACACACCAAGCAACTCTGTGAAAAGGTTACAGAAAAGAGAACAAAATCAGAAGCACCCAGACAACAGTTGTTGTGTGTGCAGTCTCTCTCCCATCTCTCTACTGAAGCTTGCAACTAGCGCGTCCCGGCAGCAGCGGCCTTTCAGACCTGTTGTTACTTTAATTTAAATTTCACATCAGAGCCAATTTTTCGACACATACTAGGGGTCTGGCTCCTGTGGTCATTGGGCTCTACCTAAGGGCTTCGTGAAGGGTCACTCCTGTGGCTCTATTCTTCCTATTTCGCATTTCATACAACACTATGGGGAGTGCTTCTGGTCATGACAAGCTATTATACTGACACACTTTGGACAGTGCATTTTTCAGCTACCCATTCACCCTTTCCACTTTCCACGATGACTGAGGCGGATAGGGAATATGCAATTTCCATTGGAAGTCCATGGCTAAATCTTTTACTATTCTGCTGGTAAAATGGGTACCTGGGTCACCATTTATCGACATGGGTATTCCGTATCCATGTATTATTTCTTCTACAATACTTTCACCATCGTCCTAGCATCATCTTTTCGAGTAAGGTAGGCTTCGACACATCGTTTGAACATTTCCACTATTACCAGCATATACTCAGCATATACCAGCATATAATGCTTCCTATTTATATACCGACATATCGGCACTTTATAGCAGTCTTAACCACTGGCAGGGTGGTAATATGGACAAGGTATCTCTTCCGATTAAATGCTGCCGCAATTGCTTCTGTTAACCAAGTCCAGCTCCTGGCTTTTACATATGGCTGAGCTACGAAGCCTGACATACTCTTTGTAGTGACAGGGGAGGGTGCAAATGGCTTTACTGGCATCATATAACCAACTGCTATGGTCAGTTGGGTCGCTTTCGCCATGATTGGCAGCTCACCTAGAGGAAGGAAAATTCTGATCTGAAAACTCCACTGGCTTGTGGCTAGGCCCACTCCTGAAAGTGGGCCTCTTTTTAAACTCCGCGCTCGCCGCTTACGTCACACGCACCTGCGCAGTTTTACCTTCCTCTTCGGGTACTGTCCAGGTAGGTCCGACAGTCTCGGCCTACCTACAAAGGCTGACCCTCCGATCCTCCGTTCTCCAGTCGTCTGCCGACCTCGAGCACTCCTTGCTCCCGCTCCGCAGCCCGCACCGACGCTGATTAAAGGGATGGCAGGACTTCCATATGGAGACAGACTGGATCGACTGGGCTTATACTCACTGGAGTTTAGAAGATTGAGGGGGATCTTATTGAAACGTATAAAGTTCCAAAGGGACTTAGTCCTTAAACTGCTGGCTATTGTTCACGATCGCACTTAATAAAAACCGTTCTGAAGAGTTTGAAATGATAACCTCATGATTATGTGGATGTGTCAGCAGGTTTGGGTGCGCACTCAATTGAAAATTGCGCAGATTCAGGGCAGCATCGGCCAATATTGGGGTGCACACGTATTTACCTTTAAGCTGAGTGTTGCGACGCTCGGTCGATTCACATTTGATCTCGGATTTTGGTTACGTGGGAATTTTAATGTCGAAACTGCCATTTGCTGCACGGTTTGAAATGATCCCTGCTTTGGAAATATCTAATATATGTGGTGTGTCAGCGTAGGTTTCAGGGTGTGTTTTAAAAGATGGGCTTGGACGTCTATTTGGGATACATATATATTTGGCTGTGTTTGGCGGAACAAGGTTTGCACACGAATTTTTGCTGTTTTTGATTATTAATGACGAGGACGCCATTTTCTCAACTGTCTGAAATGTTTCTTGCTCTGGGAAAATCTAAGGTGCATGTGGGAGTTTCAGCAGCTTTGGGGTGCGCATTGAATGTGGTTTGTGCATATTTAGTTTATGTCGGCGAATACGGGAGTGCGCACGTTCTTGGGGAAGGCATGTACTTAGGTGAATTCTCGAAAATGGGTTGATTTAGTGATTTAGTGGTGTGTGCTCCAATATGCGGCTCCGGATCTATTTGGGAATTGAGCAGATTTAGGAGTGTATCGACGAATATAGGGGTTGCAAAGTTTTTGTGGGTGTATGTAATGATTCAGACGGACCTGGCTGTGTCGGACCTTGGGATGCCTGAGGATATATTAATGCCCAGGTCGCCATTTTGTGATTGGAGTGATTCGTTGTCTGGACTGTTTAATATGCATGTGGGATTATGCGTAGATTTGGGGGTGCACGTGGATTTTAGTGACGTACGCATATTTAGGGTATTTTGGCGTTTCTAGACCTCGTCTCTACCTTTTACTCAATGCTACCTGTTCACCTGTGGTTCTAGTTCCTACTCCATCGCCTACCGCCTCCCCCACTCCCCCCAAAAGCAGCAGGCCTGCACATATTACATGTTAATGCCAGGCAGTTGCATCAAACTCCCCAGTTAGAATATTAAATCCCTTTCCGGTACGGGTGTAAATCCCATGCTTCTGACACCAGTCCCACAAAACCTTGAAGAGACTCCAATTATGTGTGCATACGATGACCTCCTGCAAAAATCGTTAGACACACATCTACCTGCACTTCCTTAGCATCTATTCCCTCGTAAAATCATTAATAGAGTTGCTGGCTATTAAGTCATAAGCCTTCTTAACCTGTGACCTAAATTACTGGGAATTTTTGAGGGATCTATCGGCTTGCCTAGCACGAATTCCCTGTTCCTCCACACTGCAATCAAATCTGCCACATATACTCTGTAATCCGGTTTGATTTTTTGTGTATCAGCTCATATTGTTACTGATGGAACTCCATCTGCCACATCTCATCACAGCTCTACACCGCGTCGATGTCCCATTGTAAAATATGATGAAATTAAACGCTATCCACAACACCACATAGGTTTGATTGACCCAGTCAGAGATGGAAGCGAAGAACAATGAGCAGCGGCGCCAAGTAACATCAATTATACCCTACCGTCATCGTTAAGGTTTATTTTTATTTTTATTTTTTTGTTTAACTTGTGAGAATACCCATAAATATCAAGAGGAGGATGGAGAAACTCCTTCCAGAAAAGCACCGGAATTGATCTCCGATTTCCATTGTTCCGAGCTGGATCTGTTTGATTCTAACTGCTGCGTTTGTGAAGTCACAGACTGCAAGATACTATCCAACACATCCACTTCCTCTTTCAAGTCATTCATAAATATCATGGAAAGCAGAGTTAAAGATCCGATCTCTTAGAAACGCCCCATCTACTGCCAGTCCCATACTCACCATGCCTCCCGACGTTCTGAATTAAACTATTGTGGGGACTCTTGACAACCGCCTCACTCGTTTCCATACACAGATCATCCACCTCATTAATTTATTTTGTCACCCCACAGAAAGTCAATCCGGTGCGTAAAGCATGGCATTACCCTTACAAAGCCACTTGACTGTCTGTGATTATGCTTCTCCAAATATTTGCCAACCCTTTTGCGAAGAATTCCCTTCAAAATTTAGCCTCCTTTAATTTCAGAAGTCACTATTTTACAACTTCCAGGATTATTCTTACTACCTATTACCCATCTTAACTAAGCTTATGTTTAGAGTTTGTACTTCGATATTAGCCGCTCACAATTAGACTTAATAGGCATCACAGACCAGCCACTGAAGAACTCAGCTTGATTCCTGAATTCTGCTTTCTCTGGAGTGTGTAATATCTGAACACACACTGCTGCTACTCACAACATATTCTAATTGTATAAATAATAATAATATCCCCGATCCTGTTTGTTCAGAGAAAACCTCCAATTTCCCAACTGAGTGAAGTTAAAATTAACTGAGCCCTTGTTCCATTAATTGTCAAGTATCTGTTTCAATAACACTGTCCTTTTCAAACATTATTCGTTTGTTCTTTGTCCAGAGTCAGTTCTGTGTTGGCATAGCCGAATATCTCGTTGACACTGACTAGAATTCGACCAATCACAAGCAAGAGTCAATGTGCAGATTCTACAAATCCAAAATGCTGGAGGAGCTCTGTCGACCTGACATTATTTGTGGAAAAGTGTAAACTGTGGGTGTTTTGGTCACAGTCCTGTCAGCAGAATTGGATTTCTTCCCTCTCTCTCCTATTCTGCTGTCTGAGTTGAAGACTTTCGCCAGCACTTTGTGTAGGATAAGAACATATCAGTTCCCATTTCGCTTCGCTGTGTCTTTTGTCTTTGGGTTCACAGCATCGCCTCGTCCACCCAACACCTCTCATCCACCTACACTTTGAGAGCTAAAATTCTGTTACTGGAAGTTAGTTCAAACGGGAAAACAGAAGGAAAAACTACAGTTAGAGACAGAGGAATAAATCAGCGTGAAGTAAAGGACGGGTAATGATAGGAGAAGGAGTGGTACCGACCGAAGTATACTCCATATCAAGCTATTTTGTCAGAATCGGGAAGAAGGGTAGACAGTTTCGCCTCAAGATACAACTTAAACAGGGCAGTGTGAGATGCAAAGGGGATTTTTCTGCGATGCTGAGGCCAGTGGTGCCGTCTCGAGCGATTGTGATATTTGTTTTATAGCACTAAGGCAACACACACAAAAAGCTGGAGCAACTCAGCAGACAGGTGGCAGCTTTGGAAAAGAGTAAACATTCAACCATTCGGGCCGACAACCTGCAAAATTGTCTGTGTATGTTGTTCTGTATTTCGAGCATCGACTGATTTTCTCTTGCGTTGTTGTAAACTCTGTTCATCATATTGATTCCGTTTATTACAAGTGGGAGTACAGAATAGAAGCGTGAAGTCAGCTGAATTGTACTAATGCATAGCATTTATTTTTATCCTTTAATGAGTTTCAAAATCAGACTCATTGGATATGTCACCGCATTCTTGATTTCCTCTCGGAATTTGCTCTGCGTCAGGGCGTAAATACACGTGTTGGTGCAGGAACTGAGAATCTGCAGCATTCCCGTTGTCTCTTCTATAATGTAAACGGGATTCATGACAGAATAATAAACAAAACTCATTGAAATCCGTTGATAGATACAGAATACCAAACGCGTTCCCCACAACATTATGAAACTACCCGTTATGCTGAAGAGCAAAACGATGGACTTGTGTCGGTTTTCCATCTCCCGGTCCTTGTCATTCTCTCCACTCTTTTGTCCCCGGATGCTCCTGCGGACTCGGCTGACCACCAGAATCCGCCTGACCGTCAGAATATTGAAAAACAAAATAAGAAAGAATGGGACACAAGGTGTGAAAATGCGGTGAAACATCTCAAATACAACCCATGAGGGAGAGTTTCTGTACCTCGGTATAAGAACACAATACCAGGGGATACCATCAATTATTATCACAGGCTCGTATACAAAGCCCCAGGGAACACTCTCCAAACAGGCCAGCACACTCACTGTCCCGATAACCACAGCCGCCGTTTTCTCGGTGCAATATTTTGTTTTGAGCTTCTCACAGCAAATAGCCACAAATCGATCGACGGTGAAAGAGACAGTCAGCCAGACAGAGGCAGTAGTGCTCGCATGAATCAGCCATCTAGCGATACTGCACACAGGAGTGATGAACAGGAATGATCGGCGAAAATAAAGCCAAGCAGTCCACGTCAGGAGCGGTAGCGAGATAACGACCAGGAGATCGGCCGCTGCCATTCCCACCAGGTTGAGAGTTACACATTTTGAGAGACCGCACTTTTCCCGGGACAGGATCACAATCGCCATCAAGTTCGCTGAAGAGAGAGGGGAAATAGGAAATTGAGAAAATACTGAGTAAAACCCATTGCTGCAGTTTTCGGGGATCAGGTATTATTCCCATTATATTGTTGCATTCAGCGGTAGAAGGGTGAAGAGAGGGTCAAGAGCTGGCTGAGTTTACACATTAAAATAAAGTCACATGATTTGAGTTCGGATTCCTTTCTGATGACCAAAAATATGAAGAGGCAGCGGACAGATAAAACTAGGTACCCCTAGAGTCAGTACTGTTTGGATCAATTTTTATCGGCTTCATCCGCGTCTGATATGAATGAAATGAATCAATTCGGACGCCGATGGCGGGATGATTTCTCCATTAAACAATCATGAACTTCCCTGTGAATCCCTGTCAGCGAAAGAACAATGGAAGGACACAACAGAAACAGGAATTCCCGGAACCACTCATCCAGACAAAAATAGAATATGTGGGAAAGCAGTTAACGTGCATTTTCTGAGCTGTTTTCAGAGAGCCCCCATGACACGACTTTCTCTTACTCTTCCTATACAAGCTGCCTGAGGCGTTGTGTTTCCAGAATTTCCCGTATTTGTTTCCTATTCCAGCATTTGCCACCTCGCCGACTTTACAGCAGAACATTGACTGAGGCAGCAGTCACAGCCGAGTCTGATACAGCCCCTCAGATATACTTGACGCCCCCGACTGAATCCATCACAGGGAAACATGGAGAATAATCCAACGTCCAGTAGCTGGCACGGTGACACAGACAGATGTTTTAGCGTGTCAGATGTGGATATATTATAATACGGTTAACAGTATTTATAGTTATATGGATAATATAATACATTTCACAGCTTTGGTGGTTATGAATCAACACGTCGGTTTTGTTAATTCATCAGCAATGCCGTCATTGTGTTGTCCAGCAACTGCTTCATTTTCTGTCACACCACTCACTTTTACTGAAAACCCTCAATCTGCCTGCTGCAACAGGGAGCTCCTCAATTCTGCTGAATCGTTACCACTAATCGATTGTTTGATCATGACACGTACCTCACACAACCGCTCACGTACCAATGCAGACAATCAATTAACATAATCTCCGCGGCAGTATAAACACAGTATTTGCAAATGCAGTGTAGCTGCTTCGAGACCAATAGCACAGAGACCCGAGCATCACATTATTGAACATAAACCACTGGAAGATATCTGCTTGTCCCACTGAGGTCTTCCGATGTTGGCGGTTTCGCTGAATTCTTACAGCGGTTTATTTTTAGATCCAGATATCAGAATCCACGGTCGTTGCTTTGATTCCATTCCTAAAATGCCGAATACTAGGACTGGACATGCGGCAGGTGAAATCAGCGAGAGAAACAATCACTATATTGGCAATAATTTCAATTAACCCCCCCCCCCCAACGTCAGCTGATACCGCAGCTTACCAAGAATACCAAAGGCTGAAATAAAAGGATAGTAAACTTCTCCTATCCGCAAAAGGACTGGATAACCCATTTCCGTGATAAACTGCTAGTTGTGTTGAACCTGAATTCACAGCTCCTTCAGAAACTCTGAGCTACTCTATTCAAAACGGCCTTGATTTATATAAATGATCAGTCTCCAGAGACACTGTTATGCCGCTGACTGACTACAGTCACCTGAACAATCATGGTGATTCAACACCATTCATTGTTTCTAATGTAAATATTGTGCAGACAGAAGACAATATTCCGAGGCATTACCTCAGCGGTTACTCGCTTAGTGGAAATAATGTCAGAGCTCCATTGACAAACAGCCGAAGCAGCCACACTTACGGATTTCATTTTTTAATTTTTCCACCAAATATCAATTTGTAGACATAATTCAAAGACACGTCCGACCCCTAACTTCTCATCCTGTGGTCACACACACACACACACACACACACACACACACACACACACACACACACACACACACACACACACACACACACACACACACACACACACACACACACACACACACACAGTGGCAGTGTTCAGATGACCACGATGCTGATGTACAAGTCATGAGTTAATTTGCAGATGTTGGAAATCCGAAGCCACCACACACAAAGTACTGGCAAAGCTCTGCGGACTTCCTCAACAATTTTGAAATGTTGCTGATGTGATAAGCTTACAAGGGCATCTGAAACCCGTCAGGGGTCAACCGAAGAAATGCGTCAATTTGCAAAGCAATTATTCAATAATGAATATTAAACATAGGACTCTAAATTGGGAGATGAATCGAGGAAGGTTGGATGAAAGTGAATGAAAGAAAGGCAAGCGTTAGATACAATAATATATCTGTGTGAAAGAGAGTCAGACCGACAGATTGTCAATGGTTCAGGCTACAACGGCCGCTTCACACAACCGCCTGATATTTACCTCTCCCTCGCTGACCGACTTCCCTTCTCCTACCAACAGGGCAAAACTTCAATCAACTCCGATATTCCTTCCTGTCGAGGAAACAGAGCAGCCGCTCCTGTCTGACATACAAGGTGCGTTACAGAGCACAGAGACAGCGACAGCTCACTAGTTCCACAGTTTCAGAGAGCAGAGAAATTCAGATTCAGTCCCACACTGAACCGAAGGCCCAGACGCAGATTACCAATACAACGGTTACACCGAACCACAGATGGTCTGTATCTCCTTTGTATTCTGCACCATTGTGCTATAGGTAGAGAAACAGACCCAGTCCCCAAATCCCTACCCACGACGCTGACAGTGTCACTGTTATTTCAGGATTGGACACCCAGATGGAAAACTGGGAACTGATCAAAGTGGCATTGGAAGAACTTAAGAAAGGTTTGGATAAGCACATGACATTACGGATAAGCATGTGCGTGAATCAGTCAGCAGGACAATGTCAGATAGAGGAAATAAATGGACCACGTTCAAACCTTTAGGTAACTCAGGGTTTTCAGTCAACATTGGAGATTTGGATGTGAGGACTAACAGACCTCACAGGGTGTGGTTTAGATCTGAATTTCAGGGTTAGTAGTGGGAAGCGCGCAGCGAGGGTTTGGGGATGCAGACAGAAGTGGAGAAGTGAGGATGTGGCAGTCGGGCAGAATTTGGAGTTATTTGAGACCATTCACTCCCAGAGGGACAAACTGCAAAAATCAGTATTTACATGGGGCCAGGGTATTTACATGGATATTACATGGAGCCAATCATTTTGTTTTTTTTTGCGTTGAGATACAGGAGAGTTAGAGAAGAGTTATAGAGATGTCTTATTGGGAGGTTTCCTGCGAGGTGTGGTGAGAATCCACCCTGAATATTAGATCCAGGTCTTGTCACACTTCCTTGTGGAAGTTTTACCTGTTGAAGAGAGGGGGCTGAAACTATCCCACACACTGACCGTATAGTTCCGGGAATGGCACACTTGCTGTGTGCAGAGAGAGTGAGTCTGTATTCTCTGGAATTCTGAGGAGAATTGCTGGATTCTTTCAGATCATTCAGACCAATTGCAGGGAGGATGTTCCCCCTGAATGATGGTTATATTACCATGTGTCACAGTCCCAGAATGAAGGAACGGATATTCAGAAAGGAGTGGAAAACAAATGTCCTTTATCAGTGATTCCGTCCTAAGAGTTAACATTCAGGTATAGCAAAAAATTAGGGAGCCAGTTTGTTTGCGTTGTGATACAGGAGAGTTGGAGAAGAGTTATAGAGATGTCTTACTGGGGGGCTGTCCTGCGGCGTGTGGTGAGAATGCACCCTGAATATTAGATACAACATACAACGGTGCAGGTCAGGAGGAAGCCATTGGTCTGTGGTATTGGGCTGACGTAAGTCAGCCAGTGATGCCTCATTAAATAAATTCCCCTGCCTGAATGCACATTGAATATTATTTCCAGGAGTAGTAACAGTTCCCCACGAAAGTTATCCATGCAACTGAAAGAGTGAAGTGACAATTCCATACACTGACTTGACAGCTTCAGGGGATGAAAGGCTTTCTTTGTGAGCGGAGAGTGAATGAGCTGGGTCTGTGTTGTCTGTAATTGTGAGGAGCATTGATGGATTCTTTCTGATAATTCCGACCGATTGCTGAGAGGATGGTTCGCTTGAAATAACATTCTTTTACCATGGGTTATAGACTCAGAATGAAGGGAATAATATTCGCAATGGAGTGGAAAATAAATTTCCCTCATCAATGATTTTTTCTCCAGTTAGACAGTGCGGTACAGGAAGAGACCCTTAGTCTGTGGTGGTGGGCTGGTGTGATTAAGTCGGTGATGCATAATTAAACAAATCACCCTGCCTGCAGTTTGTCTATACCTGTCCCTTTTCTGTGAATTTGTTTTCCTATCGCAGAATCTTATAAATACCACTGCATTCTTTACCACGCCAGAAATGCATTCCAGACAGCCGTAACTCTCTGTCATGCTTGATTTTAAACATTTCCTTCACAAATCTCCTTTGAACATTTTCATCTCTGATCTCAACTGCATGTCCTCTCCAGTTACTGTGAGAAAGGTTACATGTGCTTACTGTATTTATGACTCTTATAAACCTTTTTATATCCCCTTGGTGGCCCCCCAGTCTGGAAAGAATAACACAAGTTCACCTCCTTTTAGATCTCTTCCCTATAAACCTCTTCGAAACACTCCGAAGCCTCGGACTCTATTTTAAAACGGGGCGACCGAAGCAAATTTTAAACTCCAGACGGAACCTAACGTTGATAAAGCGTCAACATCACTTCCTTTTATGACAATAAGGACCCTCTCTGTTATTGCCTTGGCTTCTGCCACTCCGGGAAGAGCAATTCAATTCCGTGCAATTTCTGCATCTCGAGGCCTTGTAAATATCCTCCCAAAGGTCCTGTTTATATTCTTATATTCCTGTTTATAACTTCCTCTATTGCTTTTCCAAGTCCTACGAAGCGACGGGATTGGGCTGGTTCAGCCACGACCCGAAGAGCAGTAGGTGGGGGAGTGATGGAGGATGTTTGCTCTGCATGCGGACAGGCGGATACAGTGATCAGCCGAAGTGAACCGCCACAGCACAATGAACTTGCCCGACATGAAGCTGAGCATGAAATTCACATTCCGGGTAAACAGTACTAGCCACAAATGGACGAGCGAGAACGAAGGGGTCAATGATGAAAAGACCAGATTACTGAATTGCTTAAGGGTTTTAATTACCGTAAATATTAGTGCAATTACGATCATGTAGTTTGACTAAACGGCGGGTAAATATGCTTTTGTCCAAACTGACGATGACCTGACGGAGTAGATCTGCCTGCACCCATTGGAGTATCTGGAATGGCGGGGCCATGGGTCGCCCATACTTTCACAGGAGAGTGGAGTCAAGGAGAGAGTGCTGAATTGCAAGTCGAGTTTCCCGTAACTGACAGCAAAGACTTTAAAGAAAAGTTGCTCTCGTTTCTGCAGAGTGAGGCGAAGAAGCTGTCCGATGTGAACGGTGTAAGGATTCATTCAGCAGTTGAATTAAATTCTGAAGTCGGTCTGGCTTTACATCTCTGGTTGATAAATGCAGATGTATTTCTTTTGTAGGCTTTGATTTTCCGGTGGCATCAAGCCCACATCCGATGGGGAAGAAGAATACGAGGCTTGGGCTGAGCTGACTTCTCAGTTACTGGATGAATTACATGAGAAAACTGAGACTGGTAGAGATATTAAACGGTCCGTCTGCTGATATAGCGAGTTTCCTAAAGGCAGAAAATCTATAGCCTCACCAGCGAGTTACCTGCAAGGTCAGGAAGATGCTATTGCCACTGCTGATAGCACTGCCGATCTTAGGGTGAAGTTTAGGCACACATTTTAGGAAGACGGAGCTAAATTGCCTGCCTACATTTTCAGATTGTCGAAGCTGCTGCACTGTTTGATCTACAAAGGGTGCATTCAACTGCCTAAGAGATATTGAGGAAGAGCAAATTGTGAAGAGCCGATTTTCACATGATGTGATTGCTCTACGTGTTTGAATGATCCGAAAGATACGGCTTCCTTCATCTTTATACTGAATTACTCAGAGAAGTTAGAGATAAGGGTAACAAGATGGAGGAGTAGAAGGCCTCCATCATCCGGGCAAAGTTCTCGGCAGTAGCCTCTGTTGCTAAAGCACCCTTAACGTCACACAAATGTGGGTTTTGCAGGTCGTCGATAAACATCTGACGACCGACGTAATTGTGATGATATCGGTTGGAGCCGCCAACAAACACCAAGGGCCAATAGGACGCCCGACCCACTGGTGCGATGTACCGAGGCGAGGGCTGCTACTGAGCAGAGTCCTTAGAACAGTACAGTGACCAGTGTTTTCTGTTGCAACTGAGGAGAACATAGACATTTTAAGCTGTACAGCGAAAGGCAGGAAAGCCTTCGGAAACTGAATTAGCGGTTAATCAAACAGCAAAGCAAATAGGAAAAATTATAGAGGGACACAGTGAAGGAACTAGATGACCTTTTCTACAGGATACGTTACTATTAAGGAACGTACTAAAGTAAAAAAAAAAATACTCCCGAAGGGTTAGTGGGACCAAGCTCTGATGGATCTAGTCTAATTTAAGGTGTTTATGTTAGAGCCAGAACTGACCACTGGTTCTGAAGTTACTTTGTTTTGTAGATTAACTTACATCCGGTTTTCGACGCACTTGCCATTGACGCCAGTGTGTGCCCTTTATATTCCGCGGCTTGGTTACACCTCCGATGGTTACTTTTCGTCGAAGCTGAAGTTTATGGAAACATATGTTGGAGTAACTGAGATTATTGACACATCAACGTTGTTGAGCCAGGAATCGATTGAAAAGGATGGAATTATTTTTCTTTGAGAAGGCGCAAAGGAGAATGCGAAGAGAGAAATACAGAGAACTTTTTGAACACCGTGTCCATTCACCATTTGTTCAGAGCTGCTTTTGAGAAGGTGCAAGTTCCTGCTAAGCATGATGATGAGCGGAAAGGAGGAACAGTGAGGTATATCCCGTCTAATCCTGTCCTGTTACGTTCTAGGAGCAGATAGAGCGACAGGAAACCCTACATTTACTGAAATGTTCGAAAAGTGGAAAAGGGATCAACTGATAACATGTTGGAACGCGAAGACGCCTTTTCGTTTTAGTTAGGGAGCAGGAGCGCCTAAGCCGTCGGAAGACACGAGTGACAGACATGGGAGTCACAGTGCAGTAGTCCGCCGGGAGACATGAGTGATAGACATGGGAGACATGATCCAGTAGTCAGCTGGGGGACGCGGTCCAGTAGTCAACCGGGAGACACGAGTGATAGACACAGGGAGATACCGTCCATTAGTCCGCCAGGAGACATGAGTGATAGACATGGGAAACACGATCCAGTAGTCTCTAAGTGTCACAAGGGGTGATTTAATGCGCAAACCATTTATTCTCCTGAATTCCCCTGATTAGAGACCCAGAACCGTCACATGCTTCTCGCATGACAAAGCTTTCAACCCTGGAATAATTTTCTAAACCACTTCTGAAACTTCTCCAGTGACAGCACACCCTGTCTCAGACAAGGGGCTCCAAACTACTCACAGTACTCAAGGTGCATTTCATCAGTGCATTTAAAAACCAGAAAACTACATCGCTGCATCCATACTCCATTCCTCTCGAAATGATCGTGAACATCGCATTGGCCTTCCTCACCACTTTCGCAACCGGCCTATCATCCTTCCGGGAATGCTGGACGAGGAACCCGGAGTCCCTTTTCACATCAGATTTTCCAATTTCCTCTGCGTTTTCTTTCTTCTGCTCTAGTGCAGGACCATAGAATTCCTGACAGTATGTACTATCTGCCACTTCTTTGCCCATTCTCCTAATCTGTCCCCGTCCTTTTGTAGCCTCTCTGCTTCCTCCAGATGTCCTGCACCTCCACCTATGTTCATCCTGTCCGCAAACCGGTCCGGAAGATAATCAATTCCAACATCCAAGTCGTTAACATATAAAATAATAATATTCATCCACCAGGTCTACTGTATCCTGCATTTCTTTTTGATATTGTGCTACCACAAATTTCTTTACATTTAACCTAGTACACTTATATTGTATAAATTTTAATCTTATAACTTTCGAAGTCATATTTACTATCTGCATTAAATGTTTGAGCTTTACGTGAATAATTTAAAATCGTGCACATTCGATCCTTTGTAATTTTGTAATTCATCTAAGACAAGTGTAAGAAAATACTTAAGAAAGAAATCAGGAGGGCTAAAAGAAGACATGAAGTTGCTTCGTCAGTCAGGGTCATGGATAATCCGAAGAGCTTCTACAGATATGATAAGAGCAAAAGGATAGTAAGGTATAAAGTTGGCCCTTTTAAAGTTCAGAGTGGTCGGCTATGTATGGAACCAAAAGAAATGGGGGAGATATTAAATGTTCTTGTTTTATTTTTGCATCTGTATTTACTAAGGAAACTGGAATGGAGTTTATGGAAACAAGGCAAACAATCAGAGAGTTCATGGAACTCAAATAGATTGAAGAGGAGGAGGTGCTTGCTGTCTTGAGGCAAATCAGAGCAGATAAATCCCCAGGACCAGACAGGGTACTCCCTCGGACCTTGAAGGAGACTTGTCTCCTGGCAGGGGCCATGGCAGAAATATTTAAAATGTCGATATCCACGGGTCAGGTGCCAGAGAATTGGAGGATAGCTCATCTAGTTGCGTTGTTTAAAAAGGGCTCAGAAAGTAAGCCGGGTAATTATAGACCGGTAGTAGGTAAATTATTGTAAGGAATACTAAGAGATAGGACTACAAATATTTAGATAGACAGCGACTTATTAGAAAAAGTCAGCATGGCTTTGTGCGAGGTAAGTCATGTTTAACCAATCTATTAGAGTTTTCCGACGAGGTTACAAGGAAAGAGGATGAAGGGAATGCAGTGGATGTTGTATGAATGGATTTCAGTAAGGCCTTTAACAAGGTCCCGCATGGGAGGTTAGTTAGGAAGATTCAGTCGCTAAGTATACATGGAGAGTTAGAAAATTGGATTAGACATTGGCTCAATGGGAGAAATCAGAGAGTGGTTGTGGAGGATTGCTTCCCTGCGTGGAGGCCTGTGACTATGGTGTGCCACAGGGATCAGTGCTGGGTCCATTGTTATTTGTTATCTATATCAATGATCTGGATGATAATGTGGCAAATTGTATCAGCTGATTTGCTGATGATACAAAGATTGGAGGTGTAGTGGAGAGTGAGGAAGGTTTTCAAAGCTTGCAGAGGAATTTGGACCTGTTAGAGGAATGTGCTGAAAAGTGGCAGATGGAGTTTAATGCAGACAAGTGTGAGGTATTGCATTTCGGAAGGTCAAACCAAGGTAGAACATACAAGGTAAATGGTCGGGCACTGAGAAGTGCAGTAGAACAAAAGGATCTGAGAGTACAGGTACATAATTCCCTAAGAGTGGCTTCACACGTAGAGAGGGTTGCAAAGAATGCTTTTGGTACATTGGCCTTTATAAATCAAAGTATTGAGTATAAGAGTTGGAATGTAATGGTGAGGATTGTAAGACATTGGTGAGACAGAATCTGGAGCATTGTGTGCAGTTCCGTTCACCTAATTACAGGAAAAATATTAATAAGTTTGAAAGAGTGGAGACAAATTTTACAAGGATGTTGCCGGGTCTTGGAAAACTGAGTTACAGAGAAAGGTTGAATAAGTTAGTACTTTATTCCCTGAAGCGTAGGAGAATGAGAGTTGATTTGATAGAAGTGTTTAGATAGAGTGAACGCAAGCAGACTTTTTTCCACTGAAGCTAATAGGCATCTGTCATTCTCATGAGACCATGGATTTGCGCCAAGGATGGTTTTTTTCCAGGACGCAGACTTGGCCAGGTTTATATGGGAGACCAGCAGTTCCCAAGCTGCAGGCCTTTCCCTCTCCACGCCACCGATGTTGTCTAAGAGAAGGGCACTAGGACCCATGCAGCTTGGCACCGGTGACGTCGCAGAGCAATGTGTTGTTAAGTGCCTTGCTCAAGGACACAAACACGCCGCCTCAGCTGAGGGTCAGGTTACTCGTTCGATGCCTTGTCCACCAGGCCATGCGCCAACACTGAGGCTAGGGGAGAAAAAAAATCAGAGTTCACAGGTTAACGGTGAAGAGGGAAAGTTTAAAGGGGGGCTTCTTCATGCAGGAAGTGGTGGGACTGTGGAATGAGCTGCCAGATGAAGTGGTGAATGCGGGCTCACTTTTGATATTTAAGAGAAACTTGGGCAGGTATAAGGATGAGAGGGGTTTGCAGGGATATGGCCCAGGTGCAGGTCAATGAGACTAGGCAGAAAAATGGTTCGGCACAGCCAAGAAGGGCCAAAAGGGTTGTTTCAGCTCTGTAATGTTCTATTGTTCTATAGTTCTATCTGGTTGTCTCTGAGAGGGGTTATATCTGAACAAACTCCAGTGGGCTTCGTAGTCGCCCTGGATTATTACGTAAAATAGCAATTAATATTGCTATTATCGTTATTCTTTCGCTTGACGTTGTACAGTTTGTTATGTTACACATATTGAGTGTTTTGGCTGTCAGTGCGGTCCTTCATGGATTTTATTCTGTTTCTTTGTTGCCCGCGGGAAAGTGAATCCCATTGTACATTCTGATATATGTATATAGATATGCTGTGATGCAAAATATACTTTCTGCTCTGAACTCTGAACCAATTGGGCCGGAAGATATTTTCCGTGCTATTCGATTTAAAACATCTGCATTGGAAAACAAGGAAGAGTGGCCTGTTAAACCAGAAAAAGTGAATATAATCCGGTCCGGAATTATTAATCCGATATTGCCAAATCCAGAAAGGTGTTAAACGCACCACGAGCTCCACGGCAGATGGACACTTAAGAACGACGATGTAAAATGCCGTTTCAATATAGAGAGCAGCAAAGTGTCTGAATGGTCCCGGTGTCATTCTGTCCAACAAGCAGCCGCGGCTGAGAATGTGACACAGACACTCCTCACCGAGGCCACTTTCTCACCAAACTCCGCAGCCCGAATCCCATGTAATGTGACCCGTTGTTCAGTTCTCTGTTGTGATTAAAACAAAATCTTTATCTTAAATGCTTCTTTCTCATACTCCCAAACAGTTCACGCTTTGGTCGCTCAGTAAAATTACAGTGATTGCATTATGAAAACAGCACGTGAAAAACAGAGTATGCTGTCAGGAGTGGGGTTCGAACCCACGCCTTCAGGTGGAGACCAGAACACTCGCGTTTACTTGGAAGCGACTTTCTCTCCTTAGTTCTGGCGCCTTAGACCACTCGGACACCCTGAATTCCCCTGCAGTATTCTCACTACATGCCAGATAAACAGCTGTATTTCGCAATAGTGTGAATGACTGCTTTGTTGAGAGGGTATACATACAAACATACACTATATCCTGGGATTTTGAATGAATAAGGACGTGATGCATTTTCTCAGGTTGCGAGCATGTGCGGAGTCAGAGCGTACAGCATTACCGCACTGGAATTGTGCTGCACCCCGTTCAGGCCATCCTCCAGAGAGAGGATGACGAGGATTCGGAGAGTGTGCGGAAGAGCATCACCAAGATGGTTTGTGCAATAACGAGAGTTTAGTCAAACTTGTATTTTTTTCTCTGGAGCATCGGAGGTGAGGCGGAATCTGATACACGTTTCTAAAATTTTCAGGCATAAATAATAGTAGAGCACGCGAAAGTTATCTCCATTCCAGGGCTTACATGTCTTAAAACATTCCCCTCTTAGGGCATACATTTCAACTAAGAGGGGATCGTTTTACACAAGATATGGCAGCACCCCATCACTCTATGTCGGCAGGACCAACGAGTGATTGTTGTCTTCAGCAGAGGGAACACCAAAGTTTCTCGAGCTAGTTCTCTTTGGAGGATCAGAGGCGGGGCGCGTCTGTAACTTTAAATTGTTGGAATGACTATTTCCTCTACTTTCTTAGGAGACTGCGGTGATTCAGCATGACATAAAAAAACCTTGATGAGCTTCTATGGATGTGTCTCAGAGAGTATATTGTCTGTCTGCATCAAGACGTGGTACGGAAATACCGTACCTTTGAAGGAAAATCTTTAAAAAGTTAGTGAATTCGGTTCAGTCATCACGGGAAATGCACTCCCAAACATTAAGCAGATCCACATAAAAAGATGTATTCGGTAAACAGCATCCACCATCAGAGGTCGTCAGCATCCCATCCTGCTATGCTCTTTGTGCGCTGCCATCGGGTAGATGGTACAATAACCTCAGGACTCACACCTCCACGTTCAGGAACAGTTACTTCCCATCAGCAATCAGACCTTTGATCAACAGGTGATAATGTACGCTCACGTGCCCATCCATTGAATAATCTGACAACCAATGATATGACAATAGATACTTTTCTATATTGAACAGCTGAGTATGCCAGGAAGAGCTCAGCAGACCAGGCAGCATCTGTGGAAAAGCGTAAGTAGTCGGCGTTTCGGGCCGATATGCTTCACCGTGATTTTTTTTTTCTGAATAGCTCACTTACCCAGAATTCGGTGTACGGTGATCTGTTGTAATACAATGAACAGTGTCAAAAACATAATCTTATCCTCCAACAGTTTTTCTAATCCACATCAACAACCCAGGTTTTGTTTGCAGAAATAACGTCATCTCGATTGAATGCTGAAAGACAAATTTTGTCAGGAGTGGGATTCGTACCCACGACCCCAGATGGAGACCAGAACACTCCCGTTTGACGGAAGGACTTTCCTTCCTTGAGGCTGGCGCCTTAGACCACTTGGCCACCCTGACAACTTTTGATGTGTGTTTGAGAACGGAATAAATCCCTGATTTGTAAGAAAAGTCATATCCACACAATCACATATATCATCCTGTCAATCGGAAATGAAAGCGAGAGTGTTAGAGTTTGCTCAGGTTAGGCAGCTTCTGTGGAAAGTAAAAACTGGGTGGGAGTTGATCGGAACAATGTCAACAGAAACTGAACGCAGGAGGTTCGATTCTAGACTGCAACGTTGCTTTACAGAGGGATGTTGGTAAGTAGACTATAAGGCCCAATAATCTGATGATTTTGGATTAAAGCGAAGATGTGACAAGGATCACAAGAAAATGAGACATCGTGCGGAAAGGCCGTTCGGTCTACTGTGTCTGTTTCATCATTCCATCATGGATGAGTTATGACAGTCAGAATGTTTTTCAGGCTTGTAGGTCAATGTTTAATCTGAGAGAGGGGACGGAAACAGGGTCTTTTGGCCGTTAGAGCAGCGGCCTTTCTGAGAGATGAGACGCTTAACAGAACGTAATTCGCTCAGGTTCTCTGACAAGCGGGCGGTCACCGTCTGAGTGGAAGGCTCCTCGCGTGATTTGGAAAGCGGGGATACCTCCGGAGTTCCTGATGACGACAACTGCGTGACGTGTACACAGCTGCCGCTTGTAACAATCCGCCCGTGATGGACATACAGAGTGGTAGATACACTCACGGTGCAGGACATAGGGAACTGTGGAACAGTCAGGAAGAGGAAAGGATTTAAAGAGGCAGTGCAGACTATCCCTATGGCCATCACCATCAGAAACATCTGGATGCGGTTTGTGGTTGGATGACCTGGTAGGGAAAACCCACAGCGGTCGGACCTCTGGCACAGAGTCTGGTTTTCTGACTCAAAAGGGAAGGGGAAGACAGATTCCTGGATGGTATGTTACCTCCCGGGTGCCGGAGTCCGGGACAACGCGGATCAAATCCTGAACATTTTTCAGCAGGAGCGTGAGCAGGCAGCGTTTGTGGTCCGTTTAGGTACCAGTGACATCGGAGTGACGACTTTCTGCAATGGAAATTCAGAGAGTTAGGTGCTGAGGTGGAGGGCAGGATCTTCGGGGTTCTGACAGCGACACGTGTCGCGTCCTAATGAGGCGAGAAATGGAAATATGATACAGATTAACACGTGGCTAAGGGTTTTGGTGAAGGAGACAGGTCATACGATTTTTCTATCACTGATCTCTCTTCCAGGGAAGCTGAGACCTGTGGATAAAGACGGTTTGTGCGTGAACTGGAAGTGCAGTAATATCTTATCGGAAGGTGAGCGAGCGCTGCATGATGAAGCTTAACCGATATTTACAAGAGAATTGGAACCAGGGTACCAGAACAGATGGTGCAGAAATTGTGCAGACATGTTGATAAGATCTCACACAACTTCAGGAATGCGATCATTGAGCAAAATACGACTAGTGGCCTGAGGTGCGTATATTTCAGTGGTAGAAGAATCTGAGAATAAGCCGATGAACTCAGGGCTTGGATAAAACCTGAAATTATGGTATCTTAGCCGATAATGATACTGAATTGCAGGAGAGTCTGGTCTGGCAGTTCAGTATTTCAGAGTTCCTTTGCTTCAAAAGTGATACAGCGGGATGGACTAAAGGAGGAGAGTAGAGTTAATAGTCAGGGAAAATTCTCGGCTGTCTTCCGTCAGGGCAGAGGCAGAATTCGGCTAATCCAGGTTCCTCTCCTCCGCGGGGTCGTTTAACGCGCTCTAAGGCCCGGGCAGACGCGCAATGGGTGAACCCACAAACAAGGAAAGGTATGATCACGTTCATGGGGATAGAGTACTGACCACCCAATGGTCAAGAGCATTTAGACGGCCAACTTTCTGGAGATATAGCTGTGTATTGCAGGAGCATTACGGTTGTTAGAGTAGGTGTTATTAACATTCCACCCGTTGACTGTTAATTCCACACCTGTAAATGACAAGATCGGTAAGAGATCGTCCAACATGTTCAGGATAGTTTGGTTTCTTTTGTGCGTTGACGGCCCAACGAGAGCGTGCGCGATACTTGATCTGCTATGATGAAATAAATGAGACAGGACAGGAGGTAGAAGCTTGATGTAACGCGCACTTTGTATCTCGTGATCACGATGCCATTGGTTTCAATATAAATAAGGAAAAAATATCGTTCTAGTCCGTGCGTTGAGCTTTTTCATTGGGGAAGGTCAATTTGGGCGGCACTGACAAACATTGAGCTGCTGCCGATTGAGGGAGGATGTTTTCTGGGACGTGGGACGCGTTCAGAAATGAAAATTCGAGCGTAGAAAGCTCGTATGTGCCTGTCAGAAATAAAGAGAGAGAAAACAAGAGTCAATAACCTTGGTTTTGAAGAGTAATGATGCTTTCGCACCTCGCTCCCGATGCCGGCGGAGACGGATGAGGTTCCTCACTATGATTTGGCTGCTGTTTTCACTAAAGACACATAGACCTCTGGGGGAGAGTTTGTGGTGTAGCCTAAATGAGCATGATTCTGCCGGATTGTTATGTCTTCAAATCATTCCAACAGATTTTTGAGGCCAAAATTTCCCTTGACGGAACCATGTTGTCTCTGGTCTACGTTATCACGTGTCTCCAAGTCCCCTGAGACTTCAATCTTAAAGATTGACTCCAACATCTTCTCAACCGCTGTGGTCAGACTGAGCGGCGTAGATTTTTCCTGTCTTCCGACTCTCCATGCTTGAAGTGTGAGGTGATATTTGCAATTTTCCAGTCCTCCGAAAACATTCTAGGAGCGAGTGGTTGTTGCAAGATCATCACTAATAACCCACCATGTCTTCAGCCTGCGCTTTTTAAACTCTGGGGTGTACAGCATCTGGTTCCTCCAGTTTACCTTCAGACTCTTGAGTTAGTCACTTACCTTCTCTCCGGGCATTGTAACTTCACACACTTCATACTCCTCACACGTGGATCTTCCATCACCAGGCTGGCGTTTTCCGGACTGAAAACTTATGCAAAATACGATTTAGTTCGTCCGATATTTCAAGGTCCCACTGTGCTAAATCTCCAGCATCGCTGTCAGCAATCCGATGTTCAATCTCGCTACTTTTCTTACTTTATGTATCAGAAGAAAATTTTACTAACTTTGAATAACATTATTAGTCAGCTTACTTTCGCACTCTATCTCTACCTTCATAATGCTTTTGCAGTACTCCAACTTCCAACTAATATTGCACAATTGTACTTTTTATTACTCAATTGCTCTTTTGCTTTTTATGATGGTTTTGAAATCTCGTATTAAAACCTTAAAATATAGTAAAGAATTAGGCCATAGGGCATATACAGTCAGCTTCAGCAGTCAATCATGGACTGATCCCAAACTTCCATCATTCTCACGACCCTGTCTCCTCACCCCATAACCTTTGAGGCCCTGGATAATCAAGAACCCATCTATCCCTGACATAAATACACCGAGTGGCCTGGCCTCCACAGCTACTCGTGGCAACAAATCCCACAGATTTACCACCCTCTGACTAAACAAATTTCTCCTCATCTCAGTTCTAAATGGACGTCCTTCAATCCTGAAGTCGTGTACTCTTTTGCTAGAATCCCCTCCCATGGGAAATAATTTCGCCATATCTTATCAGTTTAGACATTTTAACATTCGGAATGTTTATATGATATCCGCTCATTCTCCTGAACTCCATGGAATACAACCCCAGAGCTGCCAAATGTTCCTCATACGGTAACCCTTTCATTTCTCGAATCATTAAGGTGAATCTTCAGTAAACCATCTCCAACAGCAGTATACCTTTTTCTAAAATAAGAGCCTCAAATCCCACATCACACTCCAATGTGGTCTCACGAGTGCCTTATAGAGCCTCAACATCACATTCCTGCTCTTATATACTATACATCGAGAAATTAATGCCGGCAGTGCATTCGACTTCTTCAGAAACGTTTCAACATGGAGGCTAACCTTTAGGGTATCTTGCCCAAGAACTCCCAAGTCTCCTTTGATCTCTGCAATTTGAATTCTCTCTCCAT
Source organism: Hypanus sabinus (assembly GCF_030144855.1). Taxonomy (NCBI): domain Eukaryota; kingdom Metazoa; phylum Chordata; class Chondrichthyes; order Myliobatiformes; family Dasyatidae; genus Hypanus; species Hypanus sabinus. The sequence continues at coordinate 38,685 of NW_026781423.1, read as the reverse complement.
CCAGATGATTTATTTTGTTTTCCTTCAAAATGCATGGTCATTCAATTTCCAACATTGTATTTCATTTTCCACTTCTTTGCCCATTCCCCTAAACTATCTTAGTTTAGGGGAACAGGCTCTCTGTTTCCTCGACACTTCCCGCTCCTCACTTATGCTGCCCCGGTGAAACACCACTGGTAACCGGCACCCAGACCAGTCGCGAAGGAGTTTCCTTTCAGAAAACTATACAGGTTTTGTCCGGTCTTGCCATGTGCCTGCAGGTACTCCGTAATATCATCCCTAACAATCGATTCCCACAACTTCCCAACCACTGATAACTGGCTAACAGGCCTTCTTAAATAGTGAAATAACGTTTGCGATTTTCCTATAATCCGGTACGCCAGAATCTATCGATTCTTGAAAGATTATTGTTATTGCCTCCACAATCTGTAGCATTAAAAATGCAGGGGTATAGCTCAGTGGTAGAGCATTTGACTGCAGATCAAGAGGTGGTTCAAATCCAGGTGCCCCCTTCAAAAATAAAAAAAAGTGACCACAACGATGATATAGAATATAATTTCATTTACTGAAGTTTAATGGCGATAGGTGTGAGGTGCTAAATTTTGCTAGGACTGATCAAAATAGGCCATACATGGTAAATGATAGGGCACTGAGGAATGCAGTAGAGCATAGTGATCTACGAATAATGATGCATAGTTCCCTGAAGGTGGAATCTCTTTTGGATAGGGTGGTGAAGAAAGCTTTTGGTATGCTGGCCTTTATAAGTTAGAAAATTGAGTATATTGAGAATTGAGATGTAATGTTAAAATTGTACAAGACATTGGTGAGGCCAAAATTGGAGTATTGTGTACTGTTCTGGTCAACGAGTTATAGGAAAGATGTCAACAAAATAGAGAGAGTACAGAGGAGATTTACCAGAATGTTACCTGGGTTTCAGCACTTAGTTACTGGGAAAGGCTGAACAAGTTAGGTCTTTATACTTTGGAGCATAGAAGGTTGAGGCGGGGCTTGATGGAGGTATTTAAAATTATGAGGGGGATAAATAGAGTTGACGTGGATAGGCTTTTTCCATTGAGAGTGGGGGAGATTCAACCAAGAGGACATGAGTTGAGAGTTGAGGAGCAAAAGCTTAGGAGTAACACGAGGGGAATCTTCTATACTCAGAGAGTGGCAACTATGTGGATCGAGCTTCCAGTAGAAGTGGTAGAGGCAGGTTCGGTATTGTCCTTTAAAATATGGATAGATATATGTACAAGAAAGGACCGTTCGGCACAGACTAGAAGGGCCCAGATGGCCTTTTGCCGTGCTCTAATTGTTTTATGGTTATATGATTAATCTCCCCCGCTACTTTCGTCAGAACTCAAGCTTGCTTTCTATCAGATCCAGGAGACCCTCAGAGCAGGTAGCTTCCTGAGCAACTTCTCAGACGTAATTTTTCCTGCACAAACTTCACTCCCTGCCGCTCTTGAATGTCCGGTATACTGCAGACGTCTTCCACTGTGAACACTGATGCAAAATACGCATTCACTTCCTCTGTCATCTCTGCATCTCTAATTGCAATATCTCCCGCGTCATTTTCTATTAATCCTATATCTACCCTCTACACTCTTTTACCCATAATGTATTTAAAACAGATTAGTATCTTCATTGATATTAGTCACCAGCTTCCTCTTGTAATTCATCGTATCCTTCCAAATGACCTACTTTGTTTGCTTCCGCAAGTTCTTACAAGCTCCCCAATGTTCTATCTTCCCACTAGCTGTGGCTTCGTCTTTTGCTTTTACTTCGGCAATGACTTCACTTGTCAGCCACGGTAGTGTTCTTCTCCCCTCTGAAAATATATCATTTTTTTTTTCTTTCCTGCAAATGTCCCTTTCCACTCACCTTCAGCCAGTTTCCCTCCCATGCCATTGTAATTTCCTTTATTCCACTGACATACCGACACATTGGATTTTATTTTTCCCTCTCAAATATCAATATTAACTTGATAATAATGTGATCTCTGTTCCCTCAGTGCTCCTTAACCTTGAGCTGTCTTACGAGCTCCGATCATCGCACAACACCCAAACCAACATGGCTGATTCGCTGGTGGGCTCAGTAACAAGCTGTTCTGAAAAAAAAAATCCTTAAACATTCTACAAATTCTCTCCCTTGAGGTCCAGTAGTGACCTGGTTTTCCCAATCCGTTTTCATGACACCCCTCTTCTATCTCCTGCTGTAACTGGTAAACCAACGCCACGGCTGCAGTTTGGACGCCTGTATATAACTGCCGTAATGGTCCTTTTACCCTTGCCATTTCTTAACTCAACACTTTCCAATCCTATGTCACCTGTTTCCAATGGTTCAATATTATTTCTTATACACAGACCCACAGCACCCCTTCTGCCTACTAACCTATCTTTCCGATGTAACGTATATCCTTCGACGTCTAGCTCCCGTTGGCAGCCATCCCTTAGCCAAGTTTCAGAGGTAGCCACAACGTCATATTTGCCAATCTGCAGCTGAATTTTCAGATCGTCCATTTTATTACTCATGCTGCGTCCACTCATCCTACTTAATGTCGACCTGTTCAGGCATATCAGCCTGCTCTAGTTGTGCTCACATTTGTCAAGATCTTTCTTAATCGTGAATACTGAGAAAAAGTATTCATTGAGGACTTTTCCTACCTCTCCGAAACCAGACCCATATTTCCTCTGTTATTCCTGATCTGTCCTGTCGTGACACACGTAATCCTTCAGTTCCCAGATACGTCGAAAACGCCTTGTGTATTTAATCTACTTCCTGGCGATATTTTAACCCTTTCTGATCGTAGATTCCTTGCGCGCTAACACTAGGAATGCGTTGCGCTGTTCTTCTGTGCCGCCGGCTCTCCACACTCACTCGGCCAAGCACTGCCGCTTTCTGAGACCGGTTCTCTGCTGACCAAAACAATCCTGTCAATAAAGGCACAGAACATTCCCCTCAGCTCTCTCTGTTTCACCTTTCGGTAACGAGGTCTGGTTCGTTGCCACTGACGAAATGGATTGCCCACTCATGTGAGGACGAGCCCTGGATCGCCCGCCTTGCTTCGTATCAATCACCGCTTTCGGCACGCTCTCCGCTAACAACGTGTTTCCATACCGCTATTCAGTAATCACAGCACTGGCCTGTTCACCCAGCCTGGCCTCGGCATCCGGTAACTAACACATTACGTATCATCACCCACTCTCACAGTAACCGCAATGTGCCGAGATTAGGAGACCTTTTCGAGGACTTCCCGCCACCATGGTCCTCCACTGACACAAGAACATCGGCCCGCGTTGATATGGGAAGCAGTCCTGAGAAAACTGTGTCCATGTCGGCGTGGGGCGCCGCCTCACGCTGAACAGACACATGTGTCCTGCCCCGGGGTGTTTTGCATTCCTGGTGCAAAAGTGAGATCCGGAAAACATTAAAAACCCGGGCCACGCAGGTTCACGCTTTGGGTTTTAAGGGATGTCGGTGTCTCCTTGGGGAACGTACTGGGGAAGATGAAGGTCACAGGCCGTTTTGTCTGACCGCATGGGTTGTCAGCGCTGGAGCGGTGCACACACTGGGCAGAATGGGCAGCGGGTTTTCGATGTGATCTACCGCTGTCTCGACGGAACTACAATAATTCTCCTGTGCTCTGATGATGGAAAGGGTTCAAGTTTTCCGGTGTTCACATTCTCTGGACTCTGTACTGACTATACACTATCCCGCTGATCGCTGCCCCGCCGTAGTACAACCGTTACTCCATCCAGCTGCATGACTCAATAAAGTTGACGCTGTTTTCATTAAACTTGTCTCCGTCTCTTGACAGAAGCTCTCTGCCTTCGGTACCGGCGAGCCTTTGGGAAGGTCTGGGGAGCCCCACCGGGCGCATTGAGGAGCCTGCTCCCAAAGCAGAGAATGCAGTGGCCTGAAACAGCCCATCCCGCTTCCCTGCCAACGCCGAGCCACTCTGACGCAGCTACCACATGCTGGTGAAGCCGGCTGGAGTGTGGGGCTGTGGGAATGCAGGGGCACACCGACACGGAGAATGTTTCCGGTGAGATTTCTCTCAAGGGCCCGTTGGGCTAAACAATCTCCCGGCATGATGATATCACCTGGGGGCATGATGAAATCACCACGGGGGCAGTCATCGAACCCATCTCACTCGGAGACAGTAACACGAGGGATGGAGGACAGGGGCGGTGGGTGTGTGGAACGCAAGGTCATTAGTGGTCACTGAGGAGAGAGGACCACTTACTGCGTGACAACGAGAAGAAGGCTGAGAGTGAGAGCGGGAGGCGGAGATAAATGACTGCTCCGGGAGAGAAAAGGGTAGGGCCCAAAGTAAGGGTGAAAGCTCCGAAATGTAATTAGTAACGGTCGTGAGATGTCGGGGTGATACAGGTGACTATGGAGTGATTGGAGTATATGTGGGGGGGGGGACGTTTTCAGAGATCGGTTAGCGAGTGTCTAGGGAAGAAGTGGCGTGTGGTTGACTGCGGGAAGTGCGGGGTGGATTTGCCTATGGAGGTGATTGGGTGGGTGTGGTGGCGTTCCTAAAGACCGATCAGCGAAGGGCCTGGGGGAGAGCGGCGTGTGTTTGACGATGGGAAGGGGAGGGGAGCTGGACGTTAATACGGAGCTGCTTGTGGGAATTTGGGTGGCGGTCGGAGTGTTCGGTCAGCGAAAGTCCAGGGAGTGAGCGGTGTGGGGTAGAGAGTGGGAAGGGAGGTGTGACTGCTGCAGGTGACTGTAGAGGTGACTTGTCGGTACGGGTGGCGTTCAGAGAGATCAGTCAGCGAGCATCCAGCGGCTGTGGCGTGGGCATGATTGACGTGTGGCTTACGGTGGGGAACTCGGCTTAATATCACAATCCTATGTCTGGAGTTTGCTGTTTTACAGTAGCAGTTCAGTAAAATAAATACTGAATTGTGCTCGTAAAGTAAGTGTTTTAAGATAAGTATGTGAATCTGAAGCAAAGGGTAAATAGTGACAGTGTAGAGGGGGTTTATTGTCCAGTAAGAAACCTGCTGCTGGAGAGAAATACACTGTCCCTGAAACTGGGAATGTGGGTCTTCAGACTCCGTCCAGTTCTCATTGATATTGGCATTGAGAAGAGGGTATGTACAGGATTGAATATCCTTATTGATGGATGCCCCATTTTTAATCATCCCTCTTCGACGCCAGAGAGGCTGGTTCCCGGCATGCACTTGGCTGAGATTTCTGCATCTTTTTTTTTGTTATTTTTAGTGGAAGTTCTGCCGGGTGATCATTGCAGGTTCAGGGCGGAGTTGCCGTTTTGGGAGATTCAGTGCTCACTCTGCCCGTTAACGCAGTGAGGGTCATGGAGAAAACCGGCAGCTTGTGATCCAAAGTACCCTGACACCGCGTCCCTGCACGGTTCTCCCAAATCTTACAGTAGATCACAGCCGAGAATGCCACTCGAAAACTCAGCGCTGCCCTGCCCTTCTCTGGGACGATGGATAATGAAACCTGTTTAACGGTCTTGTATATTCCGGTACCCTATTGGCATCAGTTCCCCGATTATTTAAATATTCAGCTGTCTGCGCAGCTTCCCTCAGCTTCACTCTTCCCTATGGACCGTTCCGATTACCACCACCTCCAGTAGCTCGGGGGTTAGAAGATTCCGCAGATAAGATGATAAGATAGAAGAGTAGAACTAAGCCAATTGAGTCAGCGTGTCTGCTTCGCCTTTTGATCATGGTGAATTCATTTTCCCTCTCAATCGCTGTCTACCTCGCCCGCTTCCGTTCACGTTGTACAATGTATCAAAGTCAGACTTAAATATACTCAATTAACTGGCCTCCTCTGTTGATTATGACAATGAATTCCACAATTTCACCAAGTTCTGGCTAAAGAAAATCACTCTCCACTCCATCCCTCTATAATGAGGCTGTATCCTCCTAAAAAGAGATTTCACTGCCCTATAAATCTGAAACCCTGTCTCCTGCAGCGGTTCCTCAGCCACACATTCATCTGCCGAATTATCCTTTGCTTATGCTCTCTGCCGTGTGGCACGGAAAGGGCTCCAAAGATAACTACCATGGATGTCCTGTTTTTCCGCTTTCAGAGAAACATGCATATTAACATAGAAACATAGAAAACGTGCTGCATAATGCAGGTCCCTGGGCCAACAAAGTTCTGCCAAACATGTCCCTACCTTAGAAATTGATAGACTTACCCATGGCTCTCTATTTCTCTAAGATCCATGTGCCTGCCCAAAAGTCTTTTAAAATACCCTATCAAATCCGCCTACTCCACCGTCGCCGGCAGCCCATTCCACGCAGTCACCAGTCTCTGAGTAAAAACCTTACCCCTGACATCTCCTCTGTACGTACTCCCCAGTACCTTAAAGCTGTGTCCTCTTGTGGCAACCATTTCAGCCCTGGGGAAAAAAGAAAAAAAAATGACTATCCGCATGATCAATGCTTCTAGCAACCTAAAATCTCTCTTCAGTACCTCTTAATCTTTTTCTGTTGATGTTATTCGTACTGAGAGGTAGCAAGACATCCGGCTGCCGACACTTCCACTTCAGAACGCCATGGACCCGATCTGAGACATCTCTGATCCTGGCAGCTGAGAGGTAACAGACCATCCGGGAGTCTCTGTCGCGCCTACAGAATCTCTACTCTGCTCCTCGGACGTTTTAATCTCCTTTCAACTCTGTAGTCCCCTTCATTACTCTTAATTTCTGAGCTGCAGCGCCAGATTCGGTGCCAGAAACACGGTCGCTGCGACCCCCGTCCCTCCCTTGTAGGCAGTCATCAACGGTATGCACAGTGTATTATCTCAGACGGGAACGGGCACAGATTACTCTGCTCTGGCTCCCATTTCCTTTCCTTCGTCTGACAATAACCCGCCGACCTCCCTCCTGCAATATAGCGACGCCTGCATCTCTGTTGCTCCTACCTATCACCATTCTCTTTTGTGAGCCAAAATTCATCGAGCTACAGCGCAAGTTGTTTAATCTGTTTTCAGGAGAGCTACAGTTCGATGTTTTTGATGCTAATGTGGTTATCTGGGAGACCACAGCTGACGCACGGAACAAAACACTGCCACCGGAGACATTCTGTCCGCGCTATTGTACGTTCATGGACGAGGAATGAAGAATTATGAAGAAAAATAGAAACACACCTGATAATTAGCTCACTTAAACCTGATACCGCCGAAGCATGATGATCCAACAACACTCACAACAATGCCCTTACCCAGAATGGCCGCCCCGCAGTGTTAACGCTAATTTTACTCAACCTTTCTAATGAATCCCGCTCAGTTATTGGCCGCAGTCCAGCTGAAAAAAAAAAATCCGTCTCTTAAAATTTGAGAGCGGACCCGAAGGTCGCAGTCTAAATCTGAAAAACTCCCCCGAATTTCCGCCTTTTAAATCTTGAATGGGAATCTGATTGTACTGGTAAACTTTCACACTGTTTCCTAAAATCATCAAGCTCAGCTTCGCCACTGCCACATTACTTCCGTTTCGACAACAGTCAGGGTCGGGAGGGGCGTTCCGCACAATATGTCTGGATAGATAGATAGTTAGACAGATAGATAGATAGATAGATAGATAGATAGATAGATAGATAGATAGATAGATAGATAGATAGATGGATGGATAGATAGATAGATAGATAGATAGATAGATAGATAGATAGATAGATAGATAGATAGATAGATAGATAGATAGATAGATAGATAGATAGATAGATAGATAGATAGATAGATAGATAGATAGATAGATAGATAGATAGATAGATAGATAGATAGATAGATAGATAGATAGATAGATAGATAGATAGATAGATAGATAGATCGACGGATACGTACATAAGCCGAATGGACCGCAGTTAGGTACTGGGATATTGCGTGCAAAGAGAGGCATCAGGAAGGGAAAGAATAGCACCTCAATGTTCCTGGATGCCATACGACCATAATGCGATGCTATATTGAAGCAGAATCTGGCCATTCGGCCCACCGAGTCTGCTTCGCCATTTATTCATGGATGATCCATTGCCTTCTTCCCATAATTCTTTACACGTCTGTAAACCCTTGTCTTGAATATTCTCGATTTATATATTCTCAGCCGCCTGTAGAAACGCGTTCTCCAATTCTCCACTCGGCCTACATGTATTCCTCTTCTTTACCATTCCAAATCTTTGGACCAATACTGTGAGACTGCGCCCTCTGGACCGAGATCCCCCCCCCCCCCCATAGATTCGTCCTCTCCAGGTCGAGTTCTTTTGGCATTCGACGGGACCAATGGTTCCATTTACTCTTAAGGAATTACTTATTCTTCACATACATCCTCGAAACCGAAGAATACCCTGGGAAATGACTGAAATCCGAAAAAAAATTACTCCCTCCTCCTATCCCACCACCCCGTCACTTGCTTTTTCATGATGCATCAGGGTTGACCGCCAACAGGCAAGTAACAGCAAACCCCAGGAAGAGTGACCATGTACTGCAGGTCAACAAATCTATTATTCACCCGGTAATTTCGACATTCCTCATGCTCTCACACTTACTAACAGGGAGCGAGAGATTTCCCCGCTTCCACAGGGAAATGGGAGGAAAACACAGGTCATCTATAATGATGTTCCCAGAAACTGAGGGCCAGAGTTAGTGAGAAGGATTCGATAGATTTAGTCTCACCCTAACTGAGACTGTCCTTCATCGGTGTAGGTCGATTGTACTAGACCAGACCATAGGCCGTCACACATCAGAAGAACCAGGCGCTTTACTTATGTGTGTCGTGTTCGATAGCTCTACATCCTATCCCTCAGCGTCCTCTCCGGTAACTTTTCAAACTCTGACGTGAGATTCAACAGTCTATATTTTCTTGCATTATATATTCCACGTCTTAAATAATAGAATGACATTTGACACAGTTTTTCTGGGATCTCGTTTGTGGCTGCGTGAACAATGGTCAAGACGGCGCAATCTCAACTCCTGCCTCTCTCTGAATAAAATGCAGTGTACACAGTGGGCCTTGGGGAATTACCCAGCTCACTGATCTTTTGCACTATCTTTTTAGTGATCTCGGACTTACAAAAAGAAAATCGGTTCTGATAAGTAAAACATAGGAAACGTTTCTTCACAGAGTCTTACAGCACGGAAAAGACCCCCCAGCGCATGCGCCCTTGCGATTTAGGGATAGATTCAAAGTCGTTCAAGTCCCAGAAGAGCTGGGTCAAAGGAAGCCAGATGTGACTAATTTAACTGTACAGCTTTACAGTATCGAACGGGCGGGCCGAAGGGCCTGTGTCACCACAGTAAGGAAGGGTTTCATACGAACTGTGACTCTATTCCACTCAACAGATCCTGACTGACCTGTTAAGTTCCTTGAACAGTTGCATTAAATCCGACTTAGTATTCCTCACAAATGATCTTTCTTTTTGTGCTTGAAGGCTGCAGAGAAGAGTCATCATGATTGCAGGGGCTTGTGGGCAGAATTATGCCATTCAGCCCATTTGGTCTGTCCCGCCGATCCCACTTCCCACACTGAATCCCTTGCACCTCGCCATATCTTTTGATGCCCTGACCAATCATGTAACGATGAACTTCTCGAATATACATAGAAATACACATAAAAATGTTGCCTACAACGAAGTCTATGGGAAAGCATTCCACAGATACACTATCCTCCGACTAACAAAATTCCTCCTTCCCTCTCACAAACAACAGACAATCTGCAGATGATAGAAATCCAAGCAACAAATGCTGGTCAATCTCAGAATTGGAAAAGCAATTGACGTCTTGGGACGAGACCAGTCTGCGGAACTAGAGAATAAAAAAAAAGATGAGGAGTAGATTTATAAAGAGTAACATAAAGAGATAGGAGAAACCAGGAGGGGAAGGGGTGAAATAAATAGCTGCTGAAGCTGATTGCTGGAAGAGATACTGGGGAGCTGGAGAAGTGGGAGTCTAATAGGTGAGGACAGAAACCATTCAAGAGAGAAAAACAGGTAGAAGCAACAAAAGGATGCGATTGGTGGGCAAGGAGATAAGGAGAGAGACGGAAAAGAGGATGGGACTGGTGAAGGAGGGAGGGTGTACTACTACCGGAAGTTTGAGAAATCGTCATCATGCAGTCAACTTTGAGGCTACCCTGTCGGAATATGAGGTGTCGTTCCTCCTACCTGAACATGGCCTCGTCGCGAAAGTCGAGGAAGCTTGGCATGGACATATTGGAATGGGAACTGGCATTAAACTGACTGGACAATGGCAGATATCTCTTCTTTTAAGTGCTCGGCGAAATGGTCTCCCAACTTGCTGAAGTCGTTGTATACTCCATCCACTGCCCTACCTTCATTAATGAGTTTTGTTTCATTGTCAGATAATTCTATCAGGTTCGTAATACACGACCTGTCCTTGACAAAGCCATGCTGACTATCACTAATCGGATTATGCCTCACCATAGGCTCACTAATCCTGACTCCCAGGATCTTCTCCAACAACCTACCCACGTCACTAGGCAGTAATATCATGGATTATCTCTAATCCCTTTCTTGAACAAGGAAACACCATTTCCAACTTTCGCTTCTTCTGGTACTTCCTTCCACCATAGTAATAATGCAAAGATCATCACCAGAGACTAAACAATCTGTTTCCTCGTTTCTCAAGTTAGGCGGAGCTATATATCATCCGGTCGCGGTAATATATTCAATTTAATCCCTTTCAAAAGCCTCAAGACGCCCTTTTTCTTAATCTCATTAAGTACTGCTACCTCGTCTGACTCTATGCAAACGCTTCCACTACTGCACTTGACTGTTCCTTTACGGACACGGTTCATCTTCTTGCTCTTCATATACTTTACCTTGGGGTTTTCCTTAATCCTGTTCACCAAGACCTTCAGATTGTTCTAGCTCTCCTAATTATTTTCTTCAGCTCCTTCTCGGCAAGCTTGTATTTACCTAGAGCTCTGTAAGCATCTAGATTTTTTATTTGAAACTGTCGTAAGTTTTCTCATCTTCGAATCGAGATTCTTCACATCTTTTGCACACCATGGTTCTTTTACCTTCAATTCATCCTGTCTCGAGGGAACATGCAAATTGAGAAGCACATGGATATGTTCCCTGCCATATTTCTGCAGTGCATTTCCCTGAGAAAGTCTGCTCCCAATCTGTGCTCCAAGTTCCTACCTATTAGCATAGTAAATGTCACAAATTGTTCATGATAGTAACGCTACACTGTTTGTTTTTGTTATCCCCATGAGTTTATTTGATTTTCGGTTACCCAGTGTGATAAATTCTAAGGATTCCTTTAGGCCTAAGAGTCCGGTGGTTCATCAATATATTAAGGAAAATTAGTATGGTATATTAACTACATTTTACAGGTGGGTCAAACGATCATTTAGCTAGCATTGTCGGTGTGCTACTTGCACCTGAGTTACAGGTATGATACAGCAACAACTTAACAACTATTTATCAGTATATGCTGTAGTAATGGTTTCCGTTATATTAGCCTGACGGTAGGTGGGGGAAATTTGTACATGTGGAGTTGTAATTTGTTCAGATTACTTTTCGGATTGGATGAGTCTTAAAACAGGCCTTTGTTGCTGGAGGTCAGATTTACTGTTATAAAATCATCAAATGTAATTCCATATACAACGTATCGATTTACATGTCATCTTCTTAAGGATCGTTGCACACAGAGGTCTTGGGGGAAGGAGCGAGTTGACTGTTTACCTGAAAAAACAGTTCAAATTCAACTCTGTATATGGACCTTTGACTTAGAAATTAGAAGTTAAGGATTTGTGGGGTTAATAATTATGGGTTTTTGCCATGACTTTTGGCATAATGGGTACAAGTGGTCTTAACAAACGGTTAGTATATCATACTAATTTACTTAATGCATTACAGAATACGCAAAAGTGTTAATTTGATGGGAAAAGGCGATTAAACAAGAAGGAAAGGAATTTTATGGACACGACTTAGAATTGGTCATACTTTGCTTAGTTATTCCTTATGTCATGTTGGAAAACAACATGCTGGGTCGTGTAGATTTTGTCATTAAGTAAAAGTCCGACACATGCTATTTCACAGTGAAGCATATCAGATAGAATGAAATCAAATTCCCGACTCAATACAATTTTAATGTTAATATTAAAAAAAAATCTTTCTTAAGTTATGGTAGGGATATTAATTTAATTCACAGCATATTGTTCCATTGAGTATAATCTATAGGGCGTTTTGATTAATTTATTATTCATCAGAAAAGAAAATAAGCAGTGAAGGTTTTATTTACAAATTCCCAGCAACGCAGAGCAGTCCTGCTGGCTGCAGGAATGCGCCTTTGGGTTAGAGTCTGCACCGCCATTTATTCAAATCACGCCCTGTTTTATTTTACGTTAACCACTCATTCAACGGGAAGGCCGAACATAGTATGATTGATAGTCGATAAGCAAAGGGTAACTGAATAGTGCAAAAAGGTTGGACCTAGATTGATAGGCGTGAATGGGAAAAGATTGGCATATTCACATACCAATGGATGGACGGAATTCCGGAGTAGTTCTTTGACTGACATCTGGTTGGGCCACGGGGGTATCAGCAGGACAGTGGTTTGCCGCCAACACCTAAGCACCACAACACCCCCCCCCCCCCCGCCCACAACCACAGACAGAGTACGCTAATGTCACGGAGATGTCCGGCGATGAGACAACCCGCCCGGGAATTATAACTAATGGTGAAATTGATATGTTGGAGCCCCGAATGGAGACGCTTTGGAAGCTCTGGATTGTGCTCAGAACCTGGCTTTGTTAATGAACGGAAATACCGAAGAGACCGGATACTTCACGGCACTGACCACGTGCTCCCTGAATTTCGACTGTGTGACCATGTAAATAATGGTGTTGGTGCAGCAGCTGAGATCCCTCAGGACACCCCCGATTTATTGAAAGATCCATTCAGAATCATTGAAATCTAATCCTTTTCCTGAAACCTGATAATATATGACATTTACAGTGTGCGTCATCCACAGGAGGATGAAGCTGCCGGAGATGGTGAAGAGTAAAACTACAGATCTCCTCCTGCTCTCCAATTCCGGGTCACTGCGGTTCTCCCCCTTGCACTGGCCCTTCAGACCCTTCCGGACCCGACTGGCCATTAAAATGTGTCTGACCGTCAGAGTGTTGAGCAGGAGGATCCCAACAATAGGTTGTAATGGGGTTAAAAACGTATCAAGCCAGTCGTATCCTAACCACCAGGGGTCAGTGAAGTATTTTTTCCAAGATAACACAGAACCAGGACATGTTGTCGATGATCACCCAGTGCTCCCACGTGAAATATCGCGGAAGGTTTTTAAGGCAGAACAGTACCCCAGTTGTTGTTAGAAGCACAGCCGCAGTTTTCCCGGTGCAATATTTCGTTTTCAGCTTCGTACAGAAAATAATGACAAACGGATCAAAGGTGAAAGTGACGGTGAACCAGACAGAACATTCAGTGGCTGAGAACCTCAGTACTTCGATAACACTGCACACAGCGGTGATGTCCAGAAAATTCCACAGGTTGTAATGCACATTCATTTGAATCAAAATCACCTCGATGACAATGGTCAGTAGATCCGCCGCTGCCATGGCTACCAGGTAGCGAGTGGTGCAGGTAGAGATGCCGCACTTTCTGCGGGAAAGGATTACAATTGTCAGAAAATTCACTGGACAGAGAGAGAGAGGGAGTGAGAGAAGGAAGAGAACATCACCCAGAACACATTCTCCGGGAAGTAACACGGGAAGGAGAATCAGCTAAAGATCCGAGGCGAGAGTTTTTAAAAGCTGGAAATCAGACACGGGTTACAGTGTCTCTGACCAGCCTTCTTCAATATGGAGATAGGACGAGCTGAGGAATCGGCGGCGAGAAAACCTAGCGGCACGAACAGCAATGATCTGTGGTCTCCCGGATCCAGTCGGTGATGGAGCCGATTTCACTGATTTAACCGTGACTGACCGGGCCTCTGGAAACTCTGCATCTGATGGGGCCGATAAAGGATACACAGGGGAGCCACACACAAATTACTGGAGGAGCTGGCACGTCAGGCAGCATGTATGAATTGGAACAAACTCCCGGTTCTAGCCGAGACCGTCTTCAGGACGAAGCCGTGCTCCAATTCACGACGTGTGTCAGCGCGAAAGCAGCTATAGTTCGTGTCGAGGGACTGAGTGGCTCCGTCAAGGGATTAATTCTGGACACGGGTTCAGGTAATCAGACCCAATCATTGACCAACAAGCTGGAGAGCCCGTCTCTAAAGACCCCACAGGGAGACATGAAACACGGGAGCAGTATTCACCCTGATCAGTAACACAGAAACAGTAACTTAACAATGTCATGTCTCCCAGTCTCACTTTCTGGAGAGCTCCCTGGCCCCCATCATTATGGTAAATTTAGACAGAGTCCCATTAGAAGCCTCCCTGTCTCACCTTCCCGGACAGCAACACTGGGACAACTCTGGATATGGTGCCATTAAAGGCCGGGACAACGTCCGAGTCCGTTCGTTGTCCCCATGAGTCACAGGAGAGACAGAGATTCAGTTTTGCTCTGTCATTTAATATGAAAATTCAGAAAGTTGAACTTACAGGAATGAATTCACTGATGGGTATTTGTACAATGATCAGAAATTTAGCAGCGTGTAAAATGGTCATGAACAGATGCACAGGGGCCAGTACACAAAAATACAGAACGTGAATTGCTTTGCTCACTCACCAGGACCAAAGATTGCAATGAGCAGGTACAATATTTTCTCCACACCGAAGTACGTATCCATTGTAGACATTTTCTCTGTATAGTCATTTATTCCCCTGTCCAGTAGACGATCTCTCGGAATGACATGTTGGGGCAGCGAATGCCTGAAGTTTTTAATAACATTCATCGACTCCACATGGACAGATTTCAACAGATTTGGAAACAGAGAGTTTTACATTATTTACTAATCATTACTAACATATCATCCTTTCCTGGAAACGCCCGACTTGCATTAATAATAACCCTCTTAAATTCACACATAAACAACATAACATCACTGATACTATCATTGCTACACCTGACTATCAACTCATCAGTATTCTCAATGAGAGCCTTATCCCTACATTTCAACCTCATCGATTAAATTATCTTGTTTATGAATCGCGGCAAATGACTCACCCAAAAACTCAACCTTCTCTATTTGAGTAACAATCATTTTACCCCCATCAATCCAGACTGAAAAATTCGGATCATGATGTACCGTAGCCCCTATTTCCTTTAATCATTACCTGAACTTCCCTAAGTTTAATATCCCTTCCAGAATAACCTCAATAAGCCCTCCAGTAAACGCTTTTCGCAATCTTCAAAATTTTCCACACCACAGCCTGTAGCCTTTTTGTTTTTGATAAGGTCACTCGGAGACTGATACTTCTCAACCTGCCTAAACTCTTTACTTCTGTCCCTAATTGATTCTATGCACTCTGCAGTCCACCATGGTGCAGCCTCTCCCCCGTGAATTCCCTTTTAATAGGAATCACTTTCAATACTGTTGAATGAATAATGTGATATTACATTTCATTACAAAATTTACATCAAACTCAACTTTTAGCCCTGACAGGTGTTCACCACATAATAATTTAAACCCCTCCCAAATAGCTTCAACAAAAAAATCACGTCCTCATTGTGGCCTCTTGTCACTCAAGTAAATCTATACAACGGCTTATAAAGACAGACAAATGTCACGCCCCAATGTTTCATCACCCATAGCGTCCAACATGCTCAGGACAGCCAATGTGTTCAAAACCAAAGCTAAGTATCTAGCTATATCAGAATTATTAAGAATATTGAATTTCGTGGCGAGAACCAGTATTCCTGAAAATATGTATAAAATCGGGACTACTTCACAATTCATATATATATTGAACATTGGAAATCAGGCTTCTCGCATTCTGCAATATTTTAATCCCATAATGTCGACTGGGATTCAGACACCGCACGCTTCAGAGCTTCATTTACAGCTTCCCACATAGCATCAGTTATACCCAGATACTTTTCTGCAGGTTTCAAAATACTTTCAATTTCCACAGTCTGATGTGACGGCTGAGCAACAGAATTCACCAGGTCGGTTCTATAATCACAAATTTTATTTTATCCAGATGTAAAGTATCATTAGTAAGAGAACTCTCATACCGACATATATCCATTGATTTCATAGTCCCTTCTCTGACTTGGGAGAAAAGAGACTATCATCGTTTTGATTAACTGTGTACAAGATCACTCTCCCTGACTGACGGCCATATGAACTAGCGGTCGTATGAATTCATATTTGACGACAGGAATTTCAGCCAGTGACAACTGGGGAAAAATGAATCTGAGCTACGACAGGTCGCGTGCAAATCTGCCCCAATCTCAGCCCAACCACTTCTGCTCCTTCGCCATTTTGGAGTTAATCGATCTGCCGCAGTCGGTGGTCGCCAGCCCACGGTCAGTCTCTTCGAGCGGTGTTTGTTGTGGATAAGGAGCAGTGTTGATGAGCGAACTAGAAGCCAACGCAATATGACTACAACTCCCAGACGGCTACGCGCCTGCCCAGTCCACATCCCCAGTACAACAGCTGCCGCTGAGAAAATCCAAAGACTGCCCGATTTCTCGTTATCTGGTCAATATCCTTGGATACCACCGTTCAAAACCTCCACAATTTTTTTTTCCTATTATTTAGTTGCAACACTTCAGGTGCGATTAAACTAAAGATTCATGAAAATGCAGAGTAATTACCTCACAATGGAATTCTGTGCCTCGAATACTAGTGACGTCTACCCATTATCCAGTGCAGCAACTTTCCATGAGTTATGAACTCCTGTCCGAGTTTCCATCTGTACATCAACGCTGTAGAACACACAGACCATTCTCGCAAGACGTAACAATACTGGAAATCTCATCTGCAAACCTCCAGCACTAAATATTGTCCACACTGACGTCCTCTGCAACTTCAACATCACCATAACATGAGAGGCATTGATCGTGTGGGTAGTCAGAGGTTTTGTTTTTTTTTTTTTTCCCGGGGTGATATGGCTGGCAAGAGAGGTCACAGGTTTAAGGAGCTTTGCGGTAGGTACACAGGAGATGTCAAGGGTAAGTTTTTAGCGCAGAGAGTGGTGAATGCATGGAATGGGCTGCAGGCGACGGTGGTGCAGGCGGATACGATTGGGTCTTTTAAGACAAGTATATGAAGCTCAGAATCAAGGTAACCCAAGGTAATTTCTCATTTAAGGGCAAGTTCGGCACAGCTTTGTGTGCTGTAGGTTTTCTATGTTTTGATCGAAATCGTGTACGCTGTACTTGGCTTAATGAAGGGCATAATGGTAGACGTTCTCCTTATAACCCAGCCGTGGAAGAATGGAACTGCACACCCGTGTCCCGCTTGTCTCTGCAGAACACAATTCCCTATCATTCCCGGTGTAAGACCTAGCCTGGTCCTTCCTGGGAAGGTGCAACTCCTCACAACTGTCTGCAGGACACTCCATCGGCCACGTGTCCAAAACCCACATATCCAACTGCTTCACTCACGACCCATGTTCTGATGAGCTACCTCGCTGTCCGATCACACTCTGAAACTTGGTGTCATCTGCAAACCCTGTTTGAAATATTGCCATTGAAATGCACATACTTATGTATCCTGTCCTTTAGAATGTCTTCCAATAATTTAACAACGACAGACATCAGGCTCACCTGCTTCCTCGAATTCCCCGGCTTATCATCAGAGACTTTATTCAAATATGAAAGCGAACCGCTGCCACCTCACCTGTGGATCAGATATTTTAAGTAAGTCTGCCAAGGCGCCTGCAATGTCCGAATTAACTTCCCGAAAGGGTCAAGGAGATATCTTATTTGAAAGCGAATTTACAGTTTTGGACCATAAGATGTGAAGGCAGAATCTGACCATTTGCCCAACCGATTCTCCACCGCCATTTCATCGTGGCTGATACTTTTACTCTAAATACCTCACCTCCATCCTTCTCTCTATATCTTTTCTTGCCCTGACTAATCAAGAATCTTAGCCTTTACCTTTATGATTTGGCCTCCGCTGTTGATTGTGAGGCCTCTCCATTGCGTTATAAAGTCTCAAAATTACATTATTGCATTTTTTAATGTTGTTGTCTCCTTAAAATGAATGCAAACTTCGTCGCATTCGACTTGCTCAGCAGATATGAATTGCAAGTAAAACTTCCGGGAATCCTGCACAAGGACGCACAAGTCCCTTTTCGCCCCGAAATTTCCATTGATCTACATTTAGAAAATACTCAACGAATATGGCCAACATCCTGAAAAGGGAGGGGTAGCATCCAGAGGTCCCGGGCACCCTGCGGAAGACAAGTGCAGAGATTGTTGGGACACAAACACAGATATTTAAATTATCCTCAGTGACAGGTGAGGTACTGGGGGTTGGAGGACAACCAATGTCGTTCCACTGTTCAAGAAAGGCTCTAAAATTAAACTAAGAGATTGTACATTGGTGAGCTTGACATCAGCAGGGGGAAATTTACTGGAACATATGCGCAGGAACCGAAAGTATAAGTATTTGGATAGATGTAGACTGATTAAGGATAGTCAGCATGGCTTTGTGCATGGTAGGTCATGTCTAACTAATCTTATAGAATCTCTTTTTGAGTCAATGTTATCAGGAATGTGGATGAAGGCAAGGCAATGGATGTTATCTACATGGACTTTAGCAAGTAACCTGACAAAGTCTCATATGGGATGCTGGTCATCTGCTCAATTTTTGGGGAAGGATTTACTTGGACATCTGACCTAATGGCACACTAGCGAGTTCCGGGTTCCGGGTAGCATCCATTCTCTTGTTCGGTCTGCGGGAAAGGATTCACTCAGTTAACCCACCTATGGAGACACCAACGAGTTCACACTGGGAAAAAGCCATTTACCTGTACAAAATGAGGGAAAGGATTCACTCAGTCATCTGATCACCTGGCACACCAACGAGTTCACACTGGGGAGAGGCCGTTCACCTGGACAGACTCTGGGAAGGGATTCTCCCAGCCAAATCAACCAAAGGTGCATCATTGAGTTCACAGTGGGGAGAGGCTGTTTACCTGCTTTTAATGTGGGAAGGGATTTACTCTGTAATCTAACCTTGTGACACACTACCGGGTTCACACTGGGGAGAAAGATTCAATAAACTGCGTGCTGTATATATTAGTTCATCAATGTTGCTGAATGCTATTTGAAGTGTGACTGTCGGTGCTGAACTCTGCAATTATTGCTGCTGCTCACCACATCCAGTTCTTTACCTGGTCACTGGGCATTGGAGGAGTTTCTGCTGATTCATATTCACAGTTAAACATTCTAGATCTTTGTCAAATAACTCTGTTCTATGTTAAAATCTGTCTCCGGTCCATAGTGAATTTATAACACACATAGTGCACAGTAGAGAGTTAACTCAGGCCAGTTGGACCATGCCTGTGATTCAGTTCCATGACAGTCCTTTTAAATCCTCCCCTGTTGTTCATCTCTGGCGCTCCCTGTGGTGATGGGCTCCAAACAGTCACTTCTCTGTGGGTGAATAGGCTTCTCTTGAATTTTCCGCAGACTGAAAATGTCGAGCTGAATGCAGTTGCAGCTGATATGTTCTTTGCCCCTGAAGTCTCTGGGCTGACAAGGAATGGCATTGATAGTTAACCAATCATTTAAGGACTTAACCTCCTTATTTGGTGCTCATTTCCACATTATGGATCATATTCCCTGCTTCTAAATTGTTAACAGATAAACACAGAAAACCTACAGCGCAATACAAGCCCTTTGGTCCACAAAGTTGAGTCGATCTTGTCCCAACCATAGAAATTACTAGGGCTCCCCATTACCCTCAATTACACTAAGCTCCATGTACGGATGCAAAAGTCCCTTAAAATCACCTATCGTATACGCATCCACCACTGTTACCGGCATCACATTCCACACACCCACCACCTTGCGTATAAAAAGCTAACCCCTGACATGTCTTCTGTAGCTACTCCCAAGCACCTTAAAACTGTGCCTTGTTGTGGCAGCCATTTCAGCCCTGGGAAAAAGTCCTTGACTATCCATACGATTAATGCCTCTCATCATCTCAGACACCTCTATCAAGTGACCTCTCATCCTTCTTCGCTCCAAGGAGAAAAGGCCGAGTTCACTCAATCTGTCTTTATGAGACATGCTCCACAATCCAGACAATATCCTTGTAAATCTCCTTAGCAGCCTTTCTATGGTTTTCAGATCGATCCTGTAGTGAAGCAATCAGGAATAAGCACTGTACTCCAATTGGGGATTGACCAGGCTCCCATATGTCTGCCAGGGTTGTTGGAAAACACCACCGAGCTCTAAAGACTGAAAGCAGAATGAGAAACCATTAGTTGGATTTTCAGTATAGCAGAGTCAGAAGCCAGAGGTGGGTCTGCACAGAGCAGAGTTTGGAGCTCTGGATGATGGTCGGGGTAAGAACGTATGATGATCAGAAGGGAATCAGCAGCAGGGCGTGTCAACGAATGACAGGGTAGCAACATTTGGAAGCTGATTAACAGAAAATAAGCTGGTTGTCTGATTGATGACACAAACAATGCCTATTGTGTTGGAAGTAGTTATATCTATTGAGGGATGTTTCTGTTTGTTTATCCTGTAATATTACATCTCAATAGTTATTATGGACAGTCCTATTAGTAATAATGTATGGTTATCATACAATTTGTAAGGTCTAGACTCTAAAACTGGGTCAGGCTTGAATTTGTGGTGCCTTTGTGCAGTTACGGTGAAAGATGTTTGCCATTTAACTGTATCTGTGTACGTAATCAGATTGAGTTCAACAGATACAGGATCCCAGAATGTGTTGGACTGTGTCTGTTATCTCTTGGCATGCTCTGCATTTATCGCCTTGTTTGCTTGTATTTTTTGACATTTGTGTTTTTGTTTTTATCTTTGATAACCACCTTGACCTATATTTCTGCAAGGAACTCCTGGGTTACACAGGTAGGCAGAGGGGGAACTGTGGCTCTGTTGGTAACAAATCAGATCAAATCATCAGAAAGTTGACTTAGGATTGGAATGTGTTGTATGATTCTGGGAAGAACGAAGGAACAGAAAGTTTGAAAAGACTCTGATGCGAGTTATCTGGAGACTCCAAACAGTAGTAGGTATATCTTCCACAAATTACAACGGGAGATAGAAAATGCTAGCCAAAAATGGCAATGCAACAATAGTCATGGAAGACAGTCATTCAGACATATTGGGTAAATTTAGTTTGGCGCTGGATCTCAAGAGATTGTAACTCCAGAATGTCCATTAGATAACTTATCAGACCATCTCCTGGTTGTGGCCAGCTGGGAATCAGCTATTCTGGATTTGCTGTTGTGCAATGGACCAGAACTAATTAAACCACTTAAGGGAAAAACAATCCGGAGGAGAGAGTGATCTTAATATAATGGAAGTCGTCCTGAAATTTGAGATGGAGAAACTAAAGTAAGATGCATTACTGCAACCGTGGAATAAGGACAATTACAGAGTCACGAGAGAGGCCATACTTGATAGGAAAGAACACTGGCAGGGATGACGACCAAGCATCAATGACTGTATTTTTTGGAAGCAATTCGGAAGACACAGGATATATGCATGCCAAAAAGGAAGATCTATTCTAAAGACAACATCATACAACCGTGCTGAAGAGAAGACCAAACCAACATAAAAGCCAAAGAGAGGGCATATAACAGAGCAAAAGTTGCTGAGAAGTCAGATGGTTGGGAAGCTTTTCTAAACAAACAAGAGGCAACTAAAAAGTAATTAAGAAAGAAAAGATGGAATCCGAATCTAGCTAATTACATTGATACGAAATGTTTCCTCAGATACGGAAAGTGTAACACAGAGGCAAGAGTGGATATTGGACCAGGGAAAGCAATATCTGAAGGGTTATGGGGGACAAGGAGATGGATAAGCATTGATAAGTATATGAACTGAATATGTATTTCACATCAGTCTTCATTGTGGGAGCGGGATGGCGGCTGTCCAGATGTCAGCGGTCAGAATTGTGTGAAGTTGCCGTAACTCGAGAGAAGGTTCCTGGGAAGCAAAGAGGTGTGAAGGAAAATAGATAATTTGGACAAGATGATGTACATCCCAGCATCGAGGAAGAGGTGGCTGAAGAGATTGTGGAGGTATTAGAAATGATGTTTCAAAAATCATTCAAAGACTAAAAATTTGGAAACGTCACTCCACTCTTCCAGAAGGAAGAAAGATGGAAGAACGGAAATTTTCTGACTGTTAGTCTGACTTCATTGGTTGGGTAAATATTGCAGTCAGCTGTTGGGAATGTGTTTTCAGGGCACGTCAAGACACATGATGAAATCGGCAATTTCAAGCGTATTTGCCTCAGGGGAAATCCTGCCTAAAATGTGCGTTGCAAGGATAAAAAAAATGGCTGATTGGCAGGACGCAGAGTATAGTAATAATGAGGACATTTTCTCTTTGGCTGCCGGTGACTAGTGATGTTCCACAGGACTTGGATGGCAGAATTGATAGCTTTATTGCAAAGTTTGCCGAATACATCAAGATAGCTAGACGGCCAGGTAGTTTTGAGGAAGCAGAGAGGCTATAAAAGGACCGACGATCAGAGGGATGGGTGTAAATGAAGCAGGTGGAATACCGTGCAGGGAAGTGTGTAGTCATACACATTGGGAAAAGGGACACCGGGGTACGCTATTTTCAAGTAATCTCAACTTCAGAGCACTTGTGCAGCAGTCCCAAACGAAAAACTTGTAGGTTGAGTCGGCGGTGACGAAGACGAATGCGATTTTAGCATACATTTCAAGAGGACGAGAATAGAAAAACAGGAATTTCCTGTTGAGGTTTTATATAGCATTGGTGATACTTCACTTAGAATATTCTAAGCAGTTTTTGGCCCCTGAGAAATGATGGACTGACACTGGAGTGAGTTTATGATAATGACTCCAGGATTTAATGTCTTGTCATATGTAGAACATTAGATGGCTCTCAACTCGTGGCACTGGAATTCAGAAACTGAAGGGTGATATAATTGAAATGAACTATTGAAACAGAATAATGCCATTCTGTCAATCTAGCCTGTGCCAACCCGTCTATCTTCAGAGTTCCTGCAACTTCCACTGGGACCATATTCCTTCATACCCCTCCCACCATGAACCCATCCAAATTTCTATGAAATGTTGGAATGGAACCTGCCACTTGCTCTGGCAGCCCATTCCACAATCTCATCGCCTCTGAGTGAACAAGTCTCCCCTCATTTTTCTCTTAAAGAATAAGTAATGACCTTTCAAGAATCACTGGATTTGGGAATGGTTCTGGCGGACTACAAAGTTGCAATTATCACTCCATTCTTTAAGAAGCGAAGGAGGCAGAAGACATGAAATCATAGGACAGTTAGAAGGAACTTAGTGGTTGGGATGATCTTCAAAACCATTAACGATGATCTTTCCATGTACCTGGATAAGCATGATAAAGTAGGCCAACGTCAGCATGGTTTCCCTCAGGGGAAATCTTGCCTGACAAACCTGCTGGAATTCTTTGATGAAATTATAGGCAGAGTACAGAAAAGTGAATCAGTGAAAGTTGTTTGTTTGAATTTTCAGTTTGTCTTTTATAAGATGCTCTACATGAGGCTGCTTAACAAGATCACAGGTCAGGGTATTACAGGAAGGATATTGGCATCAATCGAAGATTGGATTATTTGCGGGAGGAAAAGATTGAGAGCAATGCAAACCTGTTATGCTTTCTGGCGGTAGCTAATGGCGTTCTGCTGGGTTCTGTTAGATATCGATGATTCGATGAGAGAATTGATGGCCTGGTTACCAACTTCGCAGTTGATATGAAGGTAGGCGCTGGGCAGATAGCTTAGAGTAAAACGGGTTCTGCAGAAGTACTCAGACAGGTTTGGAGAAGAGGCAATATGGTGGCACATGAAATACACTCTATGGACTGCAGTCTTATGTCAGGTACGCAAGTTCTGTCAGCATAACGCTGCACGAACATTTTTAGCAAAACACTCCGATACAATACGGATTTCATGTTCTTGCAGACAAAAATGCTGTTTCGGTACTACAAGTCCATTTCCACAGTGGTGGAGAAGTGCCCAATCGCCCCTCGTCAACTGTACAATGCCTTCCAACTCCTACATCACTTCCCATTTCTGTAAACTCCTCCGACCCCGACAGCACTCGCCATCTCTGCAAAACCTTCTATCATCCACCTGATGCATTCAGGTGACAGCTGACACGATGAAGCCACTGCCCGTGTCTTATGGCATGGTTCATCAAACACCCTCACACTTCCTGTTTGTAAACATACCGATTTACATGGATACCTTGATTAAACCTGTTCCCAAATTGCCACCTGAAAAAAAAAAAAAAATATATATATATATATATATATATATATATATATATATATATATATTCCCTTTTCTCAGTCCCGTGGTCCCCGCCATATCTGTTCACAGGATGAGTTTGACCTTTCTGGGACATGTCTCCCAGAAAGTCAGTCTCCCAGCTTCGCGGACGGCCATATCTGCACATGCTGTGTGCAGCTATAGCTCCTAATGGACCGCGTAAGGGAGCTGCGATTGCAGCTCGATGACCTTCGTCTGGTAATGACCAGCGAGGAGGTGATAGAAAGGAATTATAAGGAGTGAAAGGAATTGGTCACACCGGGGCCACGGGAGACAGACAAGTAGGTACCAGTCACGAGAGAGAACTGGAACAGTCAGGGACTAGAGAGTATCCCTGGCAACAGTGTCCGTTCCTCTGGCGCTGAGTCCGGCCCTGTGGCTCAGAAGGGTAGGGAAGGGAAGAGGAAGCAGTAGAGGTGGGCGACACTCTAGTTCGGTGGTCAGATGGGCGATTCTGTGGACGCAGGAAAGGAACTCGAATGGTATTTGCCTCCCAGGTGCCAGGGTCCGAGATGTTTCTGATCGCGTCCACGATATTCTGCAGTGGCAGGGAGGACAGCCAGACGTCGTGGTACGTAGTAGTACCGATTACATAAGTAGAAAAAGGGGAAGAGGTCCTCAAAACAGACTACAGGGAGTTGGGAAGGAAGTTGAGAAGCAGGACCGCAAATGTAGTAATCTCGGGATTTTCTGCCCCTTTTTTCTGAGAGGGAGTATAAATGCGTGGCTGAGGGATTGAAGCAGGGGGCAGTGATTTAGATTTCTGGAGCACTAAGAACTCTTTTGGGGCAGGGATGATCTGTAAAAAAAGGATGGGTTGCACTTGAATCCCAGGGGACCAATATCATATTTTGGAGACTTGCTAACGTTACTAGGAAGAGTTTAAACTGGAATTGTTGGGGTGTGGTAACTGGGGAAGAGGCGGTTGGCTCACAAATAGAGGAAGCTTGGAGACAGTGTGTGAGGGAGGATAGGCAGGTGATAGAAAACGGACGCACTCAGACCGACGGTTTGAGATGTGTCTGTCTTAACGCAAGGAATACTGTAAACGAAGCGGTTGAGCTTAGAACATGGATCAGAACTTGGATCTATAATGTAGAGGTCATAACAGAGACTTGGATGGCTCAGGTTTAGGAAAGTGCCGGGTTTTACATGTTTTAGAGAGGACAGGGAGGGGGGCAAAAAAGGTGGGGCGTGTAAATGTTGATCAGATAGTGTCAAGCCTGCAGAAAAGGTGGACGTCAAGGAGTGGTTGTTTACTGAGACTCTGTGGTGGACATGAGAAACAGGAAAGGGTCAATAACTGCACTGAGTGTTTTGTACAGGCCGCCCAGTAGTAACAGGGATACCGAGGAGCAGATAGGGAAACAAATTGTGGCAAGGTATAAAAATAACAGTTGATATGGTGGGACATTTGGCATCTCCCAAGAGCAAGTGGTGTAGATGGGGTAGAGTTTGTTAGGTGTCGAGTTCTCCTTCGGTACGTTCCGATGAGACAGGGAAGTTATGGTAGGGTTTGGGCGCGAGGAAAGTTTGCCCGTCAACCTCTGTTTTGAGACTGGCAAGGAAGATCTACCGCAGAAGACTTCTTTGCAGTATGTGTCCGAGATGAGAAGGGAGCTGAAAAATGCTTATGAATTAGCTGAGGTCTCGGCTACCAAGCAGAATCAAAGAAATAGGAGGAGGTATGATCAAAAAGTTAACTTCTGCTAACGCATACCTGAAGACTGAGTAGTCATAAAAGTCTGGGGCTACCTGGGAAGCATACATTTGCTGACAAATTTGCATACATTTGCATACATTTGAGTTACCCCCTATGTAATGGAGAAGCAGGTGTCAAACGCACCAGAATTATGGGCGATACCAGAGGATGAGAATGGACCTGTGACGATTCTGCATCAGAAACACCTTCTACCTCTTGGGCAAGAGTTGCGTGTTAACCCAGAGCCTGCCCTGGACCCTACAACTAGGAAGAGGACTCTGCGGCAACGTGGAGAGACTGAAGGACTCGGAGGATGAGGAAAAGGGATTGTGGTATATGCTGTCCTTCGCCAACTCCGCAAACCGTGAGGAAGACATTCTTATCCTTTCCCACGCTGAGTCAGGTGAACTTAGCGGGGTGTGGAAGGAGAGGGGTTTGTGGAATTAGCAGGGCTCAGTCAGGCTTGCAGCTGGAGCAGGAAGGGTGTGTAGTCTCCACAGTAAATGGGGATGAAGCTGAGCAGAAGGTTCCGGTTTTCAGGAAGACAGGATTGATAGTCCGGGGCTCGTCATGTACACCAGAGGTGTCCAAGGAGTGTCTGAAACTGAAGGAGTAGTTGATGGGACAAGGAAGTCTCAAAGAATAAGGAGACACCCAGGTAGGCTTTCCTATGTAGCACCAGGGGAGCAGAGTGCTACGAATATCCCACTAGTGAGATATGTCACGACCCTTTACAAATGGACTAGAGATGCTGCCATCATGAAATTCTACTGAAAACGATGTTATAAATTTGAGATGACAAATTACTTCTAACTCATGAGGACATGACTATTTTGGTATGGGCAGAGTGTATTGCCCCGGTTCGTACATTTACTGTTATGCTGTACGTGTTTCATATTAGTTCTGTAAAAGCAGCTTGTTTTCAGTTCGTTTGCCTTGTGGTTGAACATAAGAGATGAGGAGACATGTGCTCCATCCAATTCGGATGGTTGAACTAAGGGGTTGTTTCTCTGGTGAGGGACACTAAGGTTGGGCTTGGGTTTTGTTCTGCGGGGGATGGGGAGAGATGACGCTGCAGAGAACCGGTCGAAGCACAGAATCTGATGGGAGAGCCATTTGTTCGAGATGGGTTGCGAGCGACGTTCGGAAAGCGGTGTGTTATTTCATGATGACAGAGGGCCCTGCATTGGTGATAGAGAACTTCCAGATGAGTTTCAACTTCTGCACATTTGACTGTTTAATTTGGATTGTGCTTTTTTATTTTTATTATTCTTTACTAACCTTTCAGTTAAGTCAAGATTCATAAATATATCTCCTTTAATCATGTGCAACGTACAGTCTGTTATTTGTAACAGGATAGCAGATTACACAGCATCCACACAAACAAGAGTTTGAGGTGGGCTCGAGGTCTCAATCTCACAAGTTTGGCGGGAATTAAAATGTCTTCCTTAGACTTACGCAGGCAAGGAAACCGGGGTGTTTCACCCGTATATCAGTGCATGTGGCCAGACACATAAAGATCAGAACTTAAACGGAATAGGGAATTAAAGTGACTGTGATTTTAAAGGAATAATCTCGACGATTTAACAAAGCAGGAAGATAGTGGGAGTTTGGAAGGACTTCAGTAAGGTTTCTAAGAAGACTCCGATGACAGATACAGGGACGCCGAGATGAATTGGCAAACTAGTCACAATATCAGCTCGGTAAATGGATGCAAATGGTAGTGTGCGTGTGTCTCTCTGTTCCCGGATGCCGGCTATAAGCGGCAAGTGTAGATTTACTGCTGGGTCCTTTATTGTTCGCAAAACAGTATGTGAATCAAAAAGTGACTTAATGCACTTTGTGAAATAACATTCTGGGAGGACATATAGACCTTGGCAGGGTTGATTTTAGTTGTAACCTTGCAATGCTAGGTCATACCTCTCTGAATGCAGTGGGACAAGTGGACAGTACAAGGGGTTTTTGTTATACGTGCATTGTACGCCGAAGCATTGCGTGGAAGAATTCCGACTCGGTCTTACATCTGTACGGAGCACTGGTTAGAGCAGAGTGACAACAACGGGTGCAATTCTGATTCCCACGTCATGGGATGGATTTTGTAAGAACTGAACAATGGTAGATCAAAATTCACGTTTGTTTCTAGACTGTGGGGAATGGGATAAATTATAAGGAGAAGTTTGATTGTTTCAAATAGAAAATGAAGTGAAGGGTCCTTGTAGATTTTTTTTCAATTACGAGGAGGTGTATATTGTACAGATAGCCAACAGCTTTGCCTTTTCCTACGTCTGCAGTGGCTAAACCTACAGGCACATGCGTACACAGACCTGAAGACATTCTCTTTTCGCCCCGTTTGCTTGGTTATATCTGCAGCAGACGTGCTGGATGTAGGTGATAATAAAATAATGGAAAAGTGTTTGTATAGACTTGGCTTAACAAATATAGAGAGGGATACGGGCTGTATTATTGCTCTGGGGATTGGCATAGTTCGCCGTAGTCGAGCTGGGGCAGAACCTATGCAATATTGATCCCCCGCTGCAATATCCAAGAAGGTGGCTCTGTCACAACGCTGACCGCAGCGAATCTCCACTGCCAGTATAAAAGTCATTGCGATTGCTCCAGCTTTACCCGAGTTACCCTGCGGCCAGATGAGACCTGATGGTCAACGCAGCTGTGAAACTGAATGAGTGATCAGATACCGGGAATGTTGATGACATCACGGCCGTCGAGGACGCTCCTGCTCTAAAATGAAGTTGAGTGTTATTTTGTTCCAAGTCAACAGCCAGACCCATTATACATAAACACATAAAACTCAGATGCACATCGCGACCCAATGACGGGTGCCCGATGCGGAGAATTAGTGCTTAATGAACTTTCGAATTTTAGGAACATGAGCTTTGCTTTACCTGTGCCTTTTAACCAATATTGAAAACAAAGTCCAAGGAGATTTTAACACCCGCCGTATTTCTTCTCTAAACTTAGCCTGGGTCGCTGTATAAATGCAGGTGTTCGTGCAGGAACTCAGGTACATGAGAAAGTGGCCGGCTTCAGTGGCGACGTAGGCAAAATCGGTGTAATCTCCGTCGTAATGCGCGGTTGCTGCGAGTCGGGTGGTCGGAAAGGTCACAGCGGACGTCAGCCACAACAGAATGAAACTGCCAGACACACTAAAGAGTAAAATGATGGATTTCCGGCGGCTTTCCATCTCCGGATCCTTCTGTGTTTGACTGCTGTGACCCCGCAGTCCGCGACGCAATTTACCGGCTAATAAAATACGCCTTACTGTCACACAGTTAAACAGGGATATCAGAACAAAAGGTAATATAACAGTTAAAATACTCTGCAGAATGGAGAATGAGGCTCCCACAGGAGACGTCATGAACCACGAGCTCGGCTTACAGCCCCAATGATTACCGTTAACTACACTGACGGGGTTAAACTCAAATAGAAACGGGACGTTCTGTAAATGCAACAGGAGCGCCACGGTTATAATGCCGGAAACAGCTGTCCTCACTGTGCAATATTTCGCTTTAAGCTTCTGACAACAGATCGCTACAAACCGATCGACTGTGAACAGGACAGTGAACCAGACCGAGGCTTGCAGGCTGGTTACATTGAGGTACATACCAACCTTACAGGCGGATGTGTAGGACAGGAAGGACGTTGGAAACTGGTACATGACGATATGATACCCGATTACACAGAACATCATCACCAGGAGATCTGCCATTGCCATGGCAAACATGTAGTGGGATATACATTTGGAAAGGCCGCAATTCCCTCGGAAGAGGACCACCATTGTCAATACGTTCGCTAGGGGAAGAGATACAAAGCGTGAGTTACAAACAGGGCGAGGAGAAGTGTTACACTCGAATACTGTCAGAAACGTCAATAAATAAATAAGCTCTTACGCTTGGATATATCTGCCATTTTTCATCACATTTATTATCATCTTAAAGGTGTGATAGGGAGAAATTAATTCAAATCTCCAGCTGGACACTCAATTCCTGTGATAGCTATATTTACTATAATTCCCAACTGGTACGGATAAGACATATTATCAAAGGGTTGATCTGAAATTCACAATGGTAGGGGTGGGGACGGAAGGAGAGGGAGGGAGCGAGTGAGCAAGAAAGAGAGAGAAAGAAGGAGAGAGAGGAGAGAGAAAGAGCTAGAGCCTGAAAGAGACAGGGCGAAAGAGGCAGAGAGAGAGAGAGAGAGACAGACAGACAGACAGACAGACAGACAGACAGAGACAGAGAGAGAATTCAGCTACGGCAGCAGTTGTTACAATCCGCAACGTTCCCACAATTCGTACTGTTCCACTGCTCCTGCACCAAAAGTTAAATCACAAAAATACATTTCAATCGGCTGTATCAAATTTACGCTGACAGTGGTCAACATCGGGGAGGATTGGTCGCTCTGAATTTGAGCACCATCGTCTGCGTTGAACTTTGGAGGCGGCAGGGGGAGTGGGAGCAGTGAACCTGATCCTGCATCAGCGTAGAGAGCGGCGACGAACCGTTCTGTAGCAATAGTCTGCCGTGTCTCCGCGCTGGGTTGGTTTCTGAGATAAAGAATACCGAGTGAAATGTCTGTTAACAGAAGAGCGTCATAACATTTCAGACAGAGGATGTGTACACTTACCCGGAACACCGAAAGCTGCCAGAATAGGGTAAAATACAATCGCCACATGCCGGATTGTCAGTAGAGCCATTTTTCGGATATTGTACAAAATATGCCGCACTTCTTGCACTAAGCGCCACTCCGCTGCGTTCTGATCTCGCTGCCCTTTTATGCATTAATCTATACACCGGTTAAAAAAAAAAACAACAACAGCAACAATGGTTGCACACAACTCGAGTTAGTTACAGTCAGTTAACAAACAATGCGCCGTTTCTACTTCTGTGTTCTCACGGCGCCACAGGGAATACGGAAAGCTCAGTCCATAACACCGTCTGGTAAAGTAGACAATCAGAAACTTTTTAAAGCAGTTCCGCGCATTCCGGATTGAAATGCCAGTCATGAACCAGCACCTATTTCTATTGTTGCCTTCATATTAATTTCATTTGTTCTTAATTGTATTACATCTCCCTCCATATCTCTCAAAGCAAATTATAGCTTTAATTTAGCTCACGATTTATCCTGAAACCAATCCCACATCATATGAACCTTACAGCGAGCTTGAACAGTCTGAGTTATTTGCCTGAAGTAATTGTGGACCGTACGGATTCCATCATTTTATTCCAACTTTACCCATATTTCTTCAGTCACAATGAACTCAGCAGCCCTTTGCGCAGGCATGATTGACAACGATAGTAAACGTGAGCCCTTATTCGGAGCCAGGAAAGCCGATGCCCATTTGGTATTGGTAATATTTGTCACAGAGTTTATTATAGAAATCTTTAGCCTTCAATGATAACAAGCGGGGGTACTTTAACACTGTCATACAGCGGGTACTTCCATGGCTCCGAATAAGGTCTCAGTAAATGGTGGTGCATATTATGCATCATCATTGGCTCCTCATTTCCATCACCAGACTCGGAACCAGCATCACGTTTACTATCTCCAGTAAATGTCGTGAAATGTCTGTATAGTACAATACGTCCAAAAGCGGCGCTAAAATAAACAATAAGAAATAAATAAACAAGAGATGTGGCGCAAAAAGAATTCAAACAGCGACGTAGTTTTTTTTTATTTAGAAAAGTTTAGTAATAATTTAGAAAGTTGATGGTTGAAGAGAATAAGCTCAACTAAGATATACGAGGCTTAGGGAGTGTTTTGCTGATACTGACGTCAACCCCCTGAACTCTTACATAGCCAGGAACAAAGATTTGAGCAGAATATATTGGGAAGTGTTTAATTTGGGGGGGGGGAGTACTCATTATGATGCTATGAGGCAGGAACCTGGGGATGAAAACTAGGAACTGATGTGTTCAGGGAAAAGCCCAACAGAAATGTGAAAGTTGTTTAGTGCTTGGCGTTCTGGGTTGGTTTGCCACAGTGAGGTAGGGAAAGGATGGTAACTCGAAGGGGTCATGTCTGTGACAAGATGAGGAATATCCATTCCCGAGGATGAAAAAAGCAGGCTTAAGACCAACGAAACAGCGATCATCAGAGATGGTTCTGGGGAGTTACAAAGTCGCCAAGAAGGAGCCAAACAATGGACATCAGGTCATGTCTCTGGTACAGTGTGACAGTGTAGGGTTCATCTGTTCCTGCTGGTACATTTTAGAGAGTGAGAGTGTGGATTTCATACTGTATCTCTGTGTCTCTTCTACAGTGTGAGAGTGTGGATTTCATTCTGCATCTCGCTGACTTTTCTTCAGAGTGAGAGTGTCGGTATAATTCTGTGCGTATTCGTCTCTAGTACAGTGTGAGAGTTTTGGGTTTATTCAGAACCTGTCATTCTCTAGTATAGTGTAACAGTGTGGATTTCATACTGTACCTCGCAGTCTCTTCTGCAGTGTGAGTGTTTGGAGTTCATTGTGTATCTTTCGGCCTCTGATATCACGTGAGAGTGAAGGGATCATATTTTTTCTTTTTGCTTTTGTCCCATAAATCTGACACTAAATCATCCTGTATAATTAGCAGCATTTTTTATTCAACCTACATTTTGCACAACTATAACAAACTACCTCCAGATGACACCTCCAAATTCATTTTACAAACTGACCGCCGAACGATAGTAGTTATTTTGGAATAGTACTGCAAAAGTCTTTCAGGCGGAAATAGGACAACCGGCTGACAATGTCAATGTTCACACCTAATTATTAACATACGCTATTGCATGAACTTCAGTAGTTCTAGATTTGGAACGGTTCTACGTTATTCAATTATGTAACTGTGGTCATAGTAGTTGAATTGCGGAATGCGGAGTGACGTATTACCGCTGTAGAGTAAGGTAGATGATAAGGTGCAACATCAAAAGTAGACAGATTGTGAAGCCAATATTATATTATACTTCATATAATTATAAATACATTCTATAATAGTATAATAAATATTGTAATTAAGCCCCGTAACACGCGTTTTCAGGGTGATGCCGTATTCACTCCTGAATCTTTGCTACCTTTTCCCCCGGAATTGTGGTAGGAGAGTAGTTTTGAGTATTTTCAAACTGCTGTTCGTAGATATGTGACAACTAAAGGTCTAAAAGTTTCCAGAAGTTATACCGCGATATGGAGTTTGGATTCTTAAGAATTCATGCCTGACGTTGAAAGTAGAAGTGTGCTTGCACATCACATCTTCCTAATGTTAATGTTACTGTGTCTGTATGTCCCTTTGGCGGAATGGCCAGACTGCGCACAACACTACATGTTTATGCAGGCTAGTGTTTCTATAGATCCAGCAGAGCTACCTGCTCTGGCATTCACTACCGTCAGTCAACAGAATCATATCTCAATTCGGCTGCTAAATTGCCCAATAAACTGGGCCCATACTTTCAGAGATCTGTCCATGTGCTCTCCGCGATCCCTCTGGTCCACCATTGTACTTCACATTCCACCATTTGATATGGATCTCCTGGCCTTACGTAGACATTTTGTCTGCATTTTGTCTGCACTTGTGCATTGCCATGCATCCTCCAGATTTCAAGGGGAAAGTTTTTCGTTTTACATCTATCTGTGAACTTATAGAACACAGAACCTAGAATAGTACAGCACATTACAGGCCCTTCGAGCCACAATGTTGTGCAGACCCTCAAACCCTGCCTCCCACATAACCCCACACCAACTTAAATTCCTCCATATACCTGCCGAGTAGTCTCTTCAACTTCACTAGTGTATCTGCCCCTACCACTGACTCAGGCAGTGCATTCCACGCACGAACCACTCTCTGAGTAAAAGACCTTCCTCCAATATCCCCTTTTAACTTTCCACCCCTTACCTTGCAGCCATGTCCTCTTGCACTGAGCAGTCATAGTGCATTGCGAGTAGGCAGAAGCTGCGAGCTCCCGTGACGGTAGGTAAACGGACAATGCAATCAGAAAAGCAGCGAGTTGTTGTAATTCGTACATACAGTGTTGGAGATGTAAACATGTCTTTCCAATGTAACATAATCCCACAGGACTGTCCACAACAAACTTATTATTCCTCCAGGATTGATCAGAAATGAGGTATGATTTTCATTTCACGGCGAGCTCCTTTCGACACACGGGGTGGAATGGCAGAACAACCCATTGTGAGTGAAACCGCATTCCCAGTACACCAGTCCCACCCGGCCACAGTGGAGAAATTCACCTGGTCCCGGAACTGGTGAGAGTTGTTCCTGGAATCTGGCACCGGCTCTTGCTGCTCCACATCCAAGAGCAAAGGATCCATTCCGACCATGACAAGGGAGTCAGTCTCAGAAGGTCATAGCTGCCACCGAGATGGCACTGACACTGAACACGGTAATTTCCTTGTCACCCATCCCCTCTTCCCTCCTTCTGTCACCGATGCACACAAAGGACGGTATCCCTCTGCCAATGAACGTGCCATTCAGCTCGCGTTGGGTCAATGGAAGGAGGGCTGTGCAGTCACATTTCACTCCTAGTATACAAACTTTGGCTCCGAATATTAGTCGAGACCTCCGGTGTCAGAGCACAGCAGATTTTAAATCAGATTCTCAGATAACAGCCCGAGTGAGATGACACTATCGATGACTTTTGTCTGTACCAAACTATACGAATTTATTTATGTTCAAAATCTGACTAAAATTATTTGCGTTTTTCCTATGGCTAATCCCTTCAGCAACAAGTATATGGATTTGGATAGAACAGGGTGGGGTTGATGATTCATCAGGGCACAACAGCAGCCGTTGCAATGGAGCTGGCTCTAAGGCGCTGTATATAAGGGTAAAGTCAGGCAGTATTGTAGAGATAGGCGACCAGATAGATAGGGGGACAGCCAGGAGACTCTATGACAGCAAATACACAAGGTTGGTGTGCTGCTTCCGGGACGCAAGGTTCCAGGATGCATCCGAGTGGCTCAAGGATATCATCAAGCTGAAAGCTGAACAGTCAGAGCTTGTGAAGTGTGTTGGCATGAATGACACAGGCAAAATGAGGAAGAGCTTCACGCAGTGAGTATGTAGAGTTGGGAATGTGACTGAACAAGGACCTCCAACGTACTTATCTCCGGATTACTTCTGACTGATCGTGCTGGCGCAAGTCGGAATGGTATGTATGTGTGTCTGAGGGACGATAGTGCAGGCTGCAGGGTTTTAACTCCTTGGGCCATTGGAATGCTTTTTCGGGGAATGGGTGATCCGTACAAGAGGGACGGATTCCATCGGAACTGGAGGGGAACTAATGGTAAACACAAAGTACACTGCAGATACTGTGGTTAAGACAACACGAACAAACACGCTGGATGAACTCAGCAGGTTATTATCCTTGCAAGCGTAAGTGCTACATCAGTCCCGACACCTCCTCTCTTACAACAATTCAGGGCCCCAAATTGACCTTCCAGTTGAGGCAACATTTTACAAGTGAGTGTGCTGGGGTCAACTATTACATCCGGTGCTCCCGGTGCGGCCTCCTTTACATCGGCAATACCCAACGCAGATTGAGGGAAGTCTTCGTCGAGCACCTCCTCTCCGTCCTCCACAGCAAACAGGACCTGCCGTTCGCCACCTTCCGCAACTTTGCTTGTCATTCCCATTCGAACATGTCCATACACTGCATCCTCTATTTCCACGATAAGGCCAAACTCAGGTTGGAGGAGCAACACCTTATATACAGTCTGGCTAGTCTCCAGCCCCTTGTTATGAACATCGAAATCTCCAACTTCCGTTAATTCCCTCCCTCTACCGTGCCCCATCCCACTTAAACTCTACCTCCTCTTCTAGCTGCCTATCACCTCTCATGACTCTGCCTTCTTCTAGTACCCATAGTGCTTTCCCCTTAGATCCCTTCTTCACCTCTCCTTCCTATACACTCTCTGCTTCCCCTCCCCCACCCCTTGATCTTTCCTCTGATTAGTTTTTTTTTTACCTGGCACCTACTAGCCTTCTCCTTCCCACCCTCCCCTACCTTCTTTATAGGGCCCCTGCCCCCTCTCTTTTCAGTCCTGACGAAGGATCTCGGCCCGAAACAGTAACTGCTCACTTCAGCGGATGCTGCCCGACCTGTCGAGTTCAACCAGCGTGTTTGTCAGGGGAACTACTACCCTGACCGGAAGGTTAGGTACTGTTTGTCGAGGGTTTAAACTAATTTTCCTATGGGCTAGGAACCAGAGCACCGGAACAGAAAATGAAGTAAGGCGGAGGCAAAATTCAAATAAGTTATTTGTTGGGTTGAAATCAGACTTCTAATGCGACGAGTACATTACAGATCCCAGACGGAGAGCGGGACTAGAATGGATGATGACTACAAAAGGATTTCATAAGTTTAGAAAGCGCAGAGGTGGAGGTAAAAGAACGTGGAGTTGTACTTCTAATCAGGGACAATATTACAGTGCCTTAAATTTACCTACGGACTTGGTCTCTACCCCTGTCTCTCACATTCTCGACTCTCTGGATAAAGAAAAAAAATCTTCCTTATGTCCTTTGTAAAAGTTCGCCCCTCAATTCTGAGGCTGTCCCCTTTGGTTCTGGATACATTACCACTGGAAACATCCCCTGTACGCCCAACTTATCTGTGGCTGTGCGGGTCTTTTGCTATCTAGTTGTTGTAAAGGAATGTCCCCTCAGAGCATGCTGCCAACAGTTACAAAGATCTCTGCCCTTACAATCCAGTGCTAGCTCTTGACGTGGTCTCTGCCCTTGGGACATGGTGCTAGTTGTAATAAAGATCTCTACTCTTACAGTATGATGCCGCTGTCGTAAAGATCTATATCCTTACAGCTCGTTGCCATTTGTCGTAAACATGTGTACCTTGCCGTGCGGAGCCAGCTATTGTAAAGCTCAGTGGCCTTGCAGAATGGTGCCGACTATTGCAGAGATGACTGTCTTCGGTCTGGTGCCAACTCTTTCAGAGGTGCGTATCCTTCCCATACCGTGCATGGTGTTGCAAATGCTTATGCCACTATAACACAATGCTGATGGTGCTTTTTTTTAATCACAGCTGCAGTGCAAAACTGGGATTGTCCAGATATAGGTGATCAGTGTTGAAAACAAATCTACTCTTGTATTGGAGTCTTGTACTAGTCTGTGCCCTTACTGACCGGTGCATCCTCTGGCAGGTGGGTCTGCTTGGAATACAGTGTAAGTGACTTTACAGACGTGTACCCTTATTTAATAAACTGATCTTGTGGGCCCAGATGGATTACAATTCCCCTGGAGATCAGACTAAGAGTTTGATGTTATTAGTAGCCACGGGATCACTGTGGGTGGTGTAGATCATCCAGCCCATCAAACCTATACTAGCTCCTGCTACAACAACATTCATTCCGTCCCGTCCCCCATTTTCTTCAGACAGCTCGATAAGTTTATTTTCCTAAATAACGTTCCTAGTTCCTCTTCGAACATGCTGATTGCTTGATCCCCCCAACCTGGCAGGCACTGTGTCCCGGTCGAGAACCACAGTCGCAGACCCATTGATCCGTTGCCCACTGGGCTTCAATTCATTGACCAATAAACTGGGAACAGTACAGCACAGGAACAGCCCCCTCTACGCAATGTCTGTTTACTGACCATGATGACAACTTATACTGCATGTTTGCCTGGATGGGGCCTTTTGTCCCCAGTGGACTGAATCCCCCAAAGGAATGCACAACTTAATACACGACACCATCACCTCCTCAGTATCAGTACGTCTGAAAATATCACTATACTCCCTCCCTGACCTCACTTCTCTCCATGTCATTCTCCTTAGTGAACTCCAATGAATACAAATGAATAATTTTGTATATCACATGCTAACTCTGGCAGCAGCCATAGACTCACTCTTTGATCTTGTGTGGTCCTGTGCTCTCCAAGTATACTTACTTGTTCAACTTATCCAGAGGAATAATGGCAGAATTGTTTTTTTATTGAACAACAGAATGAGCGATTTAAATTGCCAACCTTAACCCGTCATGTCACTATAGTCAAACACACTGCAACTCCCGAACTACTCGAACTCGTGTTTCCGACTTCACAGGAGTTAAACCTCACTCAGTTTAACTCTACCTAATACTAATGTTATTGGACAACTTCATTCCATTCAGGCTGGATGTATAATATTTCCTTCATCGTTAAAACAAAGTTTGACCTATTTCCCACCGCCCGGTACGACCGGGTATTTCGTAATCTGGTTGGTTTCGCAGGTACCTCCCTCTCCGTGGGCAAAGCATAAAAAATGTGAACCGTGTACATTGCGCCCCACCCCACGAAGCCCAATGCTATTCTAACCTCTGTACGGTCATCCGAGGCAGTGGAAGACATGAAGCCTATCATAAAAGCACTTTCGGATCAGGAAGTGCTGCTACCAACCTGTGGTCCTTGTAATTTTCCTGTTTTACCGTTTCCAAAACCAGGTTCTGATAATGAGTGACTTGTTTTACTAATGAAGCACCACCCCGCTCCCGAACTGAAATGCTTCCCGTTTTGGGAATTTTCAATTATTGTAGACATTGGATTCCTGAATATCAACTGATGTAGGCTTC